>NC_089980.1:104000622-104303652 GCF_036417845.1 Apteryx mantelli
TTCAGCACACAACACCTTTGCACTTGGAAACACGCTGGGAAAGTATCAACATCGTGACTGAAGACAGAGTAGGTGTTAACGTTATGCTCATTTTGGCAAGCTTTTACACAAAGAAAGGCTGTTAGGGGCAATGTCTCTGAGAGTAACTGAATGCCACACTTAACTGATGTAAGAGTTGGTGCAAAATAAATCTACAAGTGCTAAAGAAATTAAAAAAAAAAGCCAAAGTTTGACTGGAGGCTTCTTTTAGTGACAATCCTATTCTAATTAGCTAGTTGATATGAAAATGCAGATCAACTGGTTAAACTACTCTTCTGCTGCATTAATGACTTAAAAAAAATAAATTTGGTAGCTGTCCTTTGTAGACCTAAACTGATTTACACCATGTGAGCATCTGGCCAGAAGTTTTAGTTTAATTCTGTTTTCTACTTTAAATATACATTCATCATTTCTTTGTTAGCATGATTATAAACCTATAGTCAATTACTCAGTTTTTATGCTTCATGAATTGTTATCACAACTCCCAGAGGGATAGATGGATCAAAGTGGCTGCCTTGAGTTGTGACAGGGTGGTATACAGCCTTTCGTAAAGTCTAACATATCCAGCTAAGTGTATCTGGTTGATTATGCCATGCTTGAAGAGGATTATGTGTCTCAATTAGTCATGAGTTAAATTTAAAATTAATTGTGCACCTTCTGTTCTAATAGTTGACTCATCTTTCTACAGAGAGATCACTAATGCAACAAGTTACTAAGCAGGATCCACTGTACTGTAATAATCTGTCTTCCACTGGAAAGCATATGTAATACAGACTTGCAATATTTATTCTTAAAACATGTAGGATGTTCTACAACCATGAAGCCATTCACTGTAAGCCATGAAAAGTAGATTTGGTTTAGAGATG
Source organism: Apteryx mantelli (assembly GCF_036417845.1). NCBI lineage: Eukaryota > Metazoa > Chordata > Aves > Apterygiformes > Apterygidae > Apteryx > Apteryx mantelli. Next base: position 104,001,528 of record NC_089980.1, read on the forward strand.
AATGTGGCTGGAGGCTGTGGCCCACAGGCACTCCGAAGGAAATACTCAGAAAATAGAGACAGATTGAATCCCAAGTGCTCTCTCCTGAGAGAAAGCATGGCTGGAAAGTTTAAAACCCACTAAAGTTAAACAAATGAAAAGCCCTATCTGAGAGGAAACATAGTACAATGTTTATTTTTCCATTACAAACCTGAGACCCAAAAGATTTCCTGAGCTTCTCAGGTATTGTTCGTGGTTATAATGGAGATCCGTTTTTAGAAAGCATAATTCGTGTGATTAATCCAAACTGTTTGATGAAAAACACACTGCATAAGCATTTAGGAAGTTAGAGGCCATTGTATACCTGTATCACATATTGTTTGGGTAGGAGCAGGCCTACAATGCAAGGAATCTCATCACGAGACTCTCTTGAAAGTACTGGGCCTAATTCTCTTCTTATTTATGCTGCTGGATGAATTCCACTGAATTAATGAAGTTAAGACATGAATAACCCACGATAATAAAAACAGAATCTTCCTGTTGAGAATGAAACTACCAAAATGTAAGGCTGATCTGAGCACGAGATTTGTAACACTGATTTGAGTCAAGTCAGTAGCAAGCCCTAGCAGACCCAGCGTAACATTAGCCAAGCCAATTAGTCAATGTATTTTAGGGTTTGCCGCATCACTAGTGATCCGCTGCTCTGAGATCCTTATCAGCAAAATGTGTGAAGCTGGCAATATTGAAAAGCATCTGTTTGACTAACGAACAAGCTGCAAACTAAATCCAGAGATGAATTTAAGTGAGAGGAAAGACTTGGAAGCGGAGGAATATTATTCATTAGATCTATTGATATTGCTGGGAAAAAGTGGATGAGTTTCAGGCATATAGAGCCTTCCTCAGCTTTCTTCAGTCTGTTTGCTCAAATTGTAGCTGATCTAAAACAAGATATCTTTCTGTGCAAATCTTGCTTCTCTGGTATTTTTACACTGTCTTGGCTAAACTGCGTTTAAGTCAAAAATTAAGGGACCAGAAGATATGATTATATACAAAAGCAAAGGAGTAAAGCAACATAAACTCCTGATGGTTTCCCTTGGCAGTTATATAAGCAATTTCAAGTACATTGAAGAATATCTGATTTTTAGGAGACCAACTTGATTTAAATTTGCACTACCTTACTTGTTACCTTTGAATGTGGCCTTGAACCAAGCCTAAATTCACTTTTGCCTTTTTATCATGTATGACAAAAGTGTCCTGATTTCAAATAGCAATCAAGGTCTTACAGTGTCAAACAGTGAAAATAATTACAAAGACCTACTTCAGCATAACATAGGAAGCATGACGGGATAGAAATATGGGTCCATATATAAACATGTCTGAGTGTGTTTATACATCTTTTTAATAATGATAAGTAATGAAATGCACAGTGATTAATCCATCCTGTCTTCTGTGCTGCTGCTAGTCGGTGACACAGGGCAAGACCTTACAGGGTAAATAGGATTTTAAGGGGTAGCAACCCCCCTGACCAGGTCTGGGAGGGGAGAAAGCAGAGAGATGTTTATAAGAGAAGACAAAAGACAGACAGATTAAGCTAAGGTGGGTTTAATGTGAGGATACTGAATGGCACCCTGTAGAGGGAATCAGGTAAGATGGCTGTTTAGGGAGGATGATATTCAGAAAGAATGATGTTAGCAGCTGTGTTCTGTGTGAAACCAAGGCTATGTTACTTACAAACTGAAATTTTGGAGAAGTCGTGAAGGACTGTGTGGATCCTACCCGTTTACCTCTTACTGGTGTCATGCCCTCTTGAGCTCTGTTTTGAAAGTTCCTTTCAACTTTCCTTTACGGCACTTGCAGCCTATTATCTCATGCAGTATTTAGCCCAAGATGGGGTTTCCTACCTGCTTTAGTCTGCATTCCCAGGTTTTGTTACTTACCTGGAATAAAACCAACGCTTCACTCAGGGAAACTAGCATGCTCCTTGTATGTCATGCATTATCACTCCACTCATAGAGAGCTTATACTCAAGGAATATGCTTTTATAAAACTAATTACATTCCTGTCTCTCAGCAACCCTTATATTAATATAAGGTCTGCTTTAACAACCTGTTTCTTTTTGTAGTGACGAATTGTGAACAATCAAAATGATGAGTGATGGAAAGGAGAACCTGGAAAATGTTCTTTGTCATTTCCCTGCATCATTTTAAGTTCCATACATTGTAACTCATATCAGCATCTTGGCATGCTGACAAAATCTGGTTACCCTACTTTAGAACTCTGTTAAATTTAGAATTAATGCTCTGGATTCACTGTCTGCCACGTACAGAACTGCTGAAATAGTTGAGCCTTCCACCCTCTTCCCTTGAGCTTGATGCTATTTTTCAGCATTTAGAAGACTGCTGTTCTTCCAAAAGACAGTATTTCTGCTGTAGCTTTTTGTAAGTAATTTTATTTTTTTATAAAATGCATCTTTATGTTTTTCTTTCTAGATAGGGATGAGATCCCGAAACCAAGGTGGAGAAAGCTCGTCTAATGGGCACTTCTCCAGTTCCAAGCCTGTCATCAGCCATGCAGAGAAGGAAAAACTTCAGGAGGATGCCAAGAAAAAGAACAAACCTCATCAGAAGGAAGATGAGGTCATGGTATCTGCAACTGTCAAACGGCACTCAAAATCACCTGGACCTAGTGAACGAAAGAACAAGTCCATAGAGCTTTCTAAAGCGGACTTAATAAAACTCCTCAGCATAATGGAAGGAGAATTGCAGGTAAATCAAGCATCTTTTCTATGATATTTTCTCTGTATCTTTTTATTTTTAGGTCCTTCAGAAATCGCAGGTCTCAACCCTGACATGCAAATATAAGGGAAGGACGATAAGGGGAGAACAGCGCAGGGTGGTGTTTAATGGAGCAGTCACAGTGTTAAGTACTGCTTCATTTAGTATCTCTCTCCGCAGCTAACAAAGCAAGAAAAATTACAAACACCTGTTAGAACTGACAAAGAAACATGGACGGTCCTGAACATTTAAAAAGAGGCAGAATACAACTCACAGGGGAATATGTTTGGAAAAAAGACAAGCAAATACAGTGAGTGTAATTACTATCTTTAAAAGAAATATTGAAGGGAAAAATCTAGAAGTCATTAATACGGAAAAAGAGCATAAGATGGTCTAGAACCCTCTGTGTATTCAGATGTTGCTCAGGGCTCAGCCAATCTCTGCCCATCCCATCTAGCTTGCAGTGTTCCTTGCCCATGCGCTGTGGGGTGAGGTCCTGTTAGTTTTCCTTCTTGGCGTAGCGTTCACTCAAAAGATTTCTCTGTTGTCCTGGTTTGCATGTTTCTTCAGCCCAGTAGTAAGTCACCTATGGCAGACAGCCTGTTTTTGTGCTCGCATCCCCAAAGTTTCCATCCAGTTTTGAGGATTTTCTTTAAAGACGAATCACTGAACTCTCAAGAGTCTCTGCCTTCAGGGAAATCGCAATTTCAAAATAAAGAGCTGAAACATGGTATTTCAAAAAGTCGAAAGGAAGACTTCTGACTTTTCAAAAGTGTTCCCTTTTTGTCGTAGAACTGCTCACCAAATTTAGAGACTTTTGTTTGCACTTTAATGATATTTTTCAGTGAATCTGTGGACAAGCTGAAAAAAACCTGCCCAGCTCTTGTGAAAACAATTTATGTCCCAGTCCCTTCACTTCATAAAAAAACTTGTACATGTTACTTGTTAAAAGGTGCAACTAGCACGCACCTTCGGTTGTGAATAGAGTCGAACCTGAATAGAAATGTATCATACTCATGGTGTTCTAGAAGATTTACCCTGAAGTCACCTTTGTGGGCTAGAAAGGGGAGGCAAAGAAAGTCACTAATGTGTCTTAAGTGGTAATAAATTTGGTCTTTTTTCTCTGACTGATTCTCCTGTTCAATACAAGGCTCTTCACCTTAGTCTTTTATTTTATAGCCAAGCTTTACAACCATTAAAGGCTTGCTATTATTCTTCTGTAGAAGATGGAGATAGCTGACATCTGCACTGTAGTATGGGCTGAAAATGTTCACCAAGATAAAACTTCCATTGTCCTGGACAATACTTTTATGAGTTTTGATATGTACAGGTCCTCAAGAGAGGTTAGACCCTACTAAAGCTTACCTAGGTCACAGGATTGTGAGGACAAACATGATCATAGCTGTAAAGTGCATCTATTCTTCTGTTCCCTACTGCTAGAGAAGGAAATGAATCATGATTCTCTTAATCTATAGAATTTTTTATGTCATCTCAAAAAACCCCATCTGAGTTGTTTACTGGTACCTGTGTTGAACCGTTAATGAAGTAGGCAAACCAAAGCACTTTGGCTTGAGATGAGGGCCTGACTGTGACACTACAAATGAGGATGAGCCAAGAAAGACTCCAGCCAAAGTAAATACTCTGGTATTACCTCCTGGCTGTCACAATGACCTAATACACTGTGTCATTTCATGGCTTTTCATTTTCAGATATGTGCAGTCATCTCTGGTGGCTGGCTGGTGTTTTGCTGGACTGCCAAATCAGACTGCGGGTTTATTTTGAAGCTGCTTCAATACCAGCAAAGCAAACATTATATAGGCATATGTGAGAAGATTTTGTTTTGAGAATAAGAGCAGGCTGTACCTGTAGGGTCATCCAATATTCTGGGAAGAAAAAAATGCCATAAAATATCATGACTGTTTACTCAACAGCCATGAACAGACAGATCTTATGTCTGTACTACCAAATGCAATAGTGTGAAGCTACGTCACACACTCTAAACAGCTAGCTCAGGAAAGGGAAGTAATCTAGTCATGACAACCATGGGGCTCAGCAGGATAAATTGGTAATTTATACATAATCTTCATATGCTTAATTTACTAATCCCATACTCTAACAACACAGCAACCACAGGCGAGTCCTTACTTTGGGACCTGATCTCTCAGGTCCTAATTTTGAAAGATGAAAGTGCTATTAAACTATGAAGACATGCCATAGCAGTGATTTGTATGTCTTCCCTTTTTTTTTTGTTTTTTTTAAGTATAATGACCTCGGGTAGCTTGCATGTGGTTTAGTTTTTAGGGCCAGGTTAGACCCTTTGCTTTATCTGTCTTCAAATTTCCTGGCTGGACCCTGAGCACTTCTTCAGATAAGAACAGATTTTCATAAACTGCTGTGGTCACCATAGTCCAGGCCTTATTTTGTAAGTAAACAAAAGGAGCAAAAAAGTATATAGAACTTGCAGTGATGAAAATGTATCCCAATATACATGGCAGGAGAGTTCTCAAGAACAACTTGGCTGAAGAAGAGTGAGAAACAAATGAACTCATGACAGGAATTGATTTTAAAGGCCTTACAGCTCAATAGAACATATTTTCTCATGTGACATCTCACTGCTTGTATAAAAAAGAAGTGTTTACGTGGTCTTTAAAGACATATTGAATGCATAGAGGCATAAAAACCCCATAAAGGTGTTTCCTTCCTATACCTGGAATAAAACCCTAATTTTTAAGTATTACAAAACTGATTTGAACACAAAAGTTCAAACACCAGTAGAATAAATAGGAACACAAAGGTACAGTATTAATTTGCCTGATTGTCACAGTGATTTCAGTCAAACCAAAAAGTAAATATTATTAATTACAGAGCAATACAGCAGCATGGATCTTTACAATGAAGGGATAATCCTATCTGTGGCTCACAGATTTTTGTCCAGCAGTCTGTATGTTTGTTCTGGCAGGAATATATTCCCTGTACACTTTCTGCGCAGCAGCCATTAATCTACAGCAATGCCAACACTGTTTTTCAACAGTTCCTGATTAGGGGCCTGAAAGGAAATGAGGAGCAGCATCTATACATTTTTGCCATTTACTCTCCTATTGCAAGTTTGGAAAATAAAACAGTAATAAAAGCACATTTACAAACACAACATTCCACTACTAATCACTGGATCTTTCAAGAAAAATCATTTCTGAGCTAGGTCCTGTGCCTATTGCCAGACAGATGTCAATTTAAGCTTGGGACACAGTTTCCTGTATTTCACACTAAGTAAAATGGCAGCAACTTTTCCACTCAAAACCTTGTTACAGTCCGTGTGTTCGTGCATTTCTCTGAAGTATGTGTTAAAGTGTCAGCTGTAGGTTTCCTCAGCTGTGGGTGTGAGGATGTGAAAGGGCAGCATCTTAAAATGTGACATCTTGGAGAACAGGCAGTATAAAATGTGAGTTAGATAGAGATTAATCACAAGACACAGTTTCTGAGAAGTCTTCAGACTTCCAAATGGTCTAATGTAACGTTGGTTTTGGACTTACTTTTGAAGGTGAAACACTGTGTAGCAGTTATCCAGAGGTAAACCTATTTGCTTGACATCCCTTCTTCAAGAGGTGAGACCAAATGACTCCAGTGTGAAGAAGCACTTTCCTTTTGCATGTTTTTATTTAAGGCTTCATTTGATGGTTAGCCTGAATGCCTGTGTGTGGTGTCAGACTGATAGCTCCCTAGGAGGGAAGCCTATCCCTGCCTGAGGAGGCCAACATAACCCATGGCAGGGTGCACTTCACCATATCCCCTGCCTGGGCTGCAAATGAACATTTCTAGCTGTCTCCAGTTTGATCTGGTTTCTCTGATGAGGTTGCTAGTCAGCAAATCATTCTAGGCATTGGACTAAGACTGCCATGTTCTGTCAGGATGGCACTGGTTTTAATGTATGAACCTTGGGATGGTGTCTGGCTAGGTGAAGGAAGACTCCCTGAGACAGTCAGAGCATGTTAGTGAGCTTCAAGCCAAAGGCTCCTGGAGCAAAAAGACCTAGGAGGCCTTTTCTTAATGGGGTCCTAGAATAAACCTTTGTTATGCTGGGGCTTGTCCCTCTCAGCCATCGCTGGCCAGCCTTGCTGGCCTGTCATGGGCTTGACAGCAACAGAGAACCCCTGGACGCTCCTAGGAGTTAGTAGGTTAGGCCATTAACTGCCTTTGTGCCATTTATTGTCATGCTGCAGATTGCACCGGTGGCTTTGCTGGGCTGCAGGAGGGGTTGTGCTGAGGCAGGCACAGCGGGGCTGGCTGCTGCTGTTGAAATAGGGTCACTGTATGAGGAAGGAGCTCTTGTTTGACAGGACCAAGAGGAGCCGACCTCCTGGCCTGCTTGGAGATTTTCTCGGCCTTTCAGGGAAGGGTTTGCAGGGGGGAATAAGGAGGTCTGTTTTATTCTCTCTGGTCGTGTCCTTGGGAAAGACTTAGGTACCAGTGGCTGTACCTCCTGCAATCCTCTCTCATAACAAACTCAAACAGTGGGCACCTTCATATATATACAGAGTATACTACCTGCAGCATGCCAACATTTTTAAAGATATGGTACTGTTTTACCACCTGCCCTTCTGTCAGAAAATTAAAACTTGTAAATATCAAGGAGGAAAGGAAAATTCTTTACTGTTTCCCTTTCTCTGCTTTCTATTTTCTTCCTTTTTTGTGTATCTACAGATTTTATTAATACATTTTATTCTATAATCATTTTTTTCTCTTTCCTAAGATCTAGTATTCTCTCCTCCTTTAGCTTTCCTTCCCTTTTCCCTTGTTTTTCTACTCATGACCCTTTTCCTTTGTCTACCATCATTTCCTAACTCAGACTTTCTCCATCCTCAGACTGCAAATCCAATCTCATGTCTCATTTTCCTGAGAATCTTGGACATAAAACTGTGGGCAATGTGCTGTAAATCAAGTCCCACCCTCTAATACTTTAGGGAACCACTTTGTTTAATTTCTTGACATTTTCATGAATTCATCAAGCTATGTCTTAAGACTAGGTAGGTTGTTTACCTTTACTACTGCTATTGGGAAATTGTTCCAGAACAATAAAACTTTATTAAAATTTATTTTAATTTCCAGTCCTATTATGATTATATCCAGTGAAAATCACACTAGGAGCCAGCCTAGAGTGAAAATATAATGATACTGTGCTGAATCATTGTGCTATATCAAGGGTGCAGATCACCTTTTAGATAAACTAGCTCTCCTCTCTCCCTGACGTCTAACTCCTGATGCGTTTGTAAAGAGCAGTCTTACGCCCTCTGAGCCTTTGTTTTGCTGTGCTACTTTCTTTTATGTTTTAGTACTGCTTTCCTTCAGCAAAATAAGCTTTCCCATTCCTTGATTATCTCTTTAGCAGCACCTGTTATGCCCTGGCTTCATCTTTCTTAAATGTTTGTAGCTGGAACTGCACAGAGGATGGCAGGGGAGATCTCACGGGTGCCTTGTACATTGGTTTTGGAATTTCTCTCCCTGTGCTGGAAATGGCTTTACCCATCCCTCCCACTGTTTGTCAGTCTGACTGAAATAAGCAGAGAGAGTTTCACTCTGTAGCAGTAGTTGTATTGCTTTTCGCTCTGTCTCTTTTTCTTCTTTCGTGTAATGCCTTGAGCTGCTTTTGTTACCAACTTCAGTTTCATGAGAAGCTGAAGCACCACTGTGATAGCCACCTAGCTATTGCTTAGTTAGAAGTACTGTATCAACTCCTATATTTTTCCCTCAGTGCCTTTCTTGATACTCTTGAATTAATATTATTAAATATTGAATTGCCTGAAAGATCAAGCAGGGAATATAGCATAGATGGGTGGGTGGAAAACAGAGGTGTTACTTTCGAGTATTATTAAAGTTGGAAGAGAAAGCTGGGACAAGACACTGTGGCACCAGTCCAGAAGGATAACAGAGTGAATGAAGAGGAGGGAGTTTCCAGGTGGTCGTTAGCAGTATCTCATAGTTTGAGAAACCAGTTATTTGAAGAGGAGCTTGAGTGAAAAGAATAGGTAAAGCCAGAGAAAAGTTCATAAAGAGTAGCTCTGTGTAAAGTCTTTTTAACTGTGATGGCTTGTTAACTGGACTGAATGAGTCCAGTGTATCACACAGATGAGCATATCACACAGATGAAATTCAAATTCTGTTAGAGAAAGATCTTGGCACATACAGTGCAACAGAGAAGGGGAGAGGATAGGGTTAATGTGAGGAGGGAGAGGTGATTTAAGGAGAATGGAATGAGAGGAAAGAGGTTGGGCAACAGAAGAAAAAGAGTGTAAGGAAAGGGGGGATAGAACAGTGATAAATGGAGCCAGCCCAGAGACATGGGAAAGGGACTTAGAAAAGACAAGAGAATGAAGAAGAAGGTGGTCTCTACAGAACAGCAAAATGTCAGCATTAAAAAAGTCCCTGAAAATGTCTGGCATGAGAATATTGCTACAATGGGTTAAAAAAATTCTCTCTTGTCTGACTGACTCCTTGCTTGTTTGTTTGTTTCTATTTTCCTGGTGAAGCAGGCTTTTGCAGAACAAAAAGTTCTGTTAAGTTAGGGTGGACTTCAGACTGCAAATACTGCCTTCTGTTCTCATTGAATATTTTATAAGCAGAGATAAATTTTGTCCAAAATAGCATGTTTTTTCTGTAGCATACAATCATTGCTGTGCAAAGGGCAGGGGATACCATGCAAGGTACGCAGGGTGTGTATAGCAACTCACAGAAATTATGAATTTTAAAATTGAACCCTGCAGCTTTCTGAGAGAAAAAAAGATAAGACACAGTATACTGAAATTAAATTGGGTTATTCAGGCAATTTCCTGCTTCCTCTGAAATTAAGGGCAGAGGTGCTATCAACCACAGTGACGATAGCTGTCCCTTTGGTAATAAAACTGCTTTAGAATTATATGTTTTTTAAAGTAATTCTCCTAAATAAAATGTCCCTGTCACTGAGCAGCTGTAGGCAGAATACCTCTTTCACAAAGAAGTTTTAACATCCATCTCTGTTAATGTCTGAGCTGTAGGCAGCAGAGATCTATCGTATCATATAGGCAGGGAGGGACAGAAGAAGGAGGAATAATTGGCAGGAGTCTCTGATCCATTGAACATCTCATCTAGAGTGGAGGGAGGAATATGAAGAGACTAATTTTTGGAAAATTCTTAGTCTTCTGTTCAAAAAGGAATAGTAAGTACTGCCACAGATAGTTTAGATTTTGGTCTTGTTCCCACTGGGATCAGTACTTTTAACTGATCCTCCATTGCAATCTTTTTCAAATTGTTTTAATCAACTGATGTAATTTGATTTTTTTTCATTTACTTAATAGAAATTGTATCTCAGTGTAACAGTAATGAGTAAGTCTACACCCTTTCTCATCTTCTTGAAAGAAGGCTCACTCTGTGGAGAGAGTACGTGGCCAACCCTCTTGCAATAAATGTTAGATCCATGGGTACTCTAGCTTTAAAATATCTGGGATTCTTGGGAGAGCTTGCAATGAGCATATGTCTTATGTGTCATAATGCTGTCCAGTACTCTGAGTCACCGGTTGTTAATTTAACATTTCAGTTGTAGCTGACTCTGTTTTTATTAACTTTGCTGCCCTAGTTGTGTATTTATTAAGTTTGTGTCTCCCGTTCTCCAGCTGAACATCAGATAACCTCTGGAGAGCAAAACTGATTGTTTCCCATCCAGAAATGAGTTTTAATAACAGCAAATATAAACCTTCATATAATAATTGTGAGAACATGATTATTTGAGAGTGTCTTGTTTCTAGGGTTTAAGGCTCCACCTGTTGGTTGATTTAAATGAGAAAAATGTAACAGATTCACATAGAAAACTGCTGGCCCTACTGAACATCCTGTGTGTTGCCACATCTTTGCAAAATTGCTGGCTTAAGTGTAGGATTTTGCATGATGTCCAAAATAAAATGAGCTCAGTGATTTATATCTGAGGTCTTTGAACACAAAGCAGCAATGCCAAACTATCACCCAAAATGCTGCACTGTCAAGACGCTGTTAAGTGTGGTCCTTCTCTAAGACAGAAGTGGTTTGGATTTTGCAAGCGAAGTATTTCTTATCCTGGAAATGATTGTTTTTCTTAAAAAAGAAAATCATTTCTTCCATACCAGCAAAATTAGTGGAACGATTTCTGACTAACCCAAGTACAGTTACATAGTAACTTTCAGGTAGTTGTTGCCTTTGTGTTTAAACAACTTAGAAACAGAAATATTGATGCAGTCGAGTCTATAATGAAAAAACATTTTGCCAGATATTGGCTCAGGCGTTCTCAGCAGCTCAGGCAAAATGGCATTTTTGAAGGGCTACAGAGTTGTTCCTGGGAATGCAATTGTGGGGGCCCAAGCGCAGCCATGTGGCTCCACTTCCCTCGCTCCCTCTGACTATTTCTCTGTTCAAATAACTGGCTATGAGGGTAAGTGCTGGTAAGCGTTGTAATGCAGTCCTGGTATTCTTGCACATTCATCCGTCATCAGCGACTTGAATGCACAGCAGTGGAGCCCAGAGCCATGAAAACCAGCTTGTTGAAGCCAACAAAATGCTTGGACAAGAGAAAGTTATGTATACAGTTTATTACGCATGTATATACACTCATGTCTGTTGGTATCCTGCTCTGAGTTATGCTAGAGTCTCCGCAAAGGAGGCAGAAGGATTTCCTCCAAGTTCATCATTTTGACGGGTAGGGCCCCAGTGGCACCAGCTTGTCTCTTGCTCCATCCCACTAGACGCGTGCTCATTCCTGCCAGAAGAAGCTAGATCATTGCAGAAAAAAAAAGTGTGTGTGTGTATATATATATATATATATATATATATATATATATATATATAAACTAGCTGAAGTTCAGTTCAGAGCACCTAATTTCAGGTGCTTCAGTTCCTTATACAGTCAATGATACACTTTCAAAGAGCAGTTTGGGGAACTTGGGTTAAATGAAGGATAAAAATATCCTAATGGGGATATTTTCAGTTTCCCATGTATTTCAGCAAATTGGATGATAGTCTGGAAATAAGTAAAAACAGATGAAAAAGAAGAAAATAGAGGAATTGAGGAATAGAGAAAAACAAATAGAAGAAAGATGATATTGATGTCACAATGCCATAATTTTTTGTAGTATTCATGATACATCCCAGGGTCATCCGAGGGTCTAGGGATCTTGTATATATTCATGAATTAGATTTCACAGCATTCCTGGGAAGTATTATTTCCTTTATGGAATGGGAACTGGAGCATGGTCAGGTTAAGTTATATGTGTTAAGCATGGGAAAGAGTCTATAAACAGAACCTGGATCTCTTGAGTCTTGGTCCAAGCTGGTTTCCGTTATATTAAGGGGCAAATGATAACACAAGAAAGAGGGGGAAAAAATGCTTTTTCTCCTATTACCCTTTCATCATTTATCTTTTTTTCTTCTGAAATACGTGGTAACAGATCATGAAATAAGTCCTGTTCACAAAAGGAATACAACACCTTACTACCTAAGCAATAGGAAGCACCTACTTCCAGCAATATAAACATATCTTAATGTGGGTGAAATGTGCTTCAATTTTAATGATTTCCTGTATCACTATAGTAGCTTATGATCTGCCATTCACCTGGGTCGTGGCAAGCTGCAGATCATTTCCTTAGCATGAATAAAGCAGAACAGGGACTTCTTCATTGGGATTTTCCATGTCTGGTTTGGAGAACCAGGAGCTATCCTTGGCCTTCGCAAACACAGTGGTGACTAGGGCTCTGCCAGCTGGGGAGTGAAGAGACCTGAAGTTGCTCTGTTAATTATGTCATTTGTTAGGCTGCACACTGCAACATGTAGCCACATAGCGGTCCTGAACTGTGAATACCCTCATTTGTGCACTGTTGATGAATCTTGCTGCTGAAGTGTCCAAAAAGGTGTTTTAACAGATGTTACTTCCTCTCCCCGCTGGCTATTTGTATCAATCTGTGGTCTCTGCTTGCTGCTGGGCTTCACGTCATGTGCAAAATGTTACTATACAGTTAAAGTTGGCTAAAACATAATCTATATAACTGGATATGGTAAACCCTGAAACAGTGAGTTTTGCCATCGTGATGCATTCCTGAAGCCAGTACAGCATATCCCAACATGCAGATTTGTGCGCATAACTGACAGTGACCTCTGACGTTGGTCTCTCTGTGCTGACTGAGATCATGATACTGAAATTCTCTGTGCTGCAGTAACTTCCCCATGATTTGATAACAGTGAGCAAAGCTCTTTTTCAGTGTGGAAAGACAAGAAATGATATCCCAGACCCTAATAATTCTGAAAACATCAAGCAGTGCGGAGTTAATACTTCTCGGGGCCTTGCCATGGGAATTTTCTGGCCGCGGCCCAGACTACAGATAATTAATTATGTCAGTGAAAGGCTCTGGTGGCCTGTTTTCTTCAGAGAAAAGTGACATCATCCACGGAGCTCTCTGGCAATAAAGCAGAACAAAGCTGTGTGGGCAGGAAATAACAGACAGATGTCTTCTAGTGCTCATTTGATCTGTTTTGAAGCTTGCTATAAGAAGTAATATACTGCTCAATGCTGCTTCTCCCCAGCTCTGCAATCTTTAGCATGGACTTTTTTAAACATAGGAGGCCAAATTAATCTCTGATGTAATTCTTCTGGAGGCACTTCAGAGGATTTATGCAGTGGATGAGTTGGTCTGTTATGTACCTCTCCCTCAGTATTGATTTTAGAAGGACTTTCTGTGCTATCACTATGAGATAACTCATAACAAAATGAAACACACTGTATAGCTCCAAAGGCTCCTTACAAGGTCAGAAAGTTGTGCACAGTGTGAACAAGAGAGGACAATTCTGCTTCATATCCCCAGAGCCACAAGAAATAGCGTGCATTTCCTGATACATTTCAGTAAACTTCCGTAAAAAACACTGAAAGTCACTTTTTGTCACTGTAGTCATCTTTTTATTTCCAGCGAGAATCACTGACATAGGCCCGAGTCCAGAAATGTTAGAAGAAATCAGATCAAGTGAACTCCACAGTTTCAAGTGTTAGGAAATTTAGCTGAGATGAAAAGCAGTCTCTTTACCCTCAAAAAATTATGTGTATATGTCATTAGCCAACATTTTGTATGGCTAGAATCATTAGGTGAGTGAAACAAATAAGGCTACTTCAGATATCTTGTATAGGAGTGAAAAATACTTCTCAAGATTTTAGCAAGAAGGGGCTTTGGATGATACAATACACGGTAGAGTATCTAACTTCCCAGCTTTGTAGCGTGCTCTGTACACTAAGTACATCTAACCCTGGAAACAAGTTTCTACCCAGTCACTGTAGCAGTACGGATGCTGCAGTTAATGAAGCAGGTTATTAATAAAAGTATCACGCCAGCTGGCAGGGGTAATTTTTATTACTTTTTCTATTCATAGTGTCACAATACAAAATGAAGAAAGTTTGCTTTCCTTTTAATTACTTACGTTTCCTTCTAAGGTAAGAAAGAAGGGAAGTAACTGGGTCTAAACCTTGTAGATTAGCATTAGGAAAGTTTTGCAGATACAGGTTTTGGACTACCCCTGCCTGAAGGTGTTGTCTTCATTAAATTAATGTAAATGAACACTCCATAATCATCCTCTGTGGCCTCTAATGGGAATGTTAGGAAACAAGTCTATTCCTGTCCTGGCTGTGACAGAGCATGAGCATGCCTTGGATAGTGCCGAAAGCAGGATGAGAACATCCTCCCGGTTTCCTTTAGAAAGATGCCTCCATTATGATGTTTGTTAGCTCTAGGTGAGAAGTTTGCAGAGTCTATTGGAATTTAGGAAATCAGCCACTGGTAAGACACAACATTACATGGGGAACCTGTGACCTTATCTAGTTTCTGATCCAGTATGGAGCAGCTGTTACACTATTAATAACCTGAGCTGTGTGAAATAACAACACAAGTAATAAGTAAAGGCCCCTATCTGTGGTTTGATAGTTATTTTCTTGCCATTAAGCAGAAGAAAAATATGACTTTATAAACATTAAATCTCTGCTTCCACTTGTGTAGGCATAACAAAGTGTCATGAGTATTAGAAAAGAAATATTCAAAAGTAGGAAATATCAGAACTTCCAAATATTGCATAAATGTATTCCCCATAAACACTACTCATGGCCCTGAATTTTCAGAACATTTTTCTATTAACTGAGAGGAGACTCATCATGTTATTGAAGAATTTAGATTGCTTTGAAGTCATTAGATATATTCTAAATCAATCATTGAGCCATGAAGGGAAATAGTAACTGATAAATAGTTTAGAGAATAGTGTGTTGTAAATTGTCAGGAAGGAAACTTATGAACAAACAAAATTCAGGAGAAGAATTTAGGAAGTGTACTGGCAAAGGGTCTTGACTTGGGTTTTACTCTCATCTGACAGTGTTTACTTTGAATCCATTCAGCCCATCCTGAATACAACTGAAAAATTTTGCAATTTAATAGATGCCTTCCATGAAACAAGTTTGATCAGCTCAGTCCATTTCCCAGGTGACAAATGGGCTATTGCAAAAATGCCCCGTCTAGTGGGTGCTAAGTTTTGTTAGCAGTCTCAGTGGAGAGGCCAAAGACTGTGGGAATGGAGAGAGGACTCTAGTAACTTGGCAGGGCAGGGCACCGCGAGGAAGCACGTCCTGATGCTGGCGTTGTGTAACAGTCTTTCCATTGACCGGGAATCTGGTTGCTAGGTTGCCAGTCCCCTTTTTACAAGCAGCGGAGTCATGCTATTGTTTTCTCAATGTTTTCAGTTTTATGCGGAGACCTTTCTAAGTCCTTCCTGTTTCACTTAAATATTTTGCTAGGTACGTATTAAAGCACAGTTTGGAGCTCAGACCCTACCCTGCTCAAGCCAGCAAGGGGAAAAAAAAAGCCATTCTCTTTTAGTCCGCCAAAAAGTGATTATTTCACCATAGCCATGCAAAAAGCAGCCTCACTTCAGCTTTCTAGCTGGGTGGTTAAAACACACTCCTGAGAAGAGGAAAGCATGAATTTGTATTTTCCGGGTGGAAAAAGATCTTGAACTCAGATCCCACATCTTAAGTAAGTGCACTAATCACTAGCCTGTAGAGGAGGTGGAAAGGAGAGAGCCAGAAGCTGTGTGTGACAGCAGAGTTTTATGGAGCTTTAGCCCCTCTATGGACCTACTAGAGATCTAAGGTCATAAACCTTTAGATTTTGGCATCTCTAGTAAGCACTAAATGAGACTTATATACAGTTGGACATTACAAATTCTCTATCAATCAGCAGAGACAGTCGAAGCAGTTCCACCAATGGAGTCTCCTAAGCAGGCTTTGCTCCTAGAGAAAATGCCCATGGACTAACACCTTTCATCATATCAGTCCTTTTATGCTTTTCACCTTGAGAGTATTTCTGAGTGACCTGTTCATTAATCTGCCTTGATCACTGCTACTATTTAGAGAATCAGTTATTTGAGGACACTGTATTAACAGAAAAGTGTGTTTATTTTCCAGGAACCGACAAACTGAATGTTACAGATAGAAGCTTAGCTTAGAGATTTCTGTAGGACAATTTAAGTTATGAAAAAGCTAAAAAGGCACAACAATTTCTATAAAGGAAAATGCATATGCTTTCTGAAATCCATATCTTGCCTTTAAAGAGCTTCTCTGACTAATTGCAGTCTTCTGGACTTTCGTAAATACTTTTCATTTGTTAAAAGCTGTTGCAATATATGGTCATCTTATGTCTAAATAATCTCTATCATCAGAAAAAAAGTGGAGTTCAGAGATGGCTTTCCTGTGTCAAAACACGTTATTCTTCTACCAAAACAGCTAACAACTTCAGTCTGTGATTTATATCCAAGTTTACTTCCAATTTGAATTCTCTTCCTTGTGTTTGTCTTCTAGTGTATGCTTTATGCTAAACATCATTGTAGTTTGAGACAAAGGAGACACCTAAAGTAGATGTCCATCAGTGGGAACACTTTGCCAGGATGGTTCCTTCTTCCTAGCCAAGAACGCCCCACTTTGAGCCTCTCATACCTCTTTCCAAGTACGTGTGTTGATGTAGCCCGAGTGTTCCTCCACAGGATTATTCAGACTTGTTATCTGAAAATGGTCCTTATCCTGAGGTTTAACATAATGATAGTTGTTCACTATACTCCGAAAGAAAACATCTCCATGTCAGTTCTCATCTAGTTGTTTCAGTGGAAAATTAGTCATTTGAAGGAAACATGAAATCATGAATTATACAAGCCTGCTGTTTCAGCATATTCCCTATGCATGTACCTGAGGAGTTTCAGAGAAACTAATTGAAGTTTGTAAATCCTGAGGCTGATGGGAAGTTACGATGTCACCTGTGTCCCCGTGAATCCACTCTGAGACAGGGTAGATGCATTTCAGAATCTTTCTGTCCCTGGGCTTGTCTCTGACCAAAAAAAAGCAAATTTCTCTTCAGTTTATTATTAGCATGAGGCCCCTTTCTTGCTCCAGTGCTTCCTAGCAACCTGATGTGGAGTGTCTGTTTGTTAGTTTGCTTTTCACAAACTGTTATCATAAGTCCATGGAAACAGAGCACTCAGTGAATTAGCCGACACCCTTGAAAAGATAATGATATGAACAACAGGCCAAGTCCAGGAAAGGCACCTCACCACGCGAACAGCATGCAGATCACCACGCGGGCTGAGCACGAGGTGCCCAGGAAGGGGGACGCAAGTGGGAGCTGCCTGGCCATGGCGCTGGTGCCATCCCAGCTCTCCGGGGCTGAGAAGCTTTTCCTTGGCCTGCACAGAGAGTTGTCTCCGGTCGGAGCTCCCAGTCCTGCCTGTCTTCTGGAGTTGAGGGTGTCAGAGCTTTCTTTTAAAGATGAGGCAATGAATAAAGGTTTCTCTCAGAGCTCTGAACCGAGGTTGGATGTCCCCTCCTTCCCCTTTCACGGTGTCAGCTCCTCTGTTGAGCGTCACCAGCTCCCCCAGCTCAGCACCTGCTGCGGTCCCTTGGGAGCCAAACCCAGAGCTTCCAGCAACCTTCCTTAATGGTCAAATTATCTGTGATTTCAGTGACTCTCTCCTTCCCTCCTGCTACATTTCCTCCATTTGAATCTGCAATGATTAACGACTAACAAGGCTGGAAATAAAGTAAGCATGTGCATAACTGAATAGGGGTTAGGGCACTCACAGAGAAGAACAGGGTTTGGTCCCTTTGTCATTTATTATTATATTAAATAATTGTTGCAGGGATTGGAGTCCAGCTCTTCACTCTCCTGAGTTATAGCATTAAATAACCAAGCCTGCGCTCCCTCTGTTCCCTTTCTCTGGCCCTGTCAATGTTTAATTATGCCGTGCAAAGCACAACAGCCTCACCAGGGTTTATCCTCCTTCCCTCCCAAACAGCTTAGGGGCTGAGGTCTGTCCCTGAAAAATGGCATGTATGTGGCTTAAAAATGTGCTCAGGATCAAAACAAATCACTGTTTCAGCATGTTGAAGTTGTGGCCCCCCCTGCACGGGACAGAAGGGGCTGCTCCTTGTCCCACTGCTTTGGGTGCCCCTGTGCACAGGGCTCTCCCCAAGCGCCAGGGCCCCTCCTGCGTGGCACGCAGGGGACACTGACTTTATCCATCACAGCAGGACACAGATACAGTTTGGATGCTGAGGGCAAGATCCTCAAAGGTATGATTTAGTGAACTCTGCGTAGGTGCCAACAACAAGGTTTGACCATTTATTTTGGCAACCTAACTTAGTCATTGCAGCCCCTAAAAAGTTGCCTCCTGGTCATAGTGAGGTGATTCAGGGTGCAGAGGTTTCCTACGCTCTGCATGTCGCAGAGCATCTAATGGTTGGGGCAATTGGCCACCCAGGAGGAGAAAACCTCATTCTTAGACCCCTAAGTGAAGGAGGGTGGCAGGGGCCAAACTTGCCCTTTCTGCCCCCAGGAGATTTTGCTAGCCACCATGCTACAGTGAGGTGGAGACAGGGCCGGGGAGGGGCAGCAGAGGCAATGGGCACACACTGCCCCCTGGGGACATGGGGTCTTGCAGCACAACGTGGTTTAAAGTAAGTTCCTGGAGGCCCAGAAGGAGAAGCCTGACTGCACAGCTCAGTAAAACAAGCATTCTCCTCTTAAAAGAGCCTAGGATAACAGGTCATAAAACTGTGATTTTTATAAGTACCAAAAAACTCCCATGCTATTTTATTAGGCTTTTTAAGAGGTTTTCCTTCAGTATAGAAACATTGGTTTCATAGTAACTAAGACACTAAGATAACTGTTATTTGTAGAGGGATATAAAAAATGATATGTTCTTGAAACTGTCTAAAACTTTCCTAAAATAACATTTTTCCTGAATTGAGAGTGGCATATTCCCAGAACATGATGTAGTGAGGTGTGCAGGTTCTCCTGGCACTCTTTGGGACTAATCCACGTAATTCATTTGTGGTTTTGACATCTATGAGTGATGCACCTTTCCCAAGCTTATACTAAAAAAATATTAATACCATTCCAGCTTGTATTTTCTATTTTGCAGACAGAGCTATGTGTAAAGCTTCTGCTTAAGGTTACAAAATGTTGTACAGAGTAAGCCCCTACAGATAGCTGTTTATAATTCAGCCAGTTTTCAACTGGATGGCACGAGCTTTGCCTCAAACACATTTTTTATTTTGTTTTCATGTTACTTTATTTTATTAAAAAAAGATTAAAGGGTCTTTGACATTTCCTGAGATTATTTCCTTACTCATTTTGAAAGCAGGTGGTTTTGTAGAGCTGTGGTGCCTTTGTGGTATGGAGTAGATTGAAGATTTGCTATAGGGATAATGCAGAGTGCCATTATCAACCCTGTGGAAAAGTGTGAAGCCTTGGTCAGTTCATAAATCCTAAACAGATGTTGCTCGCATAAGGGCAGAATTTATAAGAGCTTTTTCCTAAAATATCTGAACCTTTCATTAGCCGTTAATTTGCTTTCCAAGTGCACAGAGGTTGAGGCAAGAGAAAAAACAGTGCCCATACCTTTCTGCCCCCCACCCCTTCGGGCCGGTGGGTGAGAGCCCTTCCAGGACCCCTAGGGTAACCAGGGAGTTGTCCTTTGCCCACTGATAACTTGTTCCTTGTACAACCCTTCTACTGAGCATGGCCTTATAAACCTGCCTTGAAGGACAAGCAAGTGTCGTTCCCCCATTTTACAGATGGCTTAACAGATGTTGCCAAATACCATTGGAAACAGAGCTTGGGATTAAGTGTTTGTCTGCAGTATGGCTCAAAAATGCCTCTTATTTATGGGCAGGTGGCATTGTGGAGCAGTCTCATCAGACCCGGATGCCTCGTCATGCCACCTGCAATTACAGGGCTCCCCATCCTGAGCTGGGAGCAGAAGTGGAGACCCATGATCCCCCCAGCCACCAGTGCACCACTGCTTCCAGATGTGCTGGGAGCTTAAAGGCTTCAGGGTCATCCTCCGCTTTCGGAAAGATTTGTTCAGCCTTGTTGTATCTGTCACCAGCTATGTTAGTTAGCTGGTTTCTACAACATTAATTAGGGTTCTCTTTAAACGAACTAAGAAAAACTAGAAAATGTTATTTAAAATGTTACTTGAAGAGAACATGCGGTCACAAAGTCAAGTAGTGGACAACTAGAAAAACTTGACTTGAGGCTGCCTGAGAAATATTAATTCAGCTCGCTTGTGCTTTTGTTTTACTCATCTTCCCACCTACCTAGGTCAGTGAACTGCATGGACAGGGAATAAGACAGAGAAATATATGAGGAATAATGATGTTCCCTGGCTCTAGTTCCAACTCAGATAAAAACTCATAGGACTTGTATGTAAGGACAGGCAGGAACAGATTAATGCCTACAAAAATCCCATTCAGTTTGCACAGATAATGTTTACTTTGATATCTCCCAGTGTTTTTGTACTTGAATTGGCAGGCTGACATTCTTCTAATTTATTTTACTTTTGCATATGCACTCTGTACATCTCAAATGCCCCTATTTTCCCTGTTGGTTACAAGTTGGCTTATGGTACTGATTTACAATTTTACAGGCAAGGGAGGATGTGATCCACATGCTGAAGACAGAGAAAACCAAACCTGAAGTTTTAGAAGCTCATTACGGATCTGCAGCTCCAGAGAATGTGCTCCGAGTGTTACACAGGGATGCCATCCTTGCCCAAGAAAAATCAGTAGGAGAAGATGTCTATGAGAAACCAATTTCAGAGGTAATAAGTTCTTGATTTACATCAGCAAGTCTATATGGGGCAATCCTGATCAGAAATGAAACTCCACCTACTTTGCATTTGTGCAAAGCATGCAAGAGAATTATACAACTCCCGCACAAATGACAAGAAACTGAAGAAAATTTGAATATTTTTGTTCACTCAACCTGCAGAAAAAAAATCTAATCAAAATCATTGGGTTTGAACTTAAACAATAAAGATCTCATATGCTGCTTAGGATTACTGCAGTCAGGCAAGAACAAAATCTTCTGGTGTCACATTTCTCTTCTGTTTTATAAATTCCACTCAATTATAGGCTTGAATCTCTAGTGTTCACAGCACTGGTAAGTGCTCTTTGACTTTCTTGGCCTACTAGAGCACTATCATATGCGTAGTTAGGAAGAGAAGATTATCGGAGATTGATTTTGACTGTATTTACACTGTCATAAATCAATACTCATTTTAAGTCACTTAAGCCTGAAACACTGCAGAACTGTGAAGTCAGTTCAGGGCCTAAAGAAGACCTGCAGGACTTGATCTCTTGGTTTAAAATCTAAGCAATAAAAGAATGTTGAATAGATCTAGGAATGCCTGAGGTCAGCATGAACTCCAAACTGAGCAAGCATTGCACATGTTCATGGTTTCGTAACAGTTCAGGGCATGGAAAAAGAGTATATAATAAACATATAATAAATACCCTGTAGTGCATGTCCAACTGTTCACAGTTTCTCCGTTTCAAACATTGCATTTTTCACCAGGAATTGTCTATCACAGGATATCTGTGTACTCCTGTTGCAATATCTTCTAGTATTTTGGGGATAATAGTAAATAAGGAAAGCAAACAGCAGCATTTGGGAGCACACATGAAATGCTGACTAATGAAATTAAAAGACCTTACCAAGGCTTTTGTCTAAAAAAGCTGATAATTAGATGGGGACCTCAGTGCAAAACTTTTAGCTCATGAAGGTTTGCAAGGGACATGTTGGAGCTAAAATACAACAGCGGGAAATTTTCCAAAGTGCAAAAGATCTGCTCCCCAAGGCTGAATCCAGCCTGTCTCCTTTACAAAATGCCATGGCTTTTTGACTCTCACATTTGACTTCTGCTTCAAAATGGATGCAGCCCTCCTGCTCTCCTATCTTCCTTAGTGTGTGGAGATGGGCGCTGTGTGAAGCAGCAGCCGCCTGGTGCAGCCAGGGCTATGGGCACTTCTCAGTGCATGGGCTGCAGGTGGCCAGAGCAGGCTCTGACAACGCCAGTGCTGGTGCCGAGGGCAGGCAAACAGAGCAGTGCCAGCAGTGAGGGCGCTTTCAGCTGCGGTGAGAAATTGAGTTTCCGCCATCTGCTCCCAAGAAACTGTGAAAGGAGCTACATGAATAGCTCTGATGGTTTTGGTGAGTCCTGGCAACTTTTTAGGCGCACCTTGCTGACTTTAGTGTTTGTTTGAAAGACAGCTGATGTAGTAAATTAGTGAAGAAATAGAAGACAAAGCAGTAAAGCATTACTAATAAAAATGAGAAATTTCTGTCAAAAACAGGCTGAGGGGAAAACCCTAAGGCTTAAAATGAGTTGTAGCTGGAAATATAAAACTGAATCCATGCTGAATATAAACAGGTTACACTTTGTATCTCAGCAGTCCTGGGGGTATGACTGTGTTGCAGATGCATAGTTCAAATTCCAGCCTTGAGCTTACACCTTAAAATTCTACATTTAGATATCTAAGTCCCCATTTAAGTGCTTGAATTCAGGCTCCAGTTGTCTAGCATGAAACATCAAAGTCTTCCCAGTAAGGTCCAGTCTCTGTTCCTCTGGGTCTCTTCGGTTGCTTCCAGCTTCCCTAGGGTCTGAGGGCAGGTATTGTGCCTGGGATTTGCAGAGCACCTTGCAGGTATAGGTTAATTGGCTTATTCCTGTCTAATGTGAGGTGCCAAGCTATGGCTTTTCCTCTGTAAAATAAGGAGAGCGGGTACAGGACCTCACCACAGGAGACATTCTGCACTGCAGCAATATTTGTTATCCTAAAACTATGCAAAAGTTCTGTCCTTTGTATATGAGAACTATGCAAATGTTTATTGCAAACACACTGCCCAAAGAAATCATTATTTTTACAGGACAGTTACTCTTTTTTCAAGGCACTGCTTTGTGTAAAGTCCAAGACAAAATTATGGGACTTGCATTTATCAAACACAACACTGTTGGTTAATAAATCAGATGAAGTAAGCAAGGAAACTTTTAAAACAGTCTATTCTTTTCTACAATCCAGCTGGACAGACTTGAAGAAAAGCAGAAAGAGACATATCGACGCATGCTGGAACAGCTCCTCTTGGCAGAAAAGTGCCATCGCCGCACAGTTTATGAGCTAGAAAATGAGAAGCATAAACATACAGATTACATGAACAAGAGCGATGACTTTACCAACCTCTTGGAACAGGAGCGTGAGAGGTGAGTACTTGAGCCAGCGCAAAGAATATCCTCAATATCCCAAAACTTTTTGGTTAAGAAATGACATGTTTTGGCATTTTCCGTGTTTAAATGACACTAAACTCATGTAAACCATTTGTAAATGTCAGGCCATTCACATTATTAGTACATTACTGTTCACATCTAGAGCTGGAAGCATAGCATAAAATACTCCTGTAGTGTGCACTTGAATTTAAAAATGAATTTGTTTTGAATTACTCATGCCCATTTTGGGTTCATCTCCTGGCAGCTTTTGAGTGATCAGATGTTATTTGCATTGGCTAAGTTGTGGACTGTCATGCTCAGCTACGTGAACCCAACAAGCTGTTTTTCGTGAAGGATGGGGCACTGCTTATCACAGCAGGACGGGATTAGGAAAACCACACATTAGAATATTGGCACGCAGGTGGCAGGAAGCTGGCCATACCCTTCACACTTAGGCTTGCAAATTCACAAATAATTTGCATTATTTTTTGTAATTTTGAAGAAGCATGCCTCAGGCAAGATCTATGTTCCCCAGGAAGAAAATATTTTCACGTTTTATAAAACGCGTCCTGTCTGCAGACCTGGGCTCTATCTGCAGTGTTTACCTAATAGGCTCATATACTCCTTTTTTTTTTTTTTTCAAGTTTTTCTCCTCATTGTGGGAGTAATTTGTTCTCTAAGTCACAGAACAGAAACAGCACCTGACTTAGGTGAAGAATGAGCACTCAATCTCAGTTTTTCAATATGAAGTATTTTATGCTCATACCAAACTGCTCAAAATCAATTGACAAAGTTTAAAAAAAAAGCTCTGAGAAAAGTACTTAAGGAAAGTTCAAAGGAGAAATGCTGTTGAGGAAACCACTGTCTAGTGACAGACATTTGCAAAAAGCCAGGAGTTAAATTGTTCATTGTGTTTCCTGAGCTCAGTTCAGTGCCAGCTTTGAGTAGGTGGCACAAGAGCTCAAGTGACTGTATTTCCTTGTTTAATATCTGCTGTTTTTCTGGCTCTTTATTCTTCTGTGTTGATTGGCAAACTTTAAAGAACAAAAGAGCTTGTGCATCTTAGCAATTTTATTGTCTTAACAGAAAATCAAAAATTAAGTTTGTTGTATTTCCAAGGAAGGAGTAATTTCACCTCCAATTCTGTTAGCTGTCATTTTTTCTCTAAACTGAATATATGTGTATGTGTGGAGATGCAGGCAACTGAACTGCTGCACAAGTAAAGTCTGAATTAAAAAAAATTTACATTTATCTACCACATTCACTATAATTGACAGTTGTTGCCTTATAATCTAATAACCTAGCTCAACTCATGAAGGCAGCCCAAGATTACAAACTGTTTTGAACTGATTTTTTTCAATGAATTGATTAAAAAGTTTTCTGTCTCATTACTAAAGCTGAAATATCAAGTCCTATCTCCATGACTATTTTCCCATACTCTTGCTGCTCTTTTGTGTCTTTTATACCTCTATTTCCCTATATTCCACATTTTTTGGACAAACAGCAATAAAAAAGAAGAAATTGAGTTTGAATTTCTATTGAAAGAAGATCCTTTAAGAGCAACCAAATCCATTAGCTTTAGTCACCAGTACCTATGTACTGGTAGCAGCAGGGGAATAATTACACTGCTGAAGTCCTCTTGATTTATGTTGAGTGACAAGAGAAACCTGATGTTTGCTACTTAATCCACTTTGTTTGTCTAAGGCACTAATGAGAAAAATCGTTTCAAGCCTAGCAGTGACCAAAGAGAGAGAACATGGCATGTGGCTAAACATGGAAAATCAAGAATACACGTCCCACCCTGTTCAGCATGTTCCTCCCAGATCACTTACAGAGCAGATTAGCAGAATCAAGATGGGGTGGAAACTATTTATTAGTTTAGTACTAAATTATCTAAACTCATCGTTTTTGTTTTCTGAGTGCACAGAAAGCTAAGGCTGCATCCACACCTTTGTAGGTGTTAAAACTGGAAGTAGTATCATCTGAAGGCTATATTCAAAGAAAGAGAGAAGGTGTGGGATGGCTCGACAGGAAAGTGGCGATCAGCAAGAGATTTTTGTCAAAAGACAGTTTTTAGTAGAAAGATTCAATTACAATAGGTTAAAATATACAGAAAATCACACTCACTTAATCTGCATATTAGGACAGAGAGCTGGCCTGCCCAAAGGCATTTCTCAGGGTTCTGCCTAAGCATTCCTGTTTTACAAGTATCACTATATATATATTTGTTTTACTGTGGTGCTTTGAAGCTTGAGGCTTAGACATGTAGTCTCCATGAAAAAGAAAAGGGATGCTGAGGTGAACTTTGCCTGTCAATCCCTCTGTTATACTCACAGTTATGATGTTAATGAGACAGGGCAAGCTGGAGGAGGACTGGTCCTGTGGGAGGTCCGTTTCACAGGAGCCTGGTACAACAAAAGCAGTACAATGCAACAACTTCTGTCCTCCCAGAATTTTACAAATCTTTTATAACCAGTGTTGGCCACAACAACTTTTAGAGGCCATATCTGCTTTTGCTGCCCTGTTTGAACAAGATAAAATGGGAAATTCTTTAAGAGCAGAGAATATCCCTTGGTTCTAACATCTTTCTAGTACTCATCTACTGTATTTGCTTTAGAATCTTTTTTGCATACACTTTCATACATTAGCTCTAATCCATCCACAACAGCATAATATGAAAGTTAACAATCTCTGTAAGGGACTGATTATTAGGCCAACCTTGCACAGAGAGGAAGAAATAACAGAAATGCATGACTTGCCGAGAATAGTTAGGCATGAAAGATATGAAAAAGAGAAAACTGAACACAGGATTATACAAAATGTAGACAGCTAGGAGGGGTAAAGAGAGCAAGCAGCAGTCACCAAAGGGCTTGACTGTTGATGTTGGCTCTCCCAGATTTGTGCAGGTCAGTTGCAGAAAAACTTTGGAAAAAATCCAGATGTTACAAAAAACCTATATAAGACAGTATAAGCCCGTTGCCAGAAGGAGTTGAAAGAAATCTGGTCATTTTAGTAGGAGGTGCTTCTACAGAAGTGGGGGCCTAAGTGTTTTGCACATTTCCCTATAGTATGCTACAATAAAACTGGGAATGTTTTGAAAGTTAGGGATAGTATCTTCTGCTTCTTACTGTTGGGCTATTCTCCTTTTCCACACTTACCCACGTCAACCACTATTTCTGTACCATCACGGTCTCTTTCAGCGCTGTCCTTCTCTATCCTCCATTGCTCATCCTCTCTTGTTAACATTAACCAGCTTTCTTTTTTTATTTTTGTTAACTTCTTCCATGACTCTAATTGGACATGCTGACTTTAGTCGAGCCTGTTTGCACACATGGCTTTGGGAAGGCAGTCTAGCAGCCTGCAACATTCCTCCGGACCGATGAGGGAAAAATGATTTGCCTGCACCTCCCTGTGGCCAGTCTGCTGTGCCATACGGGGAAGTGATATGCTCGCAACCTCTACACATGACGTGCTCTGCACGCAGAAAGGAGTTTGGGCCAGCCTCTTTCCTATATCTACAAGAGGGCATGGCCAACCCCTTTTTTGATCTATGGTCTTTTGCACTGTAGCAGAAAAGCCCAGCAGATGACAAATGCAATGTCCTGCCTTTGGTACCTTATCTGCCCCCCTCCCTGGGAATGTAAAAGCAGATGTCTCCCTGCAACCCCTTGATGAGGTTCAGGAATAAGAAGAGCTGGAGGCTCCAGGCTCCCCTCAGAGACCATTGGTGGCGAATGGTGGGATGAGGAGTTTCTGGTTTGGTGCATGGAGAATAAGGGATCTGTGTGGAGCTGCAATGACAACTTGGCTGGAAGTGGGCACCTAAAGAGCTTGTGATGATACTGCAGCTGCAATGATGAAGTTAGTCCTCTCAACACATGCACCCTCCTGGTTTCCAGTCACACTTTTGGGAGCTTGCAGCATCAGCTTTGTCACCAGTTTGGCTGTAGTTAAATCAGTTATTGGCCCTTTTATAACCCACAAAAAATCCTGTGTAAAGCAGCAGGATTAGCCTAAAGTGGTACTCAGTTATTCTCTGTTCTGCCTAGTCCCAGACCTCAGTCTTCTTTAGGAAACTGTAGGGACAAAAAAAGAAATCTTTAGAAGCAACTGTAAATTTTTTATTTGATCAGCAGGGCCCCTTTCTCCCAGTGTAATGGGGGAGAGCTCTGTGTAACCTCAGTTCTTCTTTGAGCTCTTGATGGACCTCAGAGATGAGGTTTAAAATCGTGAAATTTTTAGAGATGCTAATCTCTGAACAATTTGTCTTGCACTCTTCTTTTAATCCATTTTGTTGACAGCATATTTTGCTTCTATTTAAAAGCACTGGAAAGCTCCCATTGATTTTAATGTTTTGGAAACAGGCTTGTGGTGAGGACCACTGAGCCTAGTCCTGCAGGACAATAGCAGAAATAGCCTGAAAGCCTTCTAACATGGGAGGAGGAGGGAGTTTCCTTCATATGCCTGGGACATTGTGGACTAGACGGTGTGATGTGGCAGAAGGACTTTATTGGAGCTTGTTAAGGGTGATCTGTGCCACTGCTTGGTGAGTAATTTGATCATTTCCAGCATGATCCTTGAGACTGTTGAGACTGTTTTACTGCACTGCACAACATGTCAGTAAATACACACCCACTATCTAATGTAAGTACCATCTGTATGAATACATTTATATTATGAACAGTCATGTTTTTAAGTAAGACTTCATTCAAGTGATGCAGATTTTAAATTGGTTCTCGCTTTTCTTGCTGTAGTTTCAAATTATTTTTTGCAGCCGAGGTGACAGTGTTCCCAGGGCACTGAAGCATTTTGTTTTTTCCTCAAAGGCAGGGTTGGGGATTCATTCTGTACTTCCTAAGCAGTGCCCTGCAAAATCTGGTTTAAGTTAAGCCCTCTTTTTGAAGTATATGGCCATAATTAATCTGCTTAGACGAGACTGCAGGACTGTGACCCCAGAGCTTTCCTCCACAAAGTTTACTTTCAGACTTGATGTAAAATTGTCTCCTCGGTGCCTCCCCCAGCGCAGCACCCCCAGCAAGGAATGCACTGGCAAGGTCCTCAGTGGTCTGTGATAATACATTCCTCCCGGCTTTAGTCATCCTGGCACTGAGATGCTCTTGGCTGCTCTTCTGGTGATGTAATTTTGGGCCTGCATCACCTGCAAAGGAAACTGATCTGCAAGCAATAAAGCACATAGTCGTCTTGAAACAAAAAATGGGAGGGTCGATGTTAGCAGGTTTTAAAAAACTTTTTTTTTTTCCATTTCTGCTTTTATTAGCAAAGCTTCCCTTCTCCCTTTTGCCATGAGACAGCAGCACCAAGCCTTTCCTTGGGAAGTGCTTGCATTTATTTCCATTTATTTAATGTACTCAAGCAAATGTAGAGGCTGGAGTATGGTATAGGTTAGAGATTTTGCGTATGTTACCTTTCCAGTCTGCATTTTTTCTTGATTTTTATTGAGACTAAAATAAAGAAGCTGGCAGAAAGAGAAAAAGGCACAGTAGCCATCAGTCAATAATTTGTTTAGAGAATAATCTAGCCACTACTATGAAGTGTTCAGGGCTAATAAATCTGTGATTTACCCATTTAAAGACAAATTCTGTGGTGAGAATAGTCCCATACAGAGATATTGGGGTGAAGTGTACAGTGCAAACATATAGCACAGACTTTGTCCTGTAATTATGTAATTTGCTGTGGTTCCCTTAAAGTCTGGAAATTAAGTTACTTTACAAAAACGTTTTCCCTGTTTTTTTGCTCCAAGACTTCTCAGCCATATTTGTACCCTGACTTTAGGTGCTCTCCTTTGTTAGTCATTTCTCTGTCCTGGTTTCCAAATTGTGACCCAAAAAAAGGAAAAGCCAGCCCAGTGGGACTGTGGGAATTCACCATTGCCTGCAGTAGTTACTCATCCTACCATGCATTACTGACCATAAGAAAGCACTGAGTCATTCTCTCTCTCTCTACTTTTCAGTAATTGCATTTCTGAACTTTTAATCTTTTAATGTAGAAGACAAGGGCAACAGATTATAAAAATTAAACAGTTTTTATTCTTTTCTTTTAGGCTGACATGCTATCTATACAGCTTGGAAACACTGTTTTTTCTTTGTCAATGTAATGTATTCTTAGGATCACAGATCACAAATTCTGTGGTAGTCTATTAAAAGAAATAAAGGAAAAAAACCTGGCAATGACAAATACCATTTCTGAACAGTTAAGTAAATCCGAAGGTCATCCATTTTACAGGTCCTGTTTTACAGTTCTAGCCAATTGTGAGGCAGTGACTGTTCCCTGTAACTTGCTCGAAGTTTATGTTTTAGCTAATGAATCTGGTCCCAAGTTCCAACAAAACTGCTCTAGAGGTAATTTAAAAATGAGAGAACAAACAGCCACATCTAACTGTGGAGAAACATTATGAAAGTATTGTAAGTCTTACACAATGTGATGCTGGCTATGAACTGGGACTAATCCAAATCCATCTCTTCACACTTGGATAGTCTTCAAAACTGTCCAGCCTTTCAGTCACTTCTGGGATTATATAAAATGGCATCATGTGTTGTTTCAGCCATTCTTCCAAAATTATTTCTAAGTAGGCATCAGATACACAGCCCCTGAGAGAGAATTATTATACAGAAATATATGTAGTTCATTATTCCTAGCAAGTTTGCTTGCTAGAATCATCAATTTAAATGCTCCCAGGGTCAAACAGGGGAAAAAATTACTTCATTCAAAATCTGCTCACGAACTCAAACTCTGTCCAGGGTGCAATAGGTAACAATTTTAACATTAAAGCATTAACATGCTGTTAGCATATTTCAGAGTTATCATACTACTGAAATAAATATCAGTTCACAGTTCCATTAAAGCCATCTTTTGAGGTTGTCATTTTTTTAGGCAAAGAAAACAAGAACTGAATCAGGGTCATGTTGGGAAAATTGCTTCCTCATTCAGTAAGATTAGAACCAGGTTTCAGTAGAAGTGCCAGGTTTCACTGAGGTTCTGAAAATATTCAATAAATGCTTCTTATTTACAAGTGTAAATATATGCAAATAATAGGCCCTCAAGCTTGAACATGCTGGATATTTGTTCTATGTTTAAATGGAAGTTTACTTGTGCAGAAATGCACAGAATGATTAGTGAAGTATTATTATGACATACCATTTTGATTAATGCCCTAAAAATATTCCAGACCTGTTCTGTGTGCTCAAATGATTTTCGCTAACATGTGGAAAGAAACTCAAGATTTCATCTGATATGGGGGATTATTTTGACTCAGTGACCCTGTATAGAAGCTAACCCCCGAAAGATATAATGATTTTTCTATCATTTTGTACATCCCTTCTCATTTCTGCTAGGGACCCAGATGCCTGTTCCTTATAGATATGAGAAGCTTTCTGAGATGGTAAAACATAATTCAGGGTGATAGAGCAGAAGTGGTAGTAGGAAGAAAACTGGGGGAGAAATGGATCCAATTAAATCTCTAGGTTTTGCGTAACTGACTGAGTGACTTGCTGTGTTGTTCCAGGCTGTCAGGTTAGTGAAAAAAGAACTGAGTCAAGGTCATACCTGAGAAGTTTCTTTCTCAGAAAGACTAGAAATAAGTTTCAGTAGAAGTGGCCGGTTCCACTGAAATTCTGAGAACAACACTGCTGTCGGGTTCCTGAACAAGTCATTTTGCCTCTTTATGCCACTGATTCCTTCTCCATGTTCTTGTTTATTCCACATCAAAGTAGGGATTTTGAACAGCACCAGATAATTTATAAAGGTTAGATCCACTGCTGTGAATTAAAGCCAAATGCCTGGAAGGAAGTCCCTGCCCTTAGTTGCTGAGGCCATCAGGTTGAGCCAAAGCCGCAGGCAGGACCACTTGTTTTGTGCTGTTTCTTGTGTTGTTTCCCTAGCCATAATCAAAGACAGGATATTGGGATGAATCAGCCTTAGTCTTGTGCAGTATAGCTCCTCTTATATTCTCATACCCATGTAGACTATAAGATCTTTTTGGCAGGAATCCTTTCTACTCGTGAATTTAAGTGCCAAGTACTGTGAGTCAATAACACCATTTCGGGCTTCTGGACAATGCTTACAAAGAGTAGCTGGGAAACAATAGTAATGGCACCAGCAGTAGAGAAGACCAATAATGAGTTTTATATTTGCATCATTTCAGTTTTCATTTCTTTTTAAGGCTAATATATGGAAAAATCCTAAGGCAGAATGAAAAATCCTGGGGCTGCAAAAGCCCAAACCAAACATTCCTGTAAAATTTGCCAAATCTTGTGGAAAGGTAAGGGGAAAGAAATAGGGAATGCAACATGTATAATTCAGCTCATATTTATAAAGCACCTGTGATTATAATATTGTGCTGCCATAGTTACTGGGTTGCCACAGTTACTGTTTGGTCCAATTTTTTTGAATTCATTAAAAATGCCATTTCAGGTGATATTATAAATACAATCTAAGAAAATCTTGTGGCTCTAATCACAAGACCAGCTAGACAAAAACACATACCAAATAACCCTGTGCTTACACCATTCACCTGCAATGTGGGAGACTCAGTTCTCCCTTCAACCTAATGGGTATTCATCTCTGAAGAGGCCATCCTGTTCCCCTTGTTGGGTCTCTTGGGGAGGTCTGGCCCCACTCTTCCCCAGTAAAACTGATCCACTTCAAAAATCTCTTATATCATTTTTGAGCTCTTTTCACCAAAAGAGTAAAATTTTTTCTGTAGCTTAGTGGCTAGGACATCACAGACTCAAATTCTCCCAGACACAGGAATTCATTGACCCAGGTCTCACCATGTCCTGGAAGAATGTTCCAAAAGGTGGATTTTCAACTTGTTGCTTTGGTGAGTGGTACCAAGATCTGGTCATCCTTGCCTGCTCCTTTTCTTAAAATGACAGAGATGGAAATCAAATGGCCTCTTCAAGATGAACAAATGTTTCACTGAAGTCCACATGAAACTTTTTTTCACTTGAATGAGAGAAAAATAAAGAATTTTTTTTCTTTGATAATTCCTTATTGAATTTTTGATTCAGCTATGGAATTGAAGACTCAGTTATTCACACAGCTCTGTTCTCCACTTGCTTAGGTTAGGAAATGATTAATAGTAACATAGCTAGTGCTGCAATGAGAAAAGATAAAGAAATGAGCAGAAAATGGGGCTAAATTATAGCAGAGTGACAGCACTGATGATAGCGATCATGTCACAAGTGAAAAATATCACTTGGTGACAAGTATATGTATCACATGATGAAAGTTCCTACACAGTTCAATTTTAAATGCTCCTCTGAAAATAAATGCTGTGCAAGAGCAGTGATTTAAATATGAGGCTTTACCTGGATGATTTAACTTGTATTAAAATGGTGTATAGCTTTCAACATTTTTTCATTTTTCAAATTACAGGATGGGATACAACATCGAAATGGTAGGGCCAAAATATTGTCCACACCAGTAAAACTGGTCTGGCAGTGCCGAGAATAGAGCATTGCCACTTGCAGCTGTCTCCACAGTTTGCACTTTATGTGCATCGCTAATCCAGTGATAAAGAAGAGTGTGTCCTGATTTGACTGACTCATGTCCCTACCAGATAGACCAAGTGTCCTTGGTCCAACTTGCTTTTGCTGGCAGGCACTATTGCTTTGTGCTCCTCATTAGCACACTGAGCTCTGTGCATCCAGATTCTTCAGGTCTTAGAAAACAACTAATGCATAAATACACCAACCTGCTTCTGGATTTCCTGAGTGCAAAGCTGGTGCTAGTGCAATTCCTTTGAAGTCAATGGAGCTATTCTTGATTGGTGGGATTAATGAGAATCACAAGTATGAACTGTTTACTATAATAATCACTTATGACTACATTATTTTTAAATAATTTTGATAGCCAAATAATGTCTTTATATTTTGAAATAGTTTTGGTCAGCATTGCCTATTGATTCTGCCAATAAGGCTTTAAGCCCTTCCAAACTGATTTTCCTCTGTGTGTGAGGCATTATTTGCACTTAGGTCACTATAACATTTTGAAAAAAATAGCAATTTGTAAGCTAGAACACTCAGGGGAAGTCAACAGATAACAACTACATATGTGATTAGAAGACAGCTGGACCTGGATGTGTAGGCTCTGCAGTTATTCAGAGGGGAGCATGGACATGGAAGAAAGAAATTTTAAGGCAAGTAGAGTCAAGAACACCAGCTTCTAGTTCACACTTGCTTCATAACATCAACCTCACATCTCACATCAGCCACAGGATGTCAGCTGCTGCTGCAGTAAGAGGTAGCACGGTAGAAACTACTAAAACTGTGCTCCTCCAGCTCTCTTTGTCTTCTCTCTGCCATGATGTCACTTAGATGTTGCATCGTTTGAAGCCAGACTTTGGGAAAGTGAGCTGGTTATGGAGTCACTGGGGAAGGTCACCTTGCACCCCCCCCCTCTTAAAGCTGGTCTGTTGTGCAGTCACTAACGTAGGAGTCCAAAGGCAGGGAAGTGTGAATCCCAAGCTTGTGGCTACAGCTCTAGGGGAGACCTGTGGGCTCTGGGGATCCAGACACCCAGGTTTATCTGTATTTTTTTTTAATCAAGTAGCTCTTCAATGTAAAATGTAAAACAGTCCTGAGAGCAGGGACTGAAATCTAACCTCCTTTCTTACCAGGGCAATTCCCTAACCACCATACTGCAAAGTCAGATTTCCCCTTCCTTTCTCTCCATCTGGGCACATTAGTCTTCCTCGTCCCTTCCTTTCCCCCTCTGAACACTCAGCTGGATCAACTGGATCCACTGGACTGGACTCAGCTGGATCAACTGGACTCAACTGGATCCTTCAGGAAATGGGAGTGCAAGTTAGAAGTATTTCAGACTGAGGAGAGAAATAAATTCAAGTATTACACTTTCTGGACAAGTAATCTAACTACCAGGCTCTGGCAAAAAAGACAGCCACCCTTGCAACTCTTCCTCCGAAGGGAGGCAGCTGTGGCTCCCGTCCTTGTGAGAAATCTGTGGTCAGTGGTTCTCCTTGGTCCTCAAGGAACAAGCCCCTCATGGTTCTGAGTGTAAAGACACATATTTTATGAGTAGCAGATGACTTCAGGTGGAGAATGATGTTCAGTTCAGACAAGATGATGGGATTTCCAAGTCTGGGTAACCAAAATACAGATCTGCCAAAAATCAAGTGCCTATGAACTTTCAGATTTATATGTGGGATTTTACTTTTTTATCTTTCCCTCTTTAAATTGCTCATTAATTGCCTTCCAGAAATCTATGTGCTTTTGGGGGGGATCTTGCTTTAAGCAAGAAGAGGTTAAAATACCCAACTTAAAGCTCTGTGAGGAGTCTAGCCTCTGAGTGAGCACTGTGAGGTGTACAGTAAGGACATTTTCTTCTCTAATTGCCTCTCATTGGAGACAAATCTTCTAATGCAGGCAGCAAACCTAACAAATTCATGAGAGTAGAAAAGCTTTGTGTACGTGTAGGGGTTTTTCTTTTTCCATTTATGCTGCACCTCCAGAACACATGGGCAGAAAGCACTAGCAAAGTTGAAGTTGAGAGTCTGATGTGGTGGGCAGGTGTGTACTCCTTTGTGTCTAGGGCAAAATCCAAGCATTCTGACATGAATGTCAATGGAAAACCTTCATAGCTCTTCAGACTGGCAGTTGGGACATGGCACATCAGGATGTGGTGACAGCCAGGGTTACTCAGCACTGACGTTGTCAAAATCTATCAGTCTCATGTTAGGTCATAAAAGCAGCAGCTGACTGCTCTTGCACAGCATTTGAAATTTTATTGAGGATTCATTATTTTCTAAATCACTGAGGATGGTCCTCACAAGAGGTCATGCTTAAAAATCAGGAAGGTATCTTCATGAGAGGATTTATTTTTCTCTGTTTTCATAGATGATTATTGTTTTATCCTTATATCCAGCTGTGACTGAAGTGGTAAAATGTAATATAAAACAGTGGAAAAATAGCCTTAGTTTCTCAAAGAAAATCTGAGATCTCGCATTGAGGGTGATGGAGTCTCCATATTGACTCCACCTCGGGCAGACCCTTGCTCTCCAGCTGCACTGCTGTTGTACAACTATGTGAACAACTCCACACTTGACTAGCTCACTGTGGAAAATGATGCTAGTTCCTAAATCCAGATTTAAACCTCTTCACTCCTTTTATGTGAAAACATTTCTTTCATGTCTGAGACTTTGTCTTGGTGACCCCATCAACACAAAAAGAGATATATGTGTGAGCTGGAGCCACCATCACTTGGGTTGTTCAATACTAAAATAAATCAGCAATTCTTTAGTGCCTGTTTTTTCTCATTTTTACTCCCCACTAGCTTTATTCACTCTATCAAATACATGTTTTCACTAGTGTATCAGATGGGAAGCAGTGATTTGGACAACATTTAGTTTTAGGTGAGGGACTCAGGCAGTCCCAATCAGTCACTTGATCACGCAGCTTTGAGGAGGGGTCAGTGAGAAGCACAAAAGAAAAGGAAGTATAAAAAAGGTCAGCAGGATTTAAACCAGTGTGGCAAGAACAGAGCCTGAGACTGAAAAGTAAAGAACAGGAAATAGAGGAGAGGCAGCTTTAGAGCGGGGGACGGCAGCCACCAGACAAAGCACGTAGGAAGTGAATGTGAATTAGAGATTAATGAGAACAGAGGGAGAAATGAGGGAGCGAGGTGCTGGTGAACACAGAGCACTGTAGAGCCTGAGCAAGTGGATGACAGAAGGAGGGAAGGTGGTGAAGAGAGAAGGACAGAAGAGAGACCAATTTGCAAGCAGAAGAAGACATATAAAGAAAGATACAGCAAAAATAAAGCAGAAGGCATCGTATTGATCATATTGTCTGAGGCAGTATAGCAAGGGCAGTGGGACTTCTCAGAACTTGTTTGAATCAAAAGATACGTGAGGGAAAAAAATACTTTTGCTTTGATTTTCGGTTTCCAATAAGGGAAAATTCACCACAGTTCTTCATGAGTTGCTCCATGAGTACCTATTTTCACTCTTAAAAATGTGACCCTTATTTATAGGTGGAGTATTTCTGTTCTAAACCCCTGCCCTCAAGGAAGTCGGATGAGTGGGAGGCAGCAGAGGGGGAAACAATAGAGGGAGAGCTCTCAACAGAACAAAAGCAACACACAGGTGAAAATCAGTCAGGGTTAATTCATTGTTAGTAATGTTATTCTTTCTTCTTATGGTAACTACCATCGTTTCTTAGGTTTGGTATTGTAGGAGCACTTGGGAGCCTTTGTCATCAGAAGGGGGTGTACTGTACCAGGCATTGTGCAGGTACAGACTAGAAAGAGCCAATTCTTAAAGCAGTGATGGATTCTTAAGAGTTGTTTAAAGGACCCTGAGATTTGTCTTGTTTAGAGTAAAATAGGAATTGCTCTAAAATAAGAGGTTTGAGGGAGACCATTTATGAAGAGAAAGAGGGTGCTGTGTGGAGAAGCAGAACCAGCTTCTGCTACAGAATGCTGTAGAGATTTAATAGGGTCTACGTGTGACGAGTAATGTTCTCATCAGGAAGGTCTCTGAAACATGCCAGCCTCGTTCTGCACCCCTGGCCTTTACAACATGTCATCCTCTCAGTTCTAGTCTTAAAAGTCCTCCATCACTGAGGTTTCCTAAAGAAAAATCTTTGTCCTTGAGGACATGGTTTCCCATGAGAATGATGAAGCTGCTCCCACCCAGGATCCAACTCAAGCAAAAGAGGCGAAAACACTGCCAAAAGACTAAGTATTTCTCTTTTGGTAAGCTGAGAACAGCCACAGGTCTCCCTGCTGTCAAAGCCTCACACTCACTTCTGCCACATAATTTTTCTGCTTAATAACATAAACATCAAAAGAGAATAACTTAGAAAAACAAGGTGAAGGATGAAGACCAGAGCAGAGTGGGACCACAGCGTTAGCAGGATGCTCTGATAAAACCTGGATGTGTGAAAGCTGCTGATATTGAAAAGGGCAGGTCTATAGGGGGCAGCAAGGAATCATACTGCAGTGTGGCATTTCTCTGAAGTCCAAGACAACTCGGCTGCTTACTCCAGAGACACTTTGGTCAAACTGTTGGTTCTTAGCCACAAAAGCAAGATCAAAACATACTGTAGAATAGATGATGTCCCTGACCTGGTATAACAAGCTGTGTATATGGGTCCTGTTTCAGCTGTAATCATCATTGCTTCATGGACTCCCACCAATACAGGTTTTGCTACTCACAGAGAGAAAAAATGAGTGATATAACTTCATGTTGTGCATTTCTGCATTCATCTATGATTTGCAGTTAATTTTGTTCTATTTCTTAATTAAAATATCTGAGGCAGTTGTGTAATACTGGAGATAATGAGCTTTCCAAGATATCATAAGGATACACACAAGTGCTGTGCAAGTAGAACAGCAAAAGAAAAAAAAGTGGAAAAGAAAAACAAAGCCAGAAATGCTTTAGTTAAACTTTTGAATCATGATTCCATAAAGGCAGCAAAATCATAATGTAGTGCAATTTTCATGCTGCAAAGAGGAAAAGAATTCTAAATCTAGGCAGCATGACTTAGAAAAGATCTGGGGAATAATAAAAACAGCCTGTGTGTGTGTGTGTGTGTGTGTGTGTGTATGTTTTTTAACAGCTGCATGGAACAACCTGTTTTAAATAAGAACAAAGGTGAACAAAGCCAGTTGTCAGTGCAGCCTACCAAATGAAGCTTTTTACTGTGCATGACGTATGCCATATAAAATGTATTGCCTGAGATATAACAGCACAGAGTCCAACTTGTAGCCTTTTTCTCAGGCTTTTCCTATGAAGTCTTGTTTCAGGAATTTACTATCTTTATCTTCATTATTTATTTGTGTCCCAAAGGCCCAGGGTATCACTTTGTTCACTATATTTTCAGCAGCAAATTAAAATTATCCTCTCCCCTCCCTCAGTATTTGAAGTTTTTGTGTGCTGTCAAGAACAGATTCACTGAGCTCATCAATATCTCTTATGCTCAGAGTAGGTAACTGGATAAGTAGAAAGTGGGGGGACAGGGCTGCATTTACCAAACGAGTGCTAGTTGTCCAGAAATACAAAACAAAGACAAGAGACCCAAAAGAGCAAGAAAAAAAAAGAAATTTAATGGTGGAAGATCTTCACTGCTTTGGAGGCTTTATGGACAAAAATTTTCAGTCTGGCAAGCTACACAGTGTACTTTTTCATGTCTGGAAGTAAATACAAATTCAGGAAAAGCTTTGTTTTGCACAAACAGAAATATTTGGGCTTTTCGTAACATGTTAGAGAACCTGTAGAGAGTTGCTGGTGCTGCCTTTGCTATAAATATTACATATGTTTCTGCACTGAAGGTAAAGAGCCAACAGAGAGTAGGGCACTCTGCTGGAAAGGTTACAAAGCTCTGTTTACAGAGAATTTTATAATCAGACAATCATTTGTTACAAGTCTCAAAGATCTGCAAGAGAAATCCATTGCTGTGCACAGTTCAGTGCATTTATAAAGAGAGGAACCTATCAAAGAAATGTGTAGTCTATTTGCACATCATTAACTAGTGAAACCAATTCCATCTTTTGCTTCCCAGTTACTCTCCTTCTCTAGAGCAGAAAACTGTGCCAGATAGTACAAATTCTGACTTTCAGAAGTGACTTGGAATTTGGATTTCCTATCTGTTCTCTCCCCTCCTTTTATTTCTTGGTGTTTTTCTCATCTGGTCTCACAATGTTGCAAGTGTTGTTTTATTCAGCAATGTATTTCTTGGACTACTTTGTCCCAGTGAAAGCATAAACATAAAGATTCATGAAATTCTGGCAAGCAAGTTATACTTTAATTAGTAAGTCCACAATATTGATGAAGATAAAATGGGTGGTGGCACAGACATACATAAGCTAATGCAGCCATCTGCCGGCAAGTCCACGCTGTTTAGACTGTCCACACCGTGCAAGTCCGTGTGCTGCGCAGGCACACCACTACCACCTTGCACCTTCTCTAGCAAGTCTTACATCCAGTTGTCAGCTGGATCACATCCAAGCAACTTCTGTGTCTCTACATTGCATTCTCCATGCTTTTATTTTGAAGTTACAGAGTAAACTGGGGAGACGGCATTCTGGGGTAAGCCCCCTCTGGGGATCTGCCCATTGGTGGTCACAGGTGCAGACAGCAACTATGATGAGACAGTGAGGTTGTGCATGTCACCTTGTCTCAGCAATCCTATCTATTTTAGTATTTTTTCAACATGAGCGTGGTCGGGCACTGAAACAAGCGCTCAGAGAGGTTGTGGCATCTCCATTGGTTGGAGGTGTTTGAGACTCAACTAGAGCAGGTTCTGAGCACCCTGCTCCAACTGGGCCTGCTCTGTGCAGGGGATTGGACTAGACGATCTCCAGGGGTCCCTTCCAACCTCAACGCTTTTGCAGTTTTATGATTCTGCACCCTCCAGAGGATGCTACTGGTTTCCTTGTGACTCTGCTAGCACCAGAGTGAGAGACTGTGGCCTAGACTGGGGCAGGCTCTGTGGGATCCTCTGGGAATTTCCTCTAACAAGTTCCTTGCTAGGCAGGGACACTGGCAATGCCCTCAACCCTTCCTCCTGTCCTCTTATGGCATGTTATTGTTCTGCCTGTTGTTTTTTGCTGTCAAATTTGTGATGGGTAGAGGTAGTGCCTTGAGGTCTGTGGTGTGGGGGGAAACCTGCTGCGATTGAGAGCAGTCAGACTTCATGAGATCAGTGATTCCTTCAGGGCCTTGATTCCCAGTCCACCTGATCCGTTCTTCAGGTCACATCTGTGCAAAGCTGACTGCAATAGGTTCTCAGCTGCTATCCTAACATAAGCATTGAGTGATGATCCTTTTGACATCTCTTCCTCTTTTACCAACATGCATTAGTGGCCCCTAAAATTCTACTTTTTTTTCTTTGTGCTCTGGGTTTTATTTTGAGCTGTGTTAATATACTAGATGCAACACAACAGACAAGAGCTTGGCTGAAATTTCCCTCAAATTGCTAGGCTGAGCTGAACCATGAAAATAAAGAAGTTCAGGGATGCCCTTGCTCTGTGATCCCTCCAGGTCCAGCCAGGCCCAAGAGTGGAAGGAGGCTTAATTAAGACTCAGAAGAGAGAAGAGCCAGAGCAGATATGAGGGGACTTATAGGAGAGCTGCAGATTTGGGAGGCGTGGGGTTTAGAAATGGAGTGCATTGGTGAGGAGAAGGAGACTAGGGGTGAACAGTGGCTGCTGAGAGACTGGGACGGGCCATGCAAGGAGCTCAAAGCCAGCTGGGGATTGAGTCTGTGGACAGATATCCCCTGCAGATCCAGCAGTGCTGCTGGAGAAGAGCCTTGCTCTGAGTTGCTTATCACAGTCAAACCCATCTGTCAGCAGATAGTTTTGAAACTTGCTCGCAAAGTGGTCTACACCCTTCTAGTAATGGATTGATAGATGCTGACAACCTGCTATTTCTATCAACCATTTTGTTAACTCAAATTGCAGGCATTTATGCAGGAAATCTAAAGCATCTAAACTCTTCTGATGATCCCTCTAAGTGTCAATATAATGCCACATCATTAAATTTTGATGGTGGAAATTCATTTAAATGTTTTCCATTGTGTGTATAATTTTCTCTTTTTAAAGAATATGTAGCTGTACCAGGACACAGATATTAGGATTGCAAAGGCAAAAACTCAAGGACATGGTAAGTGAATTAAGCAGAACCTTTGTCTGCTGGATGCATATGGACTGTAATCATTTCTAATTGCATGATCAAACACAAATGTTGTACAGAAACATTTCCTCTGTCACTGAATAAAATAGAAACATTTTGGGATGCATCAGCATTGCACAGAGGAGGCAACTGCTTCTCTGTAGCAGCCCAGCTTCATCTCTTGAAAAGTATTTAGTACATGAGGCAGGAGAGTATAAAAAGTGAGAGAATGATTAAAGCTGTTATATATTTCCCTGGAAAATGTGACTCTACCCCTGTAGAGTTTGTGTGACAGATTTCCTACATGGTACTAGTTAAGTCACGA
Source organism: Apteryx mantelli (assembly GCF_036417845.1). Lineage (NCBI taxonomy): Eukaryota > Metazoa > Chordata > Aves > Apterygiformes > Apterygidae > Apteryx > Apteryx mantelli. Next base: position 104,042,869 of record NC_089980.1, read on the forward strand.
GAAGTTAGTTTATATGGGGTATGAAAGTTTTCACTTTAAGAATGATTTTCATTTTGGGGGAGCTTGTTTGGAGATCCGGGTTCTTCCACACACAAGTTTGGAGCAGCCACAGCTGTGCTGGAGGCAAGTGGCACTGTGATCTGAGTGTACACAGCATGCTGCAGCTGGAAAATCACATCCCACATACCCCAGAGCAGGGGCCCATAACTAGACCCTTGCCCCTTTGTGCTCCTATTGCCTTTCCAGAAATTAGTAATTCTGCTCTCAGAACAGAGTTTGAAGTCTGAGTGGCAAAGAAGGACCCTGAACAAAGAGGATAAAACCAATCATTAAGTACCTGTTTTTTAAATGAGCACTGTCCAGCCTATATACTGAAGGAGGCAAGGATCCCAAGGAAAAATAATGAGATCATGAAATTAAACAGTTTCTCAAAAACACAAATACATACTGGTCTGTTTTAATGGATAATAATACTTGACATGATACGGGGTTTTTTGGATACTACAGTCATCTTAGGGAAAAGGAAAGGGAAAGAGAAAGGGAAGGGAAGACAAAAGAGAGGTTTATAGTCCTCATTGTAAAGACTGAAAAGATGACCTTGAACAACCTAGCGATTCATTAGGCAAATAGAAGGAATCCCCAGATTCTTTTATTTTGATTTGGGAAAAGAGCTGATTGAGGACATTTTTATGCAGGGAGCTAGCAGAATGGTTCTTTTCAGACCTCATACAGTCTTTTGAGTTAACCCTGGTACTATACATGTGTTTTCAAAAAACAGCATGCATATATTAAATCCACAGGGGAAAAAAGATTGTCTTCTTCATTTATTCATGCCCTTATCAACTGAGACCAAGAACAACCAATGCTTATCAACAGTGGTAATGTCAGTTCAAACACTGTGACAACAGCAGAAAAGCAACAGCAGCTTTTCTCGAGTAAGAGGAATGAAGTGGCAACTCGGACTGGGAAACATCTTTTGTACATTCTAGTTCAGTTAAGAGAAAGTAATTCATGAGGGTTCCTCGAGATCAAATTATTACTTCTTAATTGTTAAGCTATAAACTCTAAGCCTAGAGGGGGCTGTAAATAATAAACTCTAGGAAAGGCTGGTCAAAGGAAATGCTGACCGAAGTGAGCCATGAAGTCAGTTAAAGTACTTTCAACGCAGGCACATGAAGCTACATTTTGTGAGTGCGGAGAGCTACTTGGTGTGTCAGCTTTGCTAAAGGCAACTCACCAAAAAAACTCGCCCGCTCCGGAAAGGCAAGCTGCAGGTCCCCATGGTGAGATCCTATCTCACACCGGTAAACCCGCTGCCGAAAACCTCAGGGCGCTGAATCCTAAACTGCGGCGACTGCTACCGAAATTCAGCCGCGCCCAGAGGCGGGGGGCAGCGGCGGGCTCCCCCTCCGCGCAGCCCCGCGCCTCTCCCGGGGCCGCGCTCCGGCCCCGCCGCAGCCCATCGCCCCCCCCCGCCGCCTCGGGGCGGCCGCGGCTCCACCCTCCGTCCGCGCCGCGCACCGCCCCCGCCGGCACCTCTCGCTGTGGCGCCGGCCGGGCAGCGGCGTGAGGGCGCCTTCCCCGGGCGGCCCGGGGGGAGCCGGGCCGGGGCGAGGTGTGCTGCAGACTTGGGCTGGGGCGCTTGTGGTTTTTTTTTTAACATCTTAAAAAAAAAAAAGGTCTAATTATAAGGTAAGGAAGCTCAGCTCTGTTTTTGTTTGAGCAGCGCTAACTGTTCTGGTGCGTGCGGGTTTCGCTTGCTAAGCGACTTTGCGGGGCGAAGCAGCGCAGCGCTGGGGCGAGTGCGCTGCAGCCGCGAGCCGCGCTGGAGGGGGCGGCGGGCGCGGTAAGTGCCCGCGGTGCGGTGCGGTGCGGTGGTTTGCGCTGCCGGGGCGCAGGCGCGGGGCGCGGCGCACCTGGCCCGGGCGGCCCGCAGCGCTGCTCCCCTCACAGGTGCAGCTTGAATGCTTTCTGCTGCCCCCCCGACCTACAAAACTGCTGTGGATATTTTAACTGGAGGGGAGGGGGTTAAGCTGGAAGAAAGCGCCTGGCCGGATGGAATAGCCTGACCAGGTTTTGTTTTTAAAGGTCTTTGGTGCTTCTCTTATGTGAACAAGGTACCGAAAAGTTGGCAGGAATCTAGAAAGTGTTCTTATTCTAAAATACTGAGCTTACTCGCTGTTCAACTTAAGACAGCTATAACACAAATAGATTACTGCAGCAAAGGGGATTTTCATTCTACAAAGTCAGCGTTAGAAATTCTCCAAAAAAAGGGGAAAAAGCATTCTATAAGGCAAGCAGTGTGTCCCCTTAAAAAAAAAGGAAATGTTTTCCACAGTGTAATTTGGAAACTGTCATGGAGTTTTGAAGTAGTGGAATTATTAATTTGTATTTGATCTAACTTGACACAGTCACTTCTCAAAAGTTAACTCAGCAGTGAAGACTATGTGGTTTTGTATGCTTTAATTTTACACAGTAGGTAACCACAAAATTTGGTTTTTAGATTCACTAGAACTGGTAACTACATTTTTACAAGTTTTTATTTGTTTTCAAAGCTGACCATGTGATAAATTGAACAGCAGCTCGTGAAGTTCTTTATCTAGATAGTTCAAATGTATTTCATTTTTGTTAGTTTGCTTTAAAATTTAATGGATTAAAAGCAGAAAGTAACACAAATGTAGTTTATTTTTTTTCTTGCCAGTGGCCCCCAGATCTGATCCCGTTCATATTTTTCTTCTCTCAGTCAAGATGAATATGAGGGAAGGACTGAAGCCAACAATTTGAAAGTGTAATCGAATTTTGAATTGCCCAACTTATGTGTTAGGCCAGATTGTTTTGTTTCCTAGAGAGCCTAACTACCTTTTGCCTCTCTTTAATTTTAATTGCAAGCGTAGATGCCCAGAATCCCTGAAAATCAGCCTGTAGGTTTCTCAGTTTGGCACAGAGGCACTCAGCAATAGTGTTGACAAGTGGAGGATTTCCTAGTGGCTGCAGAAATAATCTTCAAAATCAGATGTTGTACTTTAAACAGAAAAAAAGTGAAGAAGGAATTGCTTTAAGTTAAACCTCTTGCTGCTTTTCATTATGCAAAGATTTTATTGATCAGTCCTTCACATCATTTAGTGGGCAGCAGCTTCCTAGCTAGCACTAAGAAGTTGTCCAGTCCCTCTAATTCCGCATATACAGAAACAAACTCTTTATGGTTGAACTGGGAGGAGAGGAAAAAGGGGCGTGCAAAGACACTTGCTTTCCTGGTGCTTCCTCAAGATTGCTGTGTGAGTGGCAGAAGCCCTGTGAGCTGGCGTGGCAGGCCCCTGGGGAGGAAGCAGCCTTCATCAGCTGTCACTCAGCTCATCCTTAGAGTCACCGAGTAGTTGCTGCTGTGCTTCTCTTACCCCTACTTACTGGCCATTTGCAAAACATGACAGAAGCCATCACATCCAGTCAGAACAAACTTTCAATTCTAGGAATTGAAATAATAACAAACTAGGGTAATAAAGTAGCAGTGCTGTAATGGCTTTGTTTGGTGAGGAGCCCCGTGGACCTGCAGCAGCCAGACAAGCTGTGTACAAGCTCAGCAAAAACGGGTGCCAAAGAAACACCTTACCTGCCTCCTCTCCATCCCATACTCTTCATCCCACTTGGAGCTGAGACTGCTATTCCTCCAGCTGCCATGGTCTTGATAATGGGGGCAGTAGCCCTGATCGCTCTCCGCATGAGCTCCTCGTGTGGATGCTTCCCCACACACTGGGAGATACCTTGCTAAGCTTAGCTTAATCTGCTTCCGAAGGGGGAAGCTAAACCAGATGAGCGCAGCTGAAGTGGGGTGCCAAAACATGTGCCCGCAGGGGCAGCTCACATGCTTTCAGGCCCTGCCCTTGCTTGCCCTCCTTACCAGGGTTTCCTCATGTGGGTGAGTGCCTGTTGCTGCATGATGGGAAAGGCCATATAAGCATGAGTGCTGTTTGCTCATCATAATGGTAATACTTTGAAACATGCATATGGAAAGCACAACTCAATCTCTGGTATAATTTTCAATAAATACTTTGGTGGGCTTTCACTTCTGGATGCTCTGTTTAAAATGATCTGAAGTAAATGCTTCTTGGAAGGGGGGTTAGTTTTTGGAAACTGCTGAGCATCTTTCCCCTGATAACAGAAATGTCTTCATTTTTTTGTAAAACATTATTAGTCACTTTGAAGAATGGCTTTTCATATCAGCTATCAGTGCTAAGCATGGTTTTTGTATGTCCTGGTTTGCTGTGTTTATTGCAATTCAAATGTATTTGTGAAGTTCATGATCCTTCAGTCCTTAACTTCCTGTGCGTTTATGCTGATGATTTTCTATGGATGTTTCTGAATTTCAGATGAGGATTTCTTGTAGGCATATATATCTGTCTTGAAATACTGATTTTTTAAGGTATATAGAAACACACAGGCATTAGCAAACTTCATGAAAAGTAAGCTGCTCTGTGCTATTCTGAAGGGTAATAGGTTGGCCATTCAGAAAGGAGTTATATTGTCTGCCTGTTAAATTTAATTTATGCTAAATTTAGCTTTGATATGCCACCTGGTGATGGCCTGATAAGAAAAAAATATTGTCAGAACATCAATAGTCTTGGTGTATGTTGCAGAAGGCAAAAACAGTGTCTACTGACAACTATTTGTGGTTTCTTCTGTAAATAGAGGTAAGAACTAATGCTTGATTTTGGCTATGATCTTGCTGCTTCTACTTCTCTTAGCACATACACATAAAATAAATGCCATCTAAAATTCAGTAATGCTCATCTAAGTTCTTCTGATACAATTTGCAGTGTGCTTCAAAAACACCAGATTATTCTCCAGCTGTAAGTTATAATTCATGTAATTCATGTTGAAGTCTAGCTCTAGTCTGAAAAGAGGCTCTGTGAAAATGGTACTGTGGGGTTCCTCCTTTGTGTTGCAGTGATTGAACTTGACATATGCAGAAATAAAACAAGAAGAACAATGTATGTGGTCGAACTAAGTCTGTAACTTTATTAATCCAATGAATTGACCAGCGTTACAGAGAATGTTAAACCACCCTGATGGCTAACCAGCAGAACTAATCCAGTGCAAACTCCAGCTAGGAGCCCTTCAATCTCTATTTCTTTCACATTAAAAGGATTAGGTAGAATGGTCAGTGTCCTCTGTCACCTGTCCTCAGGTGGGATCTGGGGACCTACCTAAGGCTGGCACTCCACTTGCATCAGACTGAAGCCTTGTCTGTGTTGGTCTCCTCTTCCCAGCTAACTTCAATTCCAATTGCCAGAGACCAAGTGTGTGCCATTCTACAAATTGAGTCTGCACCATAGTTCATGACAGTCTCTTGCAAATGCATTGACATAATGACCAGACTTTCTGAGAGCTGGCATGTAGGTGGGGGGGAAAAAAAACAAAACAAAACACAACAACTGTACAGTATTGGCCAGGTTTGCTTTGTGGAAAAAAATGTCTTCCAAACTTGAAGTAATGATTAGCCCAAGCCCGAGGAACTCAGTCAGCTGGTAGGACAAAGCACAGGCATATAATCCTAATAAAAGTTAGAAATGAAACCACATCTCTGGAGGGAGAGGGATCAGCAGCTAATCAGCATCTCATGTTGCTTCTGACAATCAGTCTGAAGCTGTGGAGGAGGGAAGAGGAAGCACAAAGACCTTTTGCAATGAAAAGCTTCATCTCCAAACCCAAAGGAAGGGGCATAAAGAAGACCTAGTTACTACCCATCCAGTCACACCTTTATCCTTGATGGCTGAAGGGCTGTCTCCATTGCTCAGTTCATAAAGAAGGTTCAAACTAACTCATTAGTTGCTCTTTCTGCTCGCCAATGTTTACAGGCTCTGCAAGCTGAGATTGGTTTTTGGAAGTCTTCATGTTCTTGAGTCTCTTGCACTGCTATCCACAGACTTTCCTTGTGCTAATATAGCACTGCTCAACTGGGCTGTAAACAACTAGCTTTTCTGCATGTGGAAGGAAGCAGGAGCCGTAGCTCCCCAATGCAGAGATGACCATACTTGTTTGCATCAGCAGCTTTTGTAGGTCAGTGTCCTGCCTCAGCACCAGTCAGTATCAGATGCATCTTTCTTGATGATGCAAAATTAGGGAATGGCACTGTCCTCCTAGGACATTTGTTTTTAACTCAGGCAGTTAACACATATTGATGTATAAAGGTTTACCATTTATCCAATTTACTGTGAAGATAAGTATGATATTCTTGAAAGCTGGACAGCTGTAGGGCACGCATTCTTCGAATACTGTGGTGTGATCAGATTGCCAAAGAAATCTAGGAGAGGGAGAAAGCACCTGGAAGAGTGGAAGATGCTCGCAGCAGCAGAAGGCCATGTATTCAGAGACTGATTTGGGCTACATGTTTTGACATAATACATATGGTAATCTATGGGGAAAAGAAGATACTCCTTAGATCTTAACAGGGCTTTCCAAAGGCAAGCAGACATTCTGCTCTCCCTTTTTACAAGGAACTTGATCTGCTTCCTTTCCCGCTGTGTCCTGAAATCCTGAGCCCTTGACACTCTTACTGACTTTTATGAATGCAAATTATATTATTTTATCCAAATACTTCTCTTCATCTTTTAAATTGAAACCAAAAAAACCCAAAATAGTAAATACAAGGATTGGGCTAAGGGTGCCAAACTCTGTTGGCTTGTTGGTGTTTTGGCTATACCTAGCTCCACATTTCTTTATTAAAATTTTTCTTTTTTTCCTTTTGTTTATTTTGACCCTGAATGCAGGTGTTCTCCACCTCTTGACAATCCAGAGTGCAGTTGTTCTGGATAATACATTAAAGACATAGGTAGTCTGAGTCCCTGAGGTGCTTTTAGTGTTGCATTGGAGCACATACAGATCTGTATTACTCAGGAAACATTAGCAGCAGCAATTAGATGAGAAGCCTGACAATAAATCCTTTGTAAGGGTCAAGACGGGACAGCATCATCTTGGAATTCTGCTGAAATTCTGGTTTAACCACTGAGTTTTAAGAGTTATACAAAAGATACAAAAGCAAGCCTAAACTCACCTTTTAGTATTTAGAAATAATAACACTGAAAAAGGTGTGCATTTTATTACTTTGACATCTGCACAGATTTGGAAGCTGCTTTCCCATATATCCCTCACAGACACGGATTTTAGAAACAGTTTCCCTGGATACAGAAAACAGAAAAAGATATCTTCAGTTATCTTACTTCTTGTGAAAGGTCACTTGTTAAATTTTAGGCAGTCTAGTTTCACTGTATAAAAACTGAGGCAGGACAAAATGTTCCACAGTGCTTTCTGCCCTTTTTCAAGATGCTAACTAATTCACCCAGTCATGCTGGCATAGTAATGATACTTTATTTTGGCTTTTCCTAGAGGTGCAAAGCCCAAGACTGCACATTGCTGACTTTCCTGATAGGTACAGCAAGGCAGTGACAATGCTAATGTGCTTTCTTCTCCTCTTCTTGAGCCTCATCCCTGACATTTCTTTGTCTTAGCTTAATAAACAGGTATGTGGGCCTTGAACTGTTTTGCACTCTGCTTAGCAACTTGGCCAGTGTAGACTGTCTGTAGCAACTGCTGTGTGGAAATCACACATGCTTGTTATGAACAGCCTAGCTATTCAGAATCATAGGCATTTTTCTGAGCATCTTTAGATAGGCTTTAAAGCAGCAAGATTTTAAAAAAGAAAACAAAGCGCTGTATTTTTACTGGTTTTTGAATTTTTAGGGGCCACCTTAAAATTTTCCTATGGTACAATGGGGGTTGGAAGCATTCTCTTTCTTTAGGGGCTCATATTTTTATTATATTCCCATGACTTTGGGAGATGGGTCATTTAGAACACCACCAGGTTAGGTAAAACTGTTCTCTCTCAGCAAATAATATTTTGTGGAAAGGATGCATGCTATTTCTTTAAAAATGTAGCATGGGGGAGACTAGGGAGAGTTCTTGGCAGAAACTTTTGAATAAAGCAGTGTGATAGAATAGCTAGGGAATATATTGCATGCTAATAAAGTTCCTCCTTCAGTGTGAAAATTGAGTGCTCTGTGAGTGGCAGCGGGTGTTTTTTTACCTTTTGACATTCTAACTTGACCCATAATGAGGCATACACCAGTACGTCTTTTCAGTCCTTTCCAAAGAGTTGCCAAAACTAAAGAGATTTTTTTGAGAATAATCTATGACCCAGCAAGGTTGGCTATAAGGTTTGTTTGTTTTTCTCTCTCCTGCTGGTTCCTACTATTCTCTTACTCCCACATCCTCTCCGACTCCTGTTTTCAAACACATTCTTCAGCCTTCTCCTTCCCTACCTACTGCATCCTGTGCTCTGTTTTCTGTCTTCCTTCTCTTGTCTCATAGCTTTTCATTCCAGTTCCTGTTCTTTCTGGTCCCTGAGGAATGACGAGTGAAACATTAATAGCTGCTGGAGAAGTTAATAAGGCTGTTACTAGTTTAGAGTTCAGGTGAGGGCTCTGAGACACTCTCTGTGTAGGACGTTGTGCCCTGCAGCTGTTTGCTCCACTTCATTGCTGGGGCAGCAGAGAGGAATATATATCTGTGCTTCACCCACTATCTTTTACAGTCCAGCATTTTAGATAAAATTACTGATAAAAGTCGATCTTTGCTAAGATTTGGATGTTACAATTACTACAAGTTAGTTGACAGGTGGTAACTTGCTCTGCTATGGACACTGTTGCGTGCCTTGACTACAAAGAAGTGCAAATGTTTTAGACATACGGTGAGCAAAGCAAGTGGATTTGAATCATTACACATAGCTTGATGTGGGAGTTGCAGGTACTTTGACATTGGTTTGAAAAACATGTCATTTCACAGTACACTCAGCATGCATGCCTGTGTCGTCTTTTCTAAATCATGTTGCTGCTTTTACAATAAAACTCTTAAATTAGTGGGAGATATATCCTTGTGTTATCTGTACCTCTTTATCAGTTGAGGATCACCATCCTCATAAATCTGTGCTTACATATGTGCAGGCACTTCCTGTGCTGATGTCAATGTATCCTGAATATGAAGCACAGACACAAAATACTTAAAAGCATGCTTCACTGCTCCATTGAAAAGTTGCGTGGATAAGCCTGGAAAATATAGGTCTAAATTATTTTTCTGAGGATATGCCTAATTTGTGTATCGTGAGTTGTCTGAAAATACAGCTTTACAGGATATGAATTAGAACATTTTCCAGCTGAGGTTAGCTGTAGCCAAAGGTTTGATTAGTCTGACCCTTGTAGTCAACAAAATCTACTATTGTAAAAGGAATTGGGAAATAAATAAACCTGGGAAAATAAACCTTTTAATATAATAGTCACTGTGCTGGCAAACTTCTCTTCCTGCTAGTTTCTTCCACCAGTGATGCCCAGATGGTTATCAGTCAAGTGCTAATGTACTGTTCTTCTGTCCAGCTGATTTATTTATGGCCAAGATTGATACATTTATGTATGGCTGCATGTAGTAATAAGTTTTGTTTTTTAAATCTAATTTTACACATTTTTGGGTGTATAACACGTTGGTGAGGAATCCACCTTGTAAAACAAGTTCAATATAAATGAATTGGTAAGTAGATATTTCTGTCCTTTTGGGGTATAGTATACTTTCACCAACATCATCCTAACTGAGAAATAAATGTGAAGAAATTGAAAACTGTTGTATTTGTTATCTATATACATATAAAATTTCACTGATTTTTGGAATTCCAGGTGTTTGCTATAGTTTTCAATTAACTTTTGTAATTTAAAATATTTTGGTTAGGAAATGTAATTTAGTAGGTAGTTACCTGTTGCAAGAGTACTTAGGACATTAACGCAAAAAAAAAAAAAAAAAATCCTAAAATGAAAGTGATTTAAAACTGGAGAAATAAACAGCAACTATATGTATTTTCTAGTGTAATGCATCTGTTCTAACTTGTTTCAGGTTGAAGAAACTTCTTGAGCAGGAGAAGATCTATCAAGCCCGCAAGGAGAAAGAACATACAAAGAGACTCAATAAACTAAGAGAAGAACTAGTCAAGCTCAAATCATTTGCACTCATGCTGGTGGATGAAAGACAAATGCATATTGAGCAACTTGGACAACAAAGCCAGAAAATACAAGATCTAAATCAAAAACTAAAGGAAGAAGAAGAAAAGCTTAAAATTATTAGCGCGAAAACAAAAGAAGATGGACAAAAACTGATGAAGTTAGAAACAGAACTTGAACACAGGACATTATCGTTTTCTCAAGAACATGAGGAGATGACTGCTAAACTGGCTAATCAAGAGTCACATAATAGACAGCTAAGGCTTAAGCTAGTTGGGTTGACCCGTCGAATAGAGGAACTAGAGGAAACTAACAAAAATCTTCAAAAAGCTGAGGAGGAACTTCAGGAACTAAGAGATAAAATAGCAAAAGGGGAATGTGGGAACTCCAGCTTAATGGCAGAAGTGGAAAACCTCCGCAAGCGTGTGCTTGAAATGGAGGGAAAAGATGAAGAGATCACAAAAACTGAATCTCAGTGTAAAGAACTGAAGAATAAACTGCAAGAGGAAGAGCACCATAGCAAAGAGCTGAAACTTGAAGTGGAAAAATTGCAGAAAAGAATGTCAGAACTAGAGAAACTGGAAGAGGCTTTTAGTAAAAGTAAGTCTGAATGCACCCAGCTACACTTAAACTTGGAGAAAGAAAAGAATTTAACTAAAGATTTGATAAATGAGTTGGAAGTGGTGAAGACTCGAGTAAAAGACCTTGAGTCATCAGAAAGCAAGTTGGAAAAGGCTGAAATAAGCTTAAAAGATGACCTTACAAAGCTGAAGTCATTTACTGTAATGTTGGTTGATGAACGAAAAAATATGATGGAAAAAATAAAACAGGAGGAAAAAAAGGTTGAGGGTTTAAACAAGAATTTTAAAGTGGAACAAGGGAAAGTTATGGATGTTACTGAGAAACTGATAGAAGAAAGTAAGAAGTTTTTGAAATTGAAATCTGAAATGGAGGAAAAAGTGTCTAGTTTAACAAAGGAAAGAGATGAGTTAATTGGCAAACTGAAAAGTGAAGAAGAAAAATCCTCTGAACTAAGCTGTAGAGTTGACCTGTTAAAGAAAAGAATTGATGGTATGGAGGAAGTAGAAAGAGAAATAACAAGGGGTCGAGCCAGAAAAGGACCGGAGCATGCTTGTCATGAGGACAACAAGATTAAAGAGCTTACCACTGAAATTGAAAAACTGAAAAAACGTCTCAAACAATTGGAAGTGGTTGAAGGAGATTTGATGAAGACAGAAGATGAATATGATCAGCTAGAGCAGAAATTTAGAACTGAGCAGGACAAAGCTAACTTTCTTTCTCAACAGCTGGAGGAGATGAAACTCCAGATTGCAAAAAATAAAGCCATAGAAAAAGGTGAAGCAGTGAGCCAGGAAGCAGAGCTGAGGCACAGGTTTCGTCTAGAAGAGGCTAAAAGCAGAGATTTGAAAGCAGAAGTTCAAGCTCTTAAGGAGAAAATCCATGAGCTGATGAACAAAGAAGACCAGCTTTCCCAGCTCCAAGTTGATTATTCAGTTCTTCAGCAAAGATTTATGGAAGAAGAAAATAAAAACAAAAGCATGGGGCAGGAAGTTCTGAACTTAACAAGAGAGTTAGAACTTTCTAAGCGTTACAGTCGTGCTCTGAGGCCCAGCATAAATGGACGGAGAATGGTAGATGTTCCTGTGACATCCACTGGTGTGCAAACAGATGCTGTAAACAGTGAAGCAGCAGAAGAAGAAACTCCAGCTGTATTTATAAGGAAATCCTTCCAGGAGGAGAACCACATCATGAGCAGTCTGCGACAGGTAGGTCTGAAAAAACCCATGGAGCGTTCTTCAGTGCTTGAGAGATATCCTCCGGCAGCAAATGAACTTGCAATGAGGAAATCTTGGATACCATGGATGAGAAAGAGGGAAACTGGGGCTCAGGTAACTCCTGATAAAGGAGCCCGAAGCCATGGTAGTGCAGGGCATCCTGGGGAGGTTGTCCTATCACCAAAGCAAGGTCAACCTCTTCATATTCGAGTGACACCAGATCATGAGAATAGCACAGCTACTTTGGAGATAACCAGTCCAGCCTCAGAGGAGTTTTTTTCAAGCACCACTGTCATTCCTACTTTGGGAAATCAGAAACCACGAATAACCATCATTCCCTCTCCAAATGTTAGGTCCCCAAAAGGAAAAGGCAGTGAAAGTCCGATGGGCCCAGATCGTTCTATGTCTCCAGTCACTATAACGACATTCTCCAGGGAAAAGTCTCCAGATGGAGGGAGAGCACCCTTTGCGGACAGACCTGCATCACCAATCCAGATTATGACAGTATCGACATCTGCAGCACCAGCAGAAATCTCTGTTTCTCCACAGTCACAAGATATGACCATGGGAAGGGCTGTCTTCAAGGTAACACCGGAAAAACAAACTGTTCCAACTCCAGTCCGGAAGTACAATGCCAATGCCAACATTATAACAACAGAAGACAACAAAATTCACATCCACTTAGGTTCTCAGTTTAAGCGCTCTCCTAGTGCTGCATCTGATGGTGCAAGCCCTGTGATAACAGTCAGACCAGTGAACATAGCAGCAGAAAAAGAAGTTGTGACTGGTACTGTCCTGCGATCCCCCCGGAACAATCTGTCCCCACGACCAGGAGCAAGCAAAGTGACAAGTACTATCACTATAACTCCTGTTACAACATCTTCCACACGAGGAACACAATCAGTGGTAAGCAGCATAGTCCTATGTGGAGTGTCTATGCAGTCTTCATGGTAAAGAGCCATAATAAAGAAATGATAAAGAACCCATAATTTGAATTTGAGACACCAGCAGGGAAAGAATTGGTGGGGTGAGGGAAAACTCTTAGCTTCCCTACATATGTTTCAGATATGAGCTTAAGAATTTGCCTGATACCCCTGTGGTGAAAACAGGTAGTTGTATACCAGTGTTGGACACTGGTGTACTTTTGGCATTATCTCCCAAAGGAGTAACTTTCAAAGGAAGTCCCTGCAAAGCTACTGAAAATAATGACAATCCTGTAAACCTTCCAAGGGGGAGAAAGAGGGGCAAAGAATGGGGGAGATAATAGAGCAGGAAACTGTATTCTTATTTTTGTTAAGTGGCAATTCTGAATTATGAAAATATTCATAATGGTTTTTGGCCTAGCTGGAGAATCTTGGTATTTCTTTGGTATAATTCCATTATATCTGCTATACCCATATAACTTAATATCTGCTATAGTATACATAATGCTTTGTCTGCTGAACTCCAAAGGAATAAATTGCAGGGCTCTGGTATCATTATTTAAAGCTCCAAGTCTCTTTCAGCCAGTAAATATTAAAGCTCTTCCTGTTCCTCTGTCATTCTCAGCTTTTATAAGGGCTGTATTACAATAGTGGTTTCTCCCCCATATTTCTTGGTGTTTTCTCAGTGTGCATCTGTGGAGGTTCCCCTGCTTCTTTTCCATAGGGAATCCCACTTAAATCAGTCTCTCACCTTTGTTTTTAAACACTTTGGATAATACTGATAGTTGTCTCACCAGGTTTACTATGGTCTTGGCCTTGGGCATTATTTTGCATTGTTTTAGTTGGAATTTCCGTGGGAAAAGAGGATTTTAACCAAAATATGAAAACAGCAGTACTGTATTAGTCCAAAGGCTCATTTAGCTTGACAGTAGCCTGCTTGACAGTAGATGCTTAGGGAAAGATTATTTTAAGACAGGGTAAATATACAGTAATGTTTCCCTCAGTGTCTCTTCCCAACTTTTGGCAATAGGTGGGGATTTCTTTCTGAAGTAGAGCTTGTAGCCTCATCTTTGTGTTTATTAGACTGTGGTGGAGTTTTTTTCTATTTATTCTTCTAACTGCTTTTTAAATTCATTTATACTGTTGTTTCTGCAACATCATGGGGCAATGAATTTGGTTTTGGGCTATGGGAAAAATGCTGTCTTTTGTTTGATACCTTTTATGCAGTACCTTTATTGGTTACACCTCCATTCTCGTTTCCTGACTAATACAGAATAGTCATTCCCTTTTCATTTGTCCATGCCACTCAGCTGTTGGTAGACCTCTATAACATGCCTCTTCAGCCATCTCTTTCCAAGCTGAAGTGCCAAAGTGTATTTATGCTACATTCATATGGAAGTGTTTCCACACTTTTAGAGAGAGGCTGCCATTCCTATTTAAGTCCCCTGACTTAAAAAAAACCTTGCATTCAACATACTGATCTATTTGGGATCACACATGTGCTCTCTCTCTCTCCATATATAATGTATTGCAGGTACTTTACTGTACAGTGTTTTTCTACATACTATCGGCAACTGTTCACTTTAAAAAAAAAGTCATTCATTTATAAAATCCTTTGTCTCTCAGAAGCTTGGAAAACTTTTTTTTAAGAATTCCTCATTCTTTTTTACTAGATGTTCTTTGTACTGGATGTCTCTTCTGTGATGATGCACTGAACCGTGACAGACAAAACTTTTTTGTTTTGTTTTCATCAGGCTAAAAAGTGGCTTCTTTCTTCACTTCACCCTCCCCTATTTGGAATATAAGGAAAATAGTTCAACCTTAAGATTTACTTTAACTTATGCTTTTTTTTGTTGTTGTTTTTTTTTAAATTTTAAGGCCCCCAGTCAGATGGGCTGGGAACTTTTAACAAACCAAAAAATGCTCTTTCCTCTCTAATCCCCTGAAAAAAAAAAAGTTGTGTATTCACCATCTGTTTTGCAAACGCCTATTATAAACACATTTCAATGCCTCTAGTCAGAAAAAAAAGTTGTAATGTAATTACTTCTGTAAAGTACAGAAGAAACCAACACTGATATCATTTAAAAGGTATGACTTCATAAAATCAAAGAAGACAAAGTGGTACAAAGCTGTGTTCTTAGCTCTCATCATAAAAGTTGTGCTGTACAATGTAGCAATGCAGTGCCAAGCTACAAAGGGGAAAATAATTCTGAAGTTCCTAGCTCTCATCTCCTGCTGTAACAAATTTGCAGTCATTGTTTTTATCCTTTGAAAACATTTAACTCCTTTTCCAATTTTAATTTATAGCATTATCTTCAGTACTGCAAGTTAATTCTAAGGTGCACACACATGGCATTTTTAAAGGTTCAGCCTGATCTGTGGTGTCTCCCTGTGTGAGTCCAAAAGCAGAGATGGTGGTTTCATGGTGGACAAGGATTAATGATTGTTATTGTTTATTGTGTTGATTTACATTTACATAGACATACGGTCTAGAGTAGCTAAAGATTTTTATCTCCCTGACCCAAGTCCTTTTCTGAGTCTGTAGCAGTTTTGATGTGAAGAAAATGAGACCCTGATACAAAGAAAGGCTCAGGCATCTGAAGGAGAACTTGGGCAGTCTTTGAGCACTTAACCTGAAAGAACAATCCAAAAAGGCACCGGTCAGTGACTGTCTCTCCACTGACACCTGAAGTCACTGGCTCCTCTGTGTTGGATCCAAACGTTTCCTGGGCACTTTGTGTTCTCCCTCCTGCGCAAGCCCATGGCCAGGCAGCTGTGCAAATGGGCTTGCAGACCAGCGCTGCTCCCCCAAATGGTCCTATCCCATGGGTGTCTCCACAGCAGGAGCTTTGGTCCATCCTGCATCCCAGTGCTGATTTGACTGTTAGACTAGCTGGATTGAATTCAGCACATAACACAGAACCATAGCCACTTTTCATCAAAAACCCAAACCCTAAACTGTCAAGGCTGATGATAGCTCCTTTTATATGATAGTCTGTAGATTTGGGTAATTCCTCAGAAGTGGGAGAACTGGGTTTTGGTCCTCCTCAGCTTGATTGGAGTCAAACTCACTCCGAGGAAAATACTTTTACTAACAGAGCAGACCTAGCAGATACATCTTTTTACTATAGATGGGCCACAGCACAAACAAAAATTCAAGACTGAGACCAGATGGCATACAGACCAAAAGGAGCTTGAAACTATAGTGTGGTTGTTAGGGTTGTCTTAGCACATTAGTCCAGGTCCCTGGACAGCTTATACAGTTCACAATGAAAAATCACAGAATAAAAACAAATATTCTTCTGGAAAGAAAACTGAGGTGCCTATATCCTGTTTTTTGCTTTAGACTGTAAATTTGGCTGTGGGATTATTGGTGAACCTGGACTTTCTGTGGCTACCAAGAGGAGTGTCAGTCCTATAATCTCTTCATTCCTCCACTCCCCATCTCTTACAGGACTAGCATCTAACTCTGGCTGTTTATGCTGCCAGGATAGCTAGTGCATCTGGTCACATGCAGATCTGCAAGGAGTGAAGGAAGTCCCTGGCTACAGCAGAGCTAATGTAATGGCACTGCACCAACCATTCAGTGCTGCCTGTGCCCTGAGGAAGCAGGGCACAGCTGAAAATCTGCTGGGTGTCAGAGCTAACTAGGCACGCATTAAAGCATCTTTAGCGCTACTTTAATTTGGGCAGTATTTAGTTTGAGATCAGCATCTACATTTAGCTATTTGTAGGTTGTCCCATATATGCTCCAAGCTTCTATTATAGCCAGTAGAGTTCAAAAGCTCCATTTGTTTGCCCTGATAGAGGTGTGTGGTGCCATTTGCATGCCCCGTGGCTGTCAAGACATATGCATGAGACTGGTAGGTATAACACAGACCTGTATCTTTCTGGAGTGGAAGCTGGTGAGATACAGCATGGCACCTGATGGCACAAGATCCTGAGTGTGGGCAGCTGAATCAGTCCCCTAATCCATATGCTTGGCTCTCCAGGCTGGCTCAGCGGAGCCTGGAGGATGATTCGGCTGAGTTGCCACTGGCTCTGTGCTTCAGTGTGAGCTGAATTGTCCACCAGGCTCCATTGATTGTATTGACTCAATCTCAAATCCCACCCTTTCAGGATTCAGTTGTCTGAATGTAGCTCTTTAGTGTCGCTTTGGGAGTCGTCAAGTAGCCCACTTCCATCTGCTTTAGCAGAGATAGCAGGTCTCCTTAGATCCTGTGTCTTATCTACCAGCCCTGTGCAGGTAGCTTGAATAGCCCAGGGCATCTCAGGTTGCTCTAGATTCCTGTGTGTAGGCCAACCATTTCTGCCCAGGACAAGCTGGGCTCTGATCTGCTCAAGAACAAGTGCTGAAAAAACATCTTTGTTATTAAAAGTATTCCAAAAGTGAATGTGTGCATGAAATCACCCCTTTCTTGTATCAGTAAAATGCACTAAACAGGATCTGTTATAAACCACTGAATGTTCTGTACATTCAAACTACTTTTCTTCCTTCAATGCAACTGTCCAACCTTAATGCAACCTCATTGCCTAATACACTTGTAACCATCTGCAGTGAGCCCTGATTATCAACATGAACAGCCTAGCAGTTGTATGTATTTATCTTGCTATCAGAATGCAGTAATGTATTTACTAATCTAGCTCTGGCCATCTATAGTATTCCACTAAAATGTACTGCCAGTTCAGAGCCTTCAGCTTCCCTGCTGAGGCTGCTTTACGGGTGCTCTATGCTGGCTGCATAAGGACCGACAGCCGGATTCTGGCTGGAGCTGCAGTCCTGTATCAACCAGAAGAAAAGACAGCAGCCAACAGACAGGCAGGGCAAAGGGAGTTGCTATGAGTTTGGTTTTTGCAAGAAATCACCAAGAGACAGTTGTGTGAGTTCTTTGCCACTGTCATTAGTGAAGTATACCAGAGAGTGTCCTTTGCCTGCTTATGCGAGGGGACTGCTTGCTGAAGAGCCACCTTTGTGTAATTTTTCTTCATTTAGCAAACACAAAATGTTCTTGCAGCTGTATGTGAAGCAGGCATTAGCTTCCATATAATCAACATATTAGTATGCTGTAATGAAACCAAAAAATTTCAGGCAAGTTAGGGTTCTTTTCAAAGTGATTTTGAGAGATTTAGGCTTGAAATGAGTAACTCAAAAGTGCCCAAATCCTTAGTTAATAATTTACATGCAAATAAAGCTCAAGCAATGCTTGAGATTTCAGCTACTTCATCTGATTGCCTCATGTTTACACACTGTGGAGTGCTTTCAGGGAGCACAAGATGTTTGCCATTTGGGTTCCATGGGATGTTGACACATTTTCCAAGGCTGATGGAATGCATTTGCATGTTTTGCCATACCGAATTGTATGGACCTAACTTGTTTTGACGTCTACATGTGAGTTCCATATTAGCTTTTAGACTGCTATTGTAAATGTTGCCTTTAGTTATTGAAAATGGCTTCCTTCCTGCCAGGCAGACGGCATTCAAGTTTTCCAATTGTGATTTTTTTTTGTGTGTGTGTACACATGGGGTTTTGAGCTGTTCTTAGAAGATTAAGGAATGCTTTTCCTTTGAATACTCAGGATGTAGAGAGAAGGCTCTGATGCTACTGGCTGGAAGATCCTTCGAGAGAAATAGGGAATTCTTTGTGGAGCATTTTTTAAAAGCATTTTTAAGTAAATGTGCAAATACATGTTACAATCAACACAATCCCCTAATCCGATTTATTTCAGTAGTTTAGTTTTATCTTGTTGGTATGTGATAAGCTGCAGAATTTAGTCTTTTAGCAGATAGCTCTCACTGGGATTTCAGCATCCCATGAAAGGTGTTCTCTTTTGTGAGATTGAAGACTTCACTAATTATCTGAACAGAAAACAAGTCACATTTGAAATTCAGCTGAGACACTGAGGTTGTCACTATTAGCATTTTTGTCTATACTGAATATTGCAGAAGATGAAACACATTTTCCTCTCCCAGTTGTCACGGCTATAAGTAGTCTCTTTATGTGGTGGGCTGATAAGGGTAACTTCCAGTTTTGGCTTTGCAGAGTATATGCAACATTATTTGGCCAGTGTGGAGAGAGAAAAGACCAGCTGGCCTTTTAATTCTTTTTGTCCTATCCAAATGCTCCTTGTATGCTTCCAGAGCGGGATTCATTTGCCTAAACATATGTATTAATTGCCCTTTTCAAGGCTGTAGGGCAGCATGTCTGGCTTCCAGCTGGCACTCCAGAAGGGCCCAGTTCCTGGGTAGGTGCTGTGCTGTGTCTGCTAGTCCTGTGCAGAGGCCAAGGGTGCTCAACTGTATTCTGTCCAGGAGAATAAAATATTACAGGTTGCCCCAGACCATTTTTTTTCCTGAAATTGAGAAACTTGAGTTTGAGCATGCTAGGTAGGCAGTTGTCAAGGGCAGCAGGTTGGCAGAGTGAGTAAGTGCCCATATCCCCACTGCCTTGAGGTATCCCTGGAAAGTTAGGCTGCCTGTTTCACCTATGCCAGGGTTCATCGAGTGTGGCTTCTGCTCAAAGGGGTGAAGCCTTCACCCCGGCAGCACCGTTTTGCACATCTCTTCTTCCCACAGCAACAGGAAAAGGAAACCCAAATCTTTGCCCTGTCTCTTTGTCCCAGTCCTACTCACTCCCTTTACACCCGTGCTTCCCAGTGCAGAAATAAATGTCCTCAGCTATGGCCCAAATACTTGGGGAAGCATAGTTCAATTTTGTCTACACTGCTGAGAAATCTTGCAACAGGTCTGAAAGTATAGCAGTTAGTCTGGGTTCAGCATTAAATGCCTTGTGTGGCTGTACTGTTCCAGGGCCCATGCTAACATCTGTGTGTGATGCTAATGTTGTACAGCTGGCAGCTTAGAGTCTTGGTAGCCTCTGATGCAGTTCTGCGTTGTGTTGTACTGTGGAGTTTTGCAGGGTTTCCCATCCTTATGGCACCTTGATCTGAAACACTGGACCTCAGCTCTGAAAAGCTAGTTTGATTCTGACTTTGTACCTTGGGCCCTACTCTAGCAGGATTTGCCACTCTAGGAGGATTTGCCGCTCTAGCAGGATTTGCTACTCCCAGGTTCCAGATGTGAACACTGATGTGCTAATGAGAGTGATTTGGGACAGTGTTGCTTGAGATCCAATAAAATGTATAAGTGAACATATATGAGAAGAAAAAGTCATTAGTTCATGTCATGTCATCTCTCTCTCTCTCTCTCTCTCTCTCTTGCAGACAGGACAGGATGGGTCGTCCCCGAGACCTACACCCACTCGCATTCCTGTGTCAAAAGGTATGAAAGCAGGAAAGCCAGTAGTGGCAGCCGCAGGAGCAGGAAATGTGACAAAATTCGAGCCTCGTGCCGAGACTCAGTCTATGAAAATAGAACTGAAGAAGTCTTCAGCCAGCAGCTCTGCCTCCCTGGGCGGGGGGAAGGGCTGATGGCGGTGGCTGAGGGGGTAGGTTACACAGGTTTTACTGCTACCATGGCAGTCAGCCCCCTGTCCGTTTAGTTGCTAACGTCTGCATATACTAATGAAGTCCTGCAGCTGATAACAAACTAATAAGTGTGTGCATTGACTACTTAATTTAACAACATCTTTTTGTTTTCTTAACTGAGGGGGGAAAAGCCATCAGAAAGGCAGTGGTACCCCTGGAATACTTGCAGACTGGGAAGTGAGAATGGGCAATGGCACTAGTCCAGAATAATTCTTAGTTACAGAACTGGTCACTTTTTAAGAAATTGTGGGTAGTTTGGTCACCACAATAAAATGGAGATAGACTGGTCACTTTTAATAGATTGTCTTCCACCTTAATGGATCACCTTCCACCTTGGCTACTGCATGGAGCACTTTCCTTCCTGTTTGTGATCACTTCACACTTTTGAGACACCTGGTTGCTAGGGAAGCAATGCTAGGAAACAGTATATTTGATGTTTTATTTTAAAAAAAGTTAGTATCCAAAGTCTATGCAGCAAGTCATTCCATTGTCTTCATTAGCCTTTTGATTTTCCTCATAAGGGGAAATTGTGGTATATAAACCTTAATTGCTAAGCATCCTTCTGTGATGTAAGTCCTTAACACGGACTTAACTTAACACTGACTGCTGGTGGCAGAAATAGCTATCTACGAACACAACTCAGACACAGACAGTGAAAGAGGTAGGGCTTGGTATGTAAGTTACTCTGAATTCACAGTTGTTTGATACATTTCTCCTAAATACAGACCACAATACCATGGAGATTCATTGTTTTTCTTCTTTGTGATTTCCTTGTTTACATGTTTGCATTTTTAAGCATGCTTTAAGGAATTGTTTCAGCATGGAAATGGGTGTGGATGCAGACGGCTGTTTACTTAATAATCCTACAGTTATTTCAGGGTATTTCCATTAAGTGATCAATTTCCAGTGAAGAAAGTTCCAAACAAGAGAAAATGAGCTGAGCAGACTGATAAACAGGAGTTTTAAAACTTGTATAATACTTTACCAGTCAAGAAAGCTGTAAAGGAGCCAGTGGTTGGGAATAGGTTTCAGAAGAAAAGACAGGAAGACAATTGATGAATAACAAATACAGCTCACAGAAAAGAAAATGCACCACCGGGTGAAGTATTAAATGGCTTTCTCTTTGGGAGGAGAGATTTGATAGAAGAATCTACTATGGAAGGTCAGCAAAATTATATTCAATCCAAGCAATGTTTAGTCTTCAGTCAGCCCTTTGCACTGCTCTCCTGTTTAAGATCCAGATATGTACATTATCCCAGAATAAAGCCAGCATTTTATTATTCACATGAAGGACATTGTGTCGAGGATATAAAAGCTGCCATCACATCTGAAAAGAAGTAGGCTTTAATTTTTACATGTGTGTAGCACCTGCCATACCTGTTAATTTTAAAGTTCTGGTTTCTATGACATGTGAAAATCAGATTCATATTAGTATCATTTCTCATAACACTGCATTCCTGGTATTTTGGATCAAACTTGGAAGTTGGAATTAGCAAACAATGTGAGTCACGATGCCAGAAATACATCAGATCCTCTCAACTAATTGTTATTACTTAAAAGCCTCAATTTGTCAATAAATTGTTGCTGAGAGCTTACTGTTCCTACTGTAACATAGACTTTTTAGCAGATGTTTGAAGAAAACACATTATTATGAGCTTTTAGCTGCATATTCACTCTAAATACTGGCACTGAAGCAAACCTTCAGTTCAAAACAGTCATTTAAATAATACTGCAAACATGAGCCCCAAGCTAATGTGGCTCGATACAGTGATGAACTACAGCTGGCTTAAGCTTTCCTTTTCAAATCTTTTTTTAAAAGAAACTAGCTATTCCTTAGTTAACTGTTGCTCTACCCAGGGCAATATTCTAAGTGTGCCTGTAGTTGAGAAGTTTATTTGTTTTGGATGAGATCTGAGAAACTAATTCACCTGAAGAAACAAGTCAACCTTACAGAACCTGAAATCCAGGGCACATAAATTAGAGCAACAGAGCCAGAACTGAAGGTGCAAGCTAGGAATTACTCTTGTAGGGTCAGTAGGACTTCATGAGACACACTTGAGAAACTCCAGACAGGTTAGATGAAAGATCCTGTTATTTTTCCCAGAGGCAGCACAACGGAAAGGAACTTTTGCTTCCCAAGCCAGCCCAACAGAAGTCCGAAGAGTTGGAGTGAGGCAACTGGTTTAACTGCTAACTAAACATATGTATTTAGTTGCACTCATTATTTTTTAATGTCTGTTTTAATTGACCTGAGATACTTGTTTATTAAATGCAGAAGAAGGTTAAGGTGATGATATTGTAAAAAAAGAAAGCCTATAGTCCAGAAGTCTTAAAAGTTAAAGCATAATTGTCTTTATCATGTTGGAGTTTCCTCTGAATCTGAAGACAGTTTTATGTTTAGTGACTATAGCAAGGTTCTCCATTCAGGGTCAGCTCCACAGGGCAATTTAGACAACCAATTCTAAATACAGTCTGTAAAGTTCCAGCTCAAGCTACCAGCTTGCATGGAGGTGCCTCTGTATTGTCTAGCAATGTTTCAATTTTGACTTAACTAGCACTGCAGCCTCTAAATCTGAGATCCATAATCTAGGTATCCTTTTATTTCCTCTCAGAGCTTTAATTCAGGCCACAACTTCATTGTCACTTGAGGTCAGCATATAGCCCACCACTGGAGTCAAATGATGTAGTCCTGTCTTTTCATCGCCTCCAACCAATGAAGCACTCACTTCTGTGTGGTTGTCCCTTGAGATGGCACAATTGTTGAAACTTAAATGGGGAACTGATCTGAACTAAAAGGAATCTGGTAAAAAGCATAAAGGCTAGTTTTAACTTAGCTTAGTTCCACTGGGGTATTCAGACTCTTGTGCCAGAAGAGTCAAGAGAGAAGTGTAGGAACCTGTGGCTGTTCAGAAGTGACTGTGGAATCATGAATGCCTCCTAGGAGATCAAGTACCACACAAATGTAGGGGTAGTGCTGCTTATTTTAAAAAGTTTTGGTTGAAGCCTTCCTTCAAAGGTTGGAGACTGGTCCCCCTTCTCACCAATATCTGAGGAGATTCAAACTCACATCAGCTCCAACCAAGTCTGCCAGTAGTGTGGAGAGAGAGTTGAGGGGGAAGAAGGTGGCATTCTCATTCCCTCCTGTAAAGGCTGTGCTGTTTCACATGGAGTGCTTCACTGTTCACCAAGCAGAAACAAGAGACTAGCTGAGTGGTCAGGGTATTTAACTAGTATGAGCAAGCCCCAGACTTTGGTCCTTGTTCCAAAGGCTGCTTTTGAGCCTGGCTTTCTGTGAAAAGAAGGCTTGTAAGATGACACTGTCTGTGTTTATCCATCCTTCCATCTCTCCTCCGTTGGTGAATAACATTGAACCCCTCAACCAAATTCAGCCAAATCTGACAAAGAGATAGGGGCTTCAAGAATAAGAAGTTTCTCTGGTTTAATGAAGAGAGCGACTGAGAAGAGGAGAAAGACCTTAACAATGTCTGCACTGTGGGAAGGAATGTGGCATGAGCTCACCCTTATACGACATCAAAGAACCAACACAAGAGAGTGATGTCAGAAATGCCCCAGGACAAGCTTTGTTCAGACCTCAGATTTTATTAGGCAGCAAAGAATCAAACTGTGAGACACAAATCCATGGGAAAACATTAGTGCCTCTATTTACAGGGCTGCTTCTTGTGCATTTTCCATGACTGGATGAGAATGCAGAAACGAGGCCTTTCTCTGCCCAGGTGATCATCTAGAATTATTAATCATCATGTTTTCTCTCTCTTTTCCCTTTTTCTCTGTGTTATTTTTTATGAAGTGGAAGATGCAGTAGCAAAATGGATCCAGACCAGAGTAATCATGATGGTTACAGTAGTCTTTTGAAAGTGGGGAGATATGGATTTGAATTCCTTTAGGCAGAGGTGAAATTTGAACCTAGGATCCTCATACTATGGGTGAGTCCTCTTACTATGGCATACTTGTATAAGAAGGGAAAATTTCTACCTCTTTCTCAGTCCTTTAATATCTTCCAAATTTTTAAAAATCTTGAGAAAGAGCCTGATCAACTAACTTCATGAGAAGATTGCAGTCACAACGCAGGAAGGATCCTCTGGCAATGACACCTAAAAAAGACACCTAAACCTCAGAGAAGGGCAAGGTTCAGGATTTACAACTTTGTTCTCAATATTAGCCTCTTGGCTGTATTTAGGTGGCTTCCTGCTCAGCGTGCTATTTTTTCTGGATCCTATTCTGAGTTATCACTCTCCTCGCGGGTGATAAAGATGACGAGGTATCAAATTCACAATTCTGAATTCCGGTAGATAGCCAGCCTCACAAAAGTGAGAATATAGTGCCATGGGCATTTTAAGGTAGCAGAAAAACTGCCCTTTGCCACTCCTACCCTATCCCATAATTATAGCAGTGCCAAAGACCTAGTTTGGATATGGCCACTAGTGCCTCAGAAGTTCTGTCTTTGAAAAAAGTGTGACAGCAAGCCATTTTATGTCTCAGTGATGTCCCATTATGTCTGTGCAGTTGCGATTAAGTCAAAAGGTCTCAGCCGTCTGTCTGTGTCTGGCTCAGCTCTCTTCTTCTCTACACTGTCACAATCATAGAATTATAGAATAATTTGGGTGGGAAGGGACCTCTGGTGATAATCTGTTTCAACCCCCTGCTCAAAACAGGGCTAATGTCAAAGTCCAGTGAGATTGCTCAGGGCCTTCTCCAGTTGAGTTTTGAATATCTCCAAGGATGGAGATTCCACAGCCTTTCTGGACAAGTTGTTCCAGTGTCTGACCACCCTCACTACGAAGGACTTTTTTGACTACCTAATGTGAATTTCCCTTGCTGCAGTTTGTGTCCTCATCCCTTTATCTCAGAAAGTAGGTCCGTAGCACCTCTCAGCTAATATATATTCATGCTGACACCAGAAAGAGGGTGGCAGTGCTGCTAGCTTCTGATTTCTGCTCCTTCCCTGGTGCCAGTGTTGGTGCTAGTAGAGCCGTAACTTCAGCTTGCTCAGGACTGGCTGAGAGCTCATCTTTGCCTTTTTGGTAGGGCTCAACGTTAGCTGGAGAGACCCCTTGTTCTGGATGACTGTGTGGCCATACAAGCAGGAGCGATAGCTCAAATCCAGCAGTGGGAACATGCAGCTTGGGGCAGCAGTAAGGCAGAGATGGGGGAAGAGCATGAGTCAATACAGATCAGCATATACTGATTGAGAAGGTGCACCCTGAATTTTGCAGTTGATCCATGTGATTTTAAATCTAGTTCCTAATAAAAGTTTTCTGCTGTGCTCTCTAGATCTGATCCTGTCACCTGAATTATTGTTACATATATACATACATATAATGATTCCTAATGTAATCGTTAGCAGAGCAATTCATTTGAATAAGTATGACTGAAAATGAGGGAGCACAGAACTTTATTTATTGTCCCTGGGGGATTCCTCCGAGGTCTTAAAACATGCTGAATAAACAATAGCTTGAACAAGCATGGAGATGTTGACTTATTTTGCCCACCTTTTTTTCCTTTTGTGACATCCATTAGTGTGATTTTTCAAAGAAACAAGTAACGCTCTGTGACTCTTCTGAATATAGAGTATGCATATTACCCTATTTAAACCTCAAACCGCTTACAGCACATAGTAATTAGTATCTTGTGAGTAATCTCTAAAGTCACATTAATCTGTTGAGTCATGCCAGTTAGATGCCAAATGATATGTTACTGCCTGAAATATTACACACGTTTTCAAACATGCTCAGTATGTACATGAATATTCAGTGACGCTGATCATTTGAAGAGTGTATCTTTAAAGAGGGTAGGCTACTGTCCTGCTGTGTTTCAGGGTTTTTTGGCATAAGCTGCACCAGTAAGGACAATTCTCCGACCAACTGTATGTTCCTATCACATCAGTGGCTGATCTCATTGAGTCAGTCTGAAACCTGTAGTTTGCTGGCAGGAGTCCCTATGAGCTCATCTTTTGAACTTGATTTCATTTAGGGGAATGTTTTTCTCCCCTAAGTCTGTGTGAATTATTCTCTTTCCCTTAATTTTGACTGAGCTCTCTTGGGCAAAACTGTATCCAACATTTGTCATTGTAGATGTTAGCTACACTTTGAATCATTCTTACTACAGAGACACTAGTCTTACTTGGCTTTTTGGAAAAATGTAATCAGGCTTAACTGCTCTCAAACTGAGAACTATCAGCTCTGAGAACAAAACCACACAGGATCACATCTGGATTTATTTTTCTTGTCTTTTGACAAGATTCAAGGATAAATGATTCTTCACTTTAAAAACTCTTTTCAACAGGATTTTAAAAATAGAAATACAGATGTATAATTCTCTACTTCTGTCACTTGGACTTGCGTTGTCTGTGGTACATACATTTTTGTATCATTTGGTGTTATTTGTCTGTATGAAGTATAAGAAGAAATTAAACTTCATATGTTAAAGTGTCAGTTGATGTGCTTCATTATATGAATTGGTATTTTTGGTAGGCCAGGTGTTAATGATGTATGTCTCTGAGAAATTCTGATTTACATCAGTCAGATTGAAATCAGAATTAGCATTTTTACATTAACATACCTTTGTTCTCTTTTTCTATCATTAAAATAAATTCATTTTTGTTTAGGTGAGTTTATAGGTCCTGTAAATGTTCGGATCTATAATCCTAGAAAAATCTATATAATCACATCCTACAGAAAAAATCATATTCCTACAGAGGTTATTCTTACAAAACTCTGACAGATTCTATCCTACTAAAATTTTAGGCTAATAACTGTTTGGACATTTGTTTTAGTAACTAGAATATAATTTTATATGTATATATATATTTATATTTTACACAATACAAAGTAAATTGTTAGAAAATGCTAAGAGCATACATATGCATCTGTGTATGAGAAGTTAATGAAAAAATGAATATTAGAAGTGTAAATGACTTGATTTTTTAATATTTCTCCTACTCTTTTCTACATAATTGTTATATTTGGTCTATAGGAAGAAGACTTTGATTCAGAAACCTACTGTAGTTTTGCTGTTCAATCAGTAATCGAGCCTTTATAGGGAAGATGATGTTTTTCTGCTACCCATTTAGTTTTTAGATTTTGTTTCTAAGTTCTGTGTATTTATATCTAATGTACATACTGAATATTAAGAACAATTTGCTTCTTAGAGAGTTTGTGTGACTGCCATTGAACTTAATGGGAAATTTACTTGAGATTAGGATCTGATCTTAAATAAATGCAGCTTTTTACATCATATTCGCCAAGAGCTTGAAGTTAAAAACAGCATTGGTTGTGAAGATAAATTTTTAATGTAGTTTGTGGTTCTTTCAGGTTCATTGCTCAAATCTGGGAGAATAGGTATAGATATCTTGTTGAAAATCATTTTTTAAGATAAATTAAATGGAAAAGAAATATATATTTTTGGAAATGCTATTATTTCATTTGCCTTAACATATTTCCTTGAGTGTTGCCTTAGCTCTGCTTTTCTGATTCAACGTGTATGAATAATATAACTAGAACATGCCACCTAGTGGCAGAGTTTGGGTGTATAATGTAACTTAATCAGAACCAGACCAAGGCACAAGTTAATAAAAATGTAAAAGGGAGTAATGATATGATAAGTATAATTTTTTTTGTCTCATAAATTTTGAAAAATCTTCAGACTATTAAGAGAGGAAAGTATCAAGAAAGAAAAAAATCAATTACATAGATGAGTATTTCTGAAAGTGTATTATTATTTGTTTCTAGTTAGCACCGGTACAGATGTATTATTTCAAATCCAAAAAATATATCTTTTTAGAAAAAAATACACTGACAATGTCATTGATAGCTAAATTCTTTTTTAAAAATATTGTCTGTAAGAGGAGTGTATTTAGATAGAAAAACAGAAGAACAGGTAATTATTACTGAATATTTCAGCAGAGCCTAGAGGTTAATCAGGAGCAGGGATCCCTTCTGTTACACACATGGCAAATTTAAATCCAGCCTTTCAAAAACTAAATACACACTTAGTTTTGCATACTGTGGCTGACATTTATCCCCATTACAGTCAATAGCAAAATTCAAGCAGACTTCTTCCTACCTGTGAGTAAAACTAATTGAAGATTTTCTAATAAAACACTTTGTTGGAAAAAGTGATTCAGCTAGCCCCTAACTTTTCACTGTATACATATGGACAACCCAATATAGGTTTCTAAGTCAAATTTCAACCAAAATGGGAAATGACCCCATGCCTCTTTCTCATCCCCATTTCAGAATTGCCAGCAGGTTTTTGATGGATTTGCTCAGATAGGATAGAAGAGACCCAACTTCAAGTCTTCCTCTTCCTGATTCAGGTGTGGGACTGAGAACCTTAGTGTTCCAATGGTTTAATTTATATAACTGTACTATGCCTTTTCTGTATGGAAAACCAAGTGATAGTCTTGGCACTGAGGAGGGAGCCCAGGGCTCCTGAGCCTGAGCCTGGTACTAATACCGTTTCCCATTGTAGCATTAGCCACAACAGTTTTTTTCAAACCGTGATCTGAGAGTAGAAGTCTACAAGATATTTCTAAAAAAAATGCTTTGCACTGTCATTGTAATTGTTCTTTTTTAAAAGGACTTGTAATTTATTTACAGCTTCATAAAACCAAATGTTTTGCTATCTTTTCTTTTAGAGAGTGTCATCATTCATCAGTTACGCATGAACTCTAGATGAGACACCACCCCCAACAGATTTTCTCTGTGTGCACTACCCTCCTTACCAGTTGGATGGATCACTGTAGAAGCTCTCTACCATCAACACCAGGGTCACTTGTGCTACTGATTATTCATGGAAGTATTTTATTGCTTCCATTAGGTTTTATATATTTTTTCTTGGTAAAGCTTTAAGAATGAATGGCCCTGCTGATATTTTGAGAGTACATAGAGAGAGAGTAGCAGTCTTTCTGACAGCTGAATTTCACTTTTATTTGCGAAACCTAAAGCACGTGCTTGATCTTGTTTGATGTTTGCTATATAATTTATTTTTATAATACACTTTGTAATGTGACTGTCCCAAAGTTGCAATTCCTGTTGTCCATGGTGCATTTATTTGTAGAATACACTGTCAAATTTGCAATTTGATATTTTTGTAACAGAGAGTATGTAAAGAAAGTAAAATTTAACTTCAGCAACATTTTATCTTTAAATGAAAAAGTATTCAGCACAAATTTTTGCCACCATATGATTCTGTGAGACTAAATGCTCTGAAGACTGCTGTATAGAATTTGTACTGTTGCAGAATATTTCTTGCACTGTGTGATGGTTTGGCATAAAATTAAGTATTAAGGTCCAATGCCTTGAAATACAACCAGAATCACTCATTTTAAACAATGTAAGCCAGTTTTTAAAGCTGTGATTTTTTTCTATATAATGTATGTTTTTACTTCTGCCTGTACCAAAAGAGTTGATTTTCATTATACTGTAATTAATAAATTTTCACAACTATGCAAATGTAATCAAGTGTTTGAATTTTAACTCTAATTTCTTAAGGTTGACAGTATCCACATATATATTTGTTTGTAGGGACAGAAAGTATGGCTTTGATATTTGCTTTTTCTGACTGGTATTTCAGTGTAGTAACACTGTAATATACATAGTAAAACTGATTCAAATATTGTTTATGATATGAAGAGGAATCTATCACCAAGCACTTAATGAGATCTGTTTCTAACTTTGTGCTTTCACTGCATTGGCAAATATGTCAACTCAGTATGATCAGAACATCTAGTGCAAGACTAATAAGACTGTATAAATGAGATGCCATGCACTCTGCCGTATGCTGAACTAAGCATTTTACACTGGTGGCTGTAGCTTTTCAAATAGCATCTGGAAAGCTCTGTGGCAGCTATACTTAAAGTGATTTTTGAGTGAATTATATATAAAGCCAGATATGACCCATAAAAGATCTTTTTTTCTTATGTATTCTATAACAAATTAAAAATGCTTTAAAAAATTTTAGTTTAAATCATTGACATATTAAAAATACTGCAGACTTTTAATTGTAGAAGCTACTGGGGGAAACAGAGTGACTTGTATTTTTTGGAAGATAAAACAGTGTTGCTTTGCAGCAGGAGATATGACTTGGGATGCCAGAAAGAGTGCATTAGCTCAGTGTTCCACTGAGATGACTAGAACAGTTCATCTTTGAAGCTGTAGTAACGCGTTGGTATGTAGTCAATTTGATCTTCATGTTTTAGTTTGCTTTCCAACCATGGGAGCTGTTTTTCTTCTAGATGAGAGTTCTGCAGCAAATGCTGAAATTGTAAAGTGGCAGGATATCTTGGGCCTGTATAAGCTTTCTTGGGGTTTATCTGCACTGTAAAAACTTCACTAATATGGCTATACTGAGTAGCCTAAACACAATAAATGCTGTTTATACTTGCAAAAGAGTCATTTTGTTGGTAGAGCTTATACCATTTCCCTGAACAGGGACATTTTGCCTATACCAGGACTTAAGTTGGTACACCAAGTTTGTTAAGGAGTGTTTTTTTTTCTTAGAGCAAACACTTCATGCCAATAACATAGCTGTGTCTGTAGATCATGTTTTAGAGTGAGTCAAAAAGAATTCCAGCTTGCAGAGAGTGATATGGCTGAGGCGAATCATGTTTAATATGTTCCACTTACTTCAACTGAGTGCGTAGTAGAATGAACATAGTTAGGACCTACATCTTCTTTTTTCAAAAATTATTTGTGAATCAATACCTATCCGTATTAAGGACTACACTGAGCTCACCTAGAATGAAATTGCCAGCTATATGAAATGCACAGTGACATTCCTGAAATAAACTTCTACTTTTAAACAGGAGTAAAACATAAATAAAAACTTATTCTGAACCTGAGTCTAGATTTAAAAGGTCTCAGCGAAGGTAGAAAATGTTTTCCCTTGTCTAGATTTTAATATAAATCTGATTTAGTATGAGTGTATGTATGTCTTCCCCTTTTGTTTTATAAATACATACACATTTATGATTCTGAAAACACATTAAGATTTTATGCTTTAAAAAATAAAGGTTTTTAAAGCATAAATATAGTTGTGGTATATTTGAAACCACTTAATTTTAAAAATATTTTAGATGAACTGCAGCACTTTGGAGTAGGAGACTGATAACACGGGCCATACAAGAGCAGCAGTGGTATATACTGTTTCACTGTTGATAATGGTTTCTGTGCGTAGAATAATGAATTCTGCCTGATCTGACACCTGGCAAGTGGCTATAGATTTCATCCAAATGCCTGGAGGGTAAAACTCAGGCGTGCAAAGGGTGCTTTGAATGGTGTACCTCCAATGGTGTACTTCCAATGCATTAATGTTTCTCAGTAATTTTTTACATTACCTAATTTGGATTTGAATCTAAAACAAATAAGTAAAGAAAGTTTGTTAGCCACATAATTAGCCTATACTTTGGGACACTCTGGACAAAATGTGTTAGTATAGATTAAAAATGTGGTTCATTCTACAAGTATTCTCTTTTTTGAAAGAAATAATCACAAAGTGTTTTCAGACTAAGACAATGTGGAGGCTACTTTGGACTATAGACATCAGTAACTTTAAGCAATTGAAAATCAATGAAAAATCTGCTTTTCTCTTAAAGAACTCCGATTGTTTACAGAGGATTGAAAGACCTGGGTTAGTGTAATTATATGTGAAA
Source organism: Apteryx mantelli (assembly GCF_036417845.1). Lineage (NCBI taxonomy): Eukaryota > Metazoa > Chordata > Aves > Apterygiformes > Apterygidae > Apteryx > Apteryx mantelli. The sequence goes on from NC_089980.1 coordinate 104,074,774, forward strand.
ACATAAAAAGTTTTAGTCTATTAAAAATCTCAAATGCTTTGATTTCTAGAGAAAAACTTTTCTATAGTCACTGAGAGTTTTGCACTTGCCTCATCTTGAAACATAATTAGACACAAAGAGGAGATAAAACTACTTGTTTTATAGAACTACCTGTAATGTAGAAAACAAGCTATAAATAGAAAATTGAGGTTGTTGTCCCGAATATTCCACTTTCCACTGTGAATTGTTGAGTTTTATCTCTTTCTCTGAACAGTAACATTAATTTCTAAGTAGATGACGTGTATTTAAAGCTTGTTTTTACTTACAAATGTAGATTTGCTCACTAACATAATCTATTTGGCAGCTGATGTGTTTTATTTGCCTTAAAGAGTTGACTGTTTTATAAATTAGTGGTTTTAACACAGCATAAAGTTTTATTTGTTTGGAATTTAATTTAATGAGTATTAGTTATTTAAATCTCTCCTAAAAATAAGTTCACAGTGTGATAGGATAAGTGCCAGAGAAGATCATTTGAGGGGCTTAGTGAAATACAATTAAAAAATAAATGTCAGTCGGTAGTCTTTTAGATTAACTACAATGTATTCGTATTTCTACCCCTGAAATCAGACTTCAGTTTCCAAATTAAAATTTTGAAATGTTAACATTTATTCTTAGGTAGTCTGATATATGTTTTCTTCTTCCTTGCCTTAACGGTTAATAAATGTAACACACTGAGGCTTCGACTACGTAGCATGTCTCTGTAGCACTCATTGCTAAGTTAATTATTAACTAATAAATGAGTCTGCCATTACACATATTTAAAAAGGAACATTATAAGTGTATGTTTTTGTAAGTATTTTTCTTTTTTTCTATATCCATTTTTCTTGTGACTGTACACAAACCAATGTGAAATGTAATCATGACATTGCACACCACCTCAGTGTAAAATATTGTGAACATGAAATTTTTTTGTTTTACTTTGTTGAATATAAATGAACTTGCCTTAGCATAAACCTGTGGAATAACATCCATCCAAGGTCTTAGCTTGCAGTAAAACCAGTATTATAAAGTATTTATGCTGATACCCTTTACTTCTCTAAAGAACAGAAGTAAGATACACCCTGTGATTGCATCCACACTGATTGTTATTGATGATATAATTATTTTGGTAAAGAGAAAAATCATGCTTCTAATTAACCTAGCTGCTCTGGTGCAAAATCTATGGATAGGCCAAACTTATAGATGAGTATATGGACTTGGATACAATTAATTGGAAAGAGATATCTATAACTGGCCAATAACAATATTGGTAGTACTCCCATTCCACGGGATCTGATCTGTATGGCATGCTAAAAGGTCTTTCCCCCTTTCTGTTTCACATCATACACAAGGATAAGCAGATTAGTTTGAACGCTCCCCTTCAGTTGTTGCTTTGTCAATATGGCAGCACTCACCTCAAAATCAGGACTTAGCCATTAGGGCATGTACCATCCCACACCTTTTTAAACTTGTCCAGCCCAGAACCTGACAGCATTATAAAGCAGCTGATTCCACTGGGATGGAAAGAGGAAGAGGAAGTTCTCCAGTTCTCTCCTGTTTACACTTTTCCCAGATTTATCCTGAGCCTTTGTGGCTATGGCAACCTTACCACGTAATTTGATAAAATAGGAGCAGATCAGTACATTGAAGTGCTGAGACTCTTCACATCTCCATTATACGTAATTTGAGTTTTCTTCAGGTTGGATTTAGTCTGGTCCCTTACGCCAAATTTCTCCCTCGCACATTGGTTTGAAACTTTATGAAGGAAAACCATCATCCAAATCCCCCCTGGGTTCCCTTGACAGAGGGCCTCTCTGCAAGACCCTCTGGGAAGCGCCCCGTTCTTCTGCCTGTTTCACACATAGATAGTACCACATCAGTGCCTCTGTTAGTGTCACCATCACTGTGGACCACAGCCCTGCACCACTATCTAATGAGGCTATTCCCTAACAGCGACCAAGTCCATGCGCACTTTAACCACGTCCTTACAGCTTGCAGAACAGAAGTGGAAGGTGCATTTGGTTGTCTCATTGCACGATGACAGGTCCTGTGTGATAAGCCTCGTGCCAACGTTCCCAACACCATCCAAATTAGGATTGCAAAACACTGTGCCCTGCATGGTCTCCGCAAGGATGCAAGTGTACCTTTGACGGGCGAGTGAAGAGTTAACAGGACTGAAGTTTGTCAATTGATATGCAGAAGAACTGCTATGCACAAGAACTGCTGTGCGCAAAGCTGTTGAACAGAGGACTGCGGGGTGGTAGGAACAAAAGCTTCTGTGGGAGGCTTTTGGTTTCTCCAGAGCCATCCAGTTATGCTGCAGATGGGGGGGCAGCCACAGAAAGAGACAGAGGAAGAAGGAAAATTCATCCTGATCCTGAGGGGGTTCCTCCAGGCCCCTCTTGCTGTGCATCCCCAATCTACAGAGCCCCAGCTCAGGCACCCAAATCAGGCTGTAGCAGCAGGCCATGGGGACTGCCTGGGCTTGTGCTGTTCTACACACAACCACATGCCATGACTTTCTGTTCCCCCTGCCAGTCTGGCAGTTACTGCTTTGTTTTGCAAAAAGTGACACCACCCCCCCCCCATCTTTCTTGCTGCTTGTGGGGCAGGGAGGCGATCTGTACTGCTGTAGTGTGCTGTGCCATAACTTCTCCATCAGCTCATGACCTGCTGTGTTCAGCAAAGGCAAGAGCCTTAGTATGGAAGCTAGGAAGGCTATTATAAAGGCATGCTGCATAAGTAGTTTACCTGACCAGATGTTTTCTGGTGTAAATAGCAGATTTCTCATAGTACGGGAAGATTTACTTTTAAAAGCATAAGAGTCCTTTGCAATCAGACTGCAGTTCTGATACTCAATGCAGCATTGATTCTCAGTGTCTGAGTACCCTTTCCCCTCCCCTCCACAGACATATTTCGAAAAGCAGTATATTTACCTAGGCTGGAAACTGGGGCATTGGCACAGGAGACTCTTGATGTTGGCTGTGGCAAGGTGTCCCTGAATGTGTCCTCTGGGAGGCCTCTGCAGGGTCCAGTAATGAGGAGAGTGCCACAGAGTGCTCTCTTCTCCAGACTTTCCCAAATGGTTGCCAAATATTAGCCTAAGTAACCTGTGACTTTAGTTACCTTAGGTTAACAAACAGTGAAGAGTGGTTGCCATCAGATGGTTGCCAGAGAAGAGTAGTTGCCACTGATTTAAGATTCCTTAAACAAGGCAAGAGGAGATAAGGAATGTAACAGTTGGGGAACAAAAAGTAACTTGTGAAAAAAACATTACCTGATTCAGACAAAGAACCAAAAAAATTACAAAATGTGATCAGCCTGTGAACACCTGGAACAAAGAAGAGCTGAGTCTACCTCTGAAGTGTACTATCTCCAGGCTCCCAATTCTAGGATGCCTGGCCCAAAAACTGGTGAGAAGTTATTAAGAGAAATGATGCATTGCTGCTTAGCTTTACATAGGCGCATATGTACCCACTAAAGTTTGTCTGCTAGCACGGCCTGTCTTTATCTCAGCTGCTGAGCGTTCAATTGCTTCTACCCAGATTTATCCCTTTGGCAACTCTTGGACCTATGACAGGGACAACAAAACAAGCACTGGGTCAGAGGTGCATTTGGCATTTGAAGACCTCTTCAAGCTCTCTGTAAAACCTGCATGTCTGCCATGCCATCCTTGAAGTACAGGGTTTGGCTCTTCAGGAAAACGTTTTCATCTTCGTGAATTTAATGTGGCCTTCCCTGCCAGTCCTCTTGTACCAGGCAGCAATCATGAGGTTACCAGCTGCTTCATACTGCCACTGGGTCATCCTGCTGCCAGAGAAATTTCTTGCCATCTCACAGCACAGGTTTACCAGCAGTGTTGTTTCCTTGGATCCCAGTTGGCACCTCACTGGATTTGCTGGGAGGCTGAAGGAGTAAAAGTTACTACAAGAACTGAAAGATGATAATAGAAAATAAAATATAGTAAAGAAAAGGGTGATAACAGGGACAAGGGGCTTAACTAGGGGGAATGATAACAGAAGGTAAGGCCCACCAGAAGATGAGGGAAAGGGTAAATTAGGAATAACATATAGTTGTAACACAGATGCCACAGGAATATGATTTACTTTTCTCCAGCTGAACTCTAAATAATTATTTAGGAAACAAATTTATTCTTAAATGTTATATGTTTTTAAAAAGTGTCCAAATTTCCTACGCAGTCTTCGAAGAAAGGGAAGACCTTTCAGGTCTCCAGAGGGAGATTGCATTTGCACAAGCCTAAGGAGCTGTTAGGTAGCCAACTACTCCCTCCAGTGGTCTTTAGAGATACTTTCAATCTCTGGACAACTAACAAGCATGTATTTTAAGAAAACTGTTCCCCTGTCTGTGTAAGAAGTCTTAGATCGGATTACATACTTATACAAATACGTAAATACTTGTTGGGCTTTGGCTATGTTGTCCTACACAGTCTTTATGAAACCAACTTTTAATATAAAAGCCCCAATAGAATGAGAGATACGGACTTTTAATGCAGCATTAGCTTGACTGATGCCTAGAGATATTCTGGGATACAAATACCTGACCCCACAATGCTTTCTGTAAGGTGACTACTTAATAAGAAGCACTGAGCAGAAGCAGGATTAGCTCCTTACGGAAATAAAAAGAAACAACACTGACAGAAATGGTGCTTTCTGCGTTCAGCGCCAGGACTGGTTCACTCACACACCACCATCTGGCAATGATGGACAGTTTTGCGCACCTTACAGTTCAATTTCTAAAGAGAAAACTTAAGGCAAAGTAATGCCCATAATGCGACTGTTGGTGTGAACAGCTTTATTTAGATAAGTTCGTATAACTTTGCTGAGAGATGATCCATCAGCCACCACCACAGTAAGAATGATGCGTTGCTGTTTATGTGAGTAGGAAATTGAAGTTAATTTCTCAGTTGCGGCACAGACTTGGTACAGGGCTATGCTGCCCTTTCCCAGGGCCATCCTTCGGACGGATGGGGACGACGTGGCGCCGGGACCGCCGCCTCGGCGCTCGGAGATGGCGGCCCCCTGCCCGCGGGCACAGCAGCCCTCAGCACTACGCATGCACTCTGTGCCCTCCCCGGCCTCCGACGCGCGAAATGAAAGGAAACGCGCACGCGCACGCCGCTCTCCCCCGCGCCGGTCTTTCCGCTCTTGCGCATGCGCAGCTAGGAGGGCCGTTCCCTCGCCCCGGGGGGGGCAGGGGCGTGGCCAGTGGTGTGCATCATCAGCTGCGCGTCCGCCACCCTCCCCCGCTGGCGGCCGAGAGCGCAGGCGCGGCGGCGGGTCACGTGCGGCGCGGGGTGTTGGCGTCGCCGGGGGGGCCGGTGGCACCGCGCGGCCCTGGGTGACGGGGCGCGCGGCGGCGCCATGGCGGTGAACTACAGCGCCAAGGAGGAGGCGGACGGGCACCCCTCGGGCGGCGTCGGGGTGCCGGGCGGCGGCGCCGTGGGCGGCGGCGGGGCGGTGAAGACCCGCAAGCCCGATAACACGGCGTTCAAGCAGCAGCGCCTGCCGGCCTGGCAGCCCATCCTGACGGCGGGCACGGTGCTGCCGGCCTTCTTCATCATCGGCCTCATCTTCATCCCCATCGGCATCGGCATTTTCGTCACCTCCAACAACATCCGCGAGTACGAGGTGCGCAGGGCGGGGGGGGGGCGACCTCGGCCTCCGGGGGCCCTGCCGCGCCCGGGGCTCCTCAGGCCGGGCAGGGGCCGAGGCGGGGGCGGCATCGGCCGGGGAAGGGCCCACGGGCCGTGGGGAAAGGGCTTGGGGTGGTGCCGCCGCCGCCGCCGGGAGCACCGGGCGGGCCGGCGGGCGGGATTAAAGGTGTTACGGAACATACACATAGCTGGTTTGTGCTTCGCTGAACGTCAGGCAGGAAAAGACAGCAGTGGATTCTGCGTAGGGAAGTGGAGATGGTTTATGTGGTTTCTGCGATGAACTAATACCTTGCCCTGTCTGTTTCAGTTTAGTTTAACACTTATACTCTTTCACAAACTACCATTAATTACCCCAGCTGAATGCATTGCAGTTCTTCTGTCAATTTTAAGTGAACTTCTGGGGAAATTAATGCCACATCTCAATGCCGATCTTGTTTTTCAATAGTCTTGATCTTGTTTTCAACAAAAAGTGCTCATCATTCATGAGATAACTTACAGTGATGGGCAATATCTGAAGTGTCAAGGTAATTATGGTTTCAAGACAGAACTTTGTGGTGAATGCATTGCTATAATTCTTATGTGTTAACAGTTTATCGTTGTAGATGCTCTCTGGGAGCCAGTGTGTTCAGAGGTAAATTTAACAGCAAAGATCCAAAAGAATGAGACCTTGAAGTGTCTTTTCTAATTATACTTATAAAAACTGAAAGTCATTTATACCTGAAACTTAGCCATACTGCTGTCATGAGAAATTGCTAACTATTTCTTAGAACTGAACCTTATATCAGAAGTCTGTTTGATAGCAGAATTACTTTGTGTTGTAAGGAAGCTTTCCTTTTGTGCTAGAAGACATGTCTTATGAACACATGTGCTCAAATTGACAGCTCTGATTGGTTCCAGTAAGCTAATGGGACCAAGATTAATTGTAAGGCGGGGGAAAATGTAGTTGTTCGTTGTGTTGGAGAATGTATATTTTATGGATCAAATCATTACCATAATTTAGGTAACCGGTCCTTTTCATATAAGTAATGTTCAGAATAGTTGCTTAATTGCTGATAATCAGTGGCAATGAAGCCCCATTAAGTAAAGAAATTGAGGTAGACAATGAATAGTGAATGAATAGTAGTATCTTTTTGTATATCTGGCACAACGCAAACAATGTTATAATAATTATAACCAGAAAAGGAAAACGACTCCTAAATTGTTTAGAACTAAAACTCCACAGTCAAAGAAAATAAAAGCTGAAGTTAAAAAATAAAGCTGAACTGTATTTTACAGTGTCCCAATGTTGTATGTAAGCTTATTTAAAAAAAAAAAATTGCTTCTTGTGTCAGAGTTTGAGGGTATGCATAATATTTTAAAGTTGACATAGGTACTTCAGAGAAGATTGCCAAGCTGTCCTGGGTATGTAGGCTTTTTTAATGACACCTTGTAGTCATATTTAAGATAAATATAATCACTTATTTTCAAAAGGACACTCAGTTTAGAAAAGTAACAAATGTGCTCGCTAACACTGACTTGCTGACAACTGCATTCAATAGCCATACTCTTGTAGTAAAACAGCATAAACTCAGATCCTAATGATTTTAAGGTAAATAAAATTGTGTGTGTGCGCATATATATATGCGCACGCACACACACGTATATTATATATATATATTTTTTCTTTTTTTACAATGTCTGGATCAGTGGAACTCTTTCCTATGGGTTTATCTATAAGGATAGAATATGCACCAGAGTTTCATTTGAGTCCAAAAATGTAAGCTACTCCTTTACTTTGTATTTCTGTTGTGTGCACGTTCAGAGATCTTATATACTATTGCTGCTTAGCAGCTCAGTCCTGTGCTCCTGCAGAGTTCTGTTATGAGCCACTGACTACATCTTCCCACCTAACGTGTGCAGTACTAAAAGCCATAGGTGAACTGGGAGCATGATTAATGCTCCCCTACACAATCAGATTGCATATACAAAGCAGAAGTGGCCATTTACATTTGGAAACAAGATGGAAGTTGGTAGCTCCCCCCCCACCCCCATTCTAATTTCAAGGCATTCACAACTGGAGAGGAATTTATTTATTTATTTATTTTTCTGAGTGGGTTCAGACTTGTGTTACCCACCTCACATGATGCTTTCCTCAGTGAGTTTAATAAGCTTTTCTGAGGACAAGAGGGACAGAGTTCTTGACTTCTGAGAGAATGACTTCAAGATATAGCAGTTGGGATGTGCAGGTGAAAATGGGGAAGCTTGTGTTCTGTTCTCTGATCTTCATGCATGTTTCATAAAGTGTTTTAATGCAGAAATTGCACGTGTGTATACACACACACCCATATATATATATGAGATTATCATTTTAAAAGAAGGTAGATAATACTTTTTTATCTCCTCCAGCTCAATTTTGGGGAAAAAAAAGTTTAAATTGAGAAAGGCTTTGCAGTTGCAGTATTAAAACCTAAATGAAGCATTTTACAGCCCAACATTTGGGCTCTAAATACCAGTGGAGAGTGCAATTCAAGGTACACCTGCTGCCTGTATCTCTAGCTTAGATGTCTCGCTCTGTGGTTAGCATGCTGGCTTTTGATAGTAACCTCCAAATGTTATTCGCAAATAGCTGTAAATTTAAATCTTGGAGACAGTGCATCTAAAAAGCTAGATGTGGTGACTAAGCTCTTTTAAAAATGTAATCGGAACAGGAAGCAGAGCTAGTTATTTACTCCTGCCTTCTAGACGATAGCCTACCTGTTAGGTGTGTGTGTGTATGTTTGTAAACTTAATGTATTGCAGTTGAGTAGGAGGTGTAATTTATGCCCCCAAAATACATATCTGTGTACAGTTGGAATCATTCCTAGCCCTTTCCTGGAATTAAATATTAGTATCTCTGAGAATTGTGCTGTTTTCATACAGGTGCAAGGATTGAGCAGCAAAATGCAGATTTTCCATTGATTTCCTTTATAAGCACTCTTCAGTTCAAATATGGAAGGTTTCCAATGGCTTTAATGTACCAGAATTATAGTGCTTTTATACTGGTTGTTCTTTAGCACTTTCTCATGATTTCAAAGGGGGTAAATATCTTGGGACTACCCTGAAAACAGTTTGTTTGTGTGGAAAATGAGAAAAGGCTACATGTTTTATTTTTGGCTTGTACCCTTAAAGGGTGAAAGAGCCTCCCCTCCACCCCCGGCATGGGGAATGATCATATTGACAGAGTATATTAAAATACAGGAAGAACTGAGCAATAACCAAAAAATTAACTTGGTAGGAAAGAGATCTTCTTGCTGTGCCTACTGCTCTGAAGTGCGTAGCAGCAGTTAGAAAGGCAAGTAGACTATGAGGCATTACTAGGAATGGAAAACTGGAAAAAAAGTAGATTGCCATTGCATATATCTTGAATGTTGTGTGCAATTCCAGTAACCCCATCTCAAAAATGATACAGAATTAGTAATAGCTACAGACAGGGGCCACAGGACGACTGTAGTTATGGGATGCCTTCTATGCAAGAAGTGGCTAAGTAAAATAGGATAAATTTGTGAGGTATGAAGTGTGTGAAGTCATAATTGGTATAGAGATTATGCATGCACAATAGTTGTCTTACTTCTCCGCTGTGAAAATATAAAGGAACTCTGGAGGACCTCAACAGCCTGAAAAGTTATTGGTGGCAGATGACTTTGATATGTCAAATGTCCTTAAATCACCAGGTGTTGAGAAGGCCCATCAAGAAAGGGCTCACTCTGTGGGTTTGTCATACTCAGCTGCTGGCCATTCCCTGGAGACTGAATGCTGGGTCAGATGGATTTCTGCTGTGGCCCAATAAGTTCTTAAAGTAATGATTTCATTATTTGTCAGGAGATGAAAACAGAGATCAGATTTATATTAAGCTATCTGAGAGCTTTAACAAAAGAGATGTAGATCTTGGATAGCTTAGATAAAGGGATAAAAGATACCTGTTGAATGTAACCTGTAAATGTGGATGCAGAGAGAAAAATATATGTTGGCAGTTACTGTAAAGCTCTGGGATAGTATCGAAGCTGACAGCATTGGTCAGAAGCATGGTTCTGTTTTGATATACATCACTTTCATGCTTCACACAATTTAGTTAATGGTATTTTTAAAAATGGAGTCTTTAGATCTTTTGCAACCTTAAAGTAATTGAGTTTTGCTCTTGATCTGAGTTCTTTAGTCAGTGCAGAAGTTCTAGGATATGGAGGTTAAATTTTTCTCTAAAGGAAATGCTCTGTTAAGACTACTACAGCAGGAGGGAGAAAAAAACCAATTAGTTATGAATAAATGAGATCTGTAGTTTGTTTAGAGCAGTGGTGGTCTGTGTTCTGTAGCTAGATAGAGCCCTTGAGGACTACTGATGTAGTGCTATTTCCAGATCAACATAAACTCAATATCTTGTTTAAAGGAAGCAAAGACTACATGATCTTGTCCGTCTCTCCCCTCTGATAGCTTCTGAAGCTGACTTATTTTTCAGCTAGGTTTGTGAGAAGGGGATGTCATCTGTCAGAAATCTGGCAGCAGAACAGAAACTGCAGAGCTGATCTGAGATAGCAGAAAAACAGGCTTCAGTCGTTCCTTGAACATTGAAACTACTAGTTCAAATGATACTTAAATAGTTTGTTGCCATACCTTGGCATGTGTTGCACTGCTTTGAGCTTAAATTCTAAATAGGAACTTCATATTAAGTTTATAAATAATGAATTATAGGCAGATGGAAGTTTTTTCATCCTACACAGCTAACCTGCTGAGCCCATGTTAATTATTTCCTGCCCTTCACATACTCAAGCCACGTACAAGAGATGGCTAATGCAATCAAGTGACTTTAGTCAGCTTGGGGCATAGAGTGAAGTCATAGCTGCTCAGAATGTCATGGCAGCTTAAGTTTGGTTTCATATACTTTTTTTTGAATGAGCCAGATTAACATTTATGGTTGTCTTGTCCATCTATGGGTATTTGCCATTCTTGGCAAACCAGTACTAATGTCTTCATCGTCCCTTCTTTTGAGAAGTCTTCTGATGCTATTTAGATGCCTAAATATGGGCAGCAAAGCAAAATCATATGTGAAAGTTTTTTTTCATATTAAATATCTAGATTGACTTTTAACCTCTTTGGAGAATATGCATAAACCCCAAATCTGCTTGTTATATATAGTATGTGTGTTTAGAAACATCATGGTGTCTGCAATATCTTTTTTCTTTTTTTTCCCCAGCAGGAGTGGTCCACCGCAGTGTTAAATTTGTTTGAGGCAGAAATTGAACCTTTAGATCTGAACAGGGTTTTGGAGTTGAGGTGGAACAAGGTTGCAAAGTGAATGCCATACCAACTATTTGGCTTATTAATCACAATTTTTTTTCCCTACCATTGTAAATTAATGACTTTTTCCTATTATAGATTGATTATACAGGAACAGAGCCTTCTAGTCCCTGCAACAAATGTTTAAATGTGTCCTGGGATAGCACATCACCTTGTACTTGCACCATCGATTTCACACTGGAACATTCATTTGAGGTATATTACCTTGTATACAAAGTAGAATTAATGGTTTGATATGGTTTATTTGATAATTGATAAGAGTGCTGCATTACTTAAGACTTAATTTTTTTTTTTCTCTGAAAGGACTATTTCTAGTTGTCTTATTAACCTGGATTTGATAGACTTTGTTTGGATGTGTTTATTTTTGTGTGCCTTTTCAGCAGGTGGTGAAATGGGTATTAATGTGTCTAGTGGGAAATGCATAATATTAACTGAAATGCTTCTGTTGTATACATGTAGATTTACTATCTATGTACTTGGTATGTGTCATATAGCTAGCCGGTAGATCAGATATTCTTGCATGATTTAGAAAAGCTCAGTTCAGCAAGAATTAGAAAAATCAGATAAATGTTTTCTGACAAATTGGAGGCAAACAGTGAGGCTTACGTGCTTAGCATTGGACGAGAGAAATGTTGGAATTTAGCACTGATGAATGTCTTGCTGATAGTTTATGGCATGTTGATGCTGTTTGACTTTAGGATGTCAGCTTACATTAGGATAGTGCTCTTCATGTACTGTCAGTGGGGAGAGAGAATTGAGGCTCCTAATTTACTAATGTTGCTGTAAAATAAACACAAAATTTAGAAGGTTAAAATTTAAGCTTTCTTTCAGTCACTGTTTTAATGTATTTCATTGATCTCTATCTTCTTTCCATGAATGAAAATCTATTTTGCTCCATCTTCCTTGTTGTAGAGCAATGTATTCATGTATTATGGACTTTCCAACTTCTATCAAAACCATCGTCGTTATGTGAAATCTCGAGATGACAGCCAACTAAATGGAGATAACAGTTCATTACTTGTAAGTATTTATGCCTGGATATTACTAAGCAACTAACTTCTGACTACTGCATAAATCACCACGTACTAGAGTACATATTTTAATAATACTTAGGTACTATTTTTTTCCTTCATAATAGAAGACAGTGTTAAAGAATTGATATTTTGGTTACAGGAAATGACTGTGTAATGTACTGTAATATTTTATGGTAATAATTTCAGTTAGTGGATGGCAATAGTGTACCTTGAACATTTCTCAGTGTTGAATAGTTTAAATCTGTCATGTTAACTTCAGCCAGTAAGATCTGCTATCTTTACCATTCTGTTTGAAGTTTTCATTTTCCTTGTAAAATAATTTTCAGTTACTTAGCTGCACTAGACCAAACTAACTGCTAAATGAACCTGCTTTTGTAGATTCAGGTTCAGTATTGAACTTCAGCATTATTAGGAAATATCTGTACAATGTATTCTGTTCAAAACACTAATGCTTAGGGCTAGACCACTTTTCTTTCCTAATTTTTAGGAGGAGTGCAAATATATTTGGGGCTTTATGTGGCTCCAGCCAGAATTACTCTCTTTTTTTTACTTGTAAGTGTTCTGAAAGGGGAGTTCCAAGAGGTTACAGCTGATGACTGACATTGGGTCTTTTTTGCTTGCACTTTTGGCATGTTACTGGAATCCTTGCAACTTTTTGCATTTTATGTTATACTTGTGTGGTGTGTGTGGTTTGTTTGTTTGTTTTTTTAATATGAGTCAGTATTAGAGAAAACAGACTAAAAAATACCCTTAATCAAAAGAATACTTGAGTATTCCTGATGGGGAAACTGCTACTATCAAAAGACTAAAACAAAAAAGTTCTAATAGATAGTTTCCCTTAAGAAAACAAACACAAACACCTTGTTTTTTAGTATGGCTTTTCCAATTTTATTTAGTTTTTATTCATACTTTTAAAAGAAAAAATCATTATGCTATCTAATATTCAATATTAAAGTATTTGTAAATAACCTGACTTAACAAAAGATTATTTTGTAATACATTTAAGATGTGCAGATTGAGGTATTGTAGTAAAAATAATGTTAATTGGATAGACCAGCACAGACTTACCTGCCTCTTTTTCTTTCTAAATATCAGAATCCAAGTAAAGAATGCGAGCCTTACCGCACAAACGAGGACAAGCCCATTGCTCCTTGTGGAGCTATTGCCAACAGTATGTTTAATGGTATGGTAACACCTTTAAATTAGCACTTAGGATGTTTTCATGATCTAGTGTATGTTTCATATTGTGTTGGAAATAAATCTGAGTAAAAACATCATGGTCTTTCTCCTTTTGAATTAGTTGTTCAGTATAAATAGTTATTTTGTGCTTTAATGCTGTTGCTTTTTTGTTTGTTTTTTGAAATAGCTGTCAGAATTGAGTTAATCTTATAGCACACAATAGATGGAAATACCTGTTGTGAGAAGCTGCTACAGCTATGGAATAGACATATAGATATTATATATGTATAATATGCTGCTATCTAATACACACAGATACTTACAGAATAGTTTGTGGTTGCAGCAGGCAGGTAATGTCCATTTTTTTGTTTGTTGTTTCTCCTGGAGATATGATCCTCACAGGCAGTGAAACTCTGTCAAATGAAAGTGTGTGGGGTTTTTTTTGTGTGTGGATTTGTTTAAGCTGATTTTTCTAATTTGAATTTCTCCTTAGATACATTGGAATTATACCGCATTGATAATGATACAAGGATTCCTATTACTTTGATTAAAAAAGGCATTGCTTGGTGGACAGATAAAAACGTAAAGTTCAGGAATCCTTCAGGAGATACAAATAACTTAACTGCACTTTTCCAAGGTAGGAAAGATTTGGAATTTTAAGAACAAAATACTAGCAGAACACTTCAAGTACACTTTGATTCAGCCTGAATTTTACCTCACTGACAACATCTTAATGAATGTAAAAAATACTGTGGTTCTCTGAAGAAAATCAAGTTAAAGACTACTCTAGAAGGGTTGCCTATAAATAATGAAAACTACAAACTTAATGTGAAAATGTGTGTTTTTTCTGTAACCATTTACACTGTGAAACCAGGACCTGTTTTTATTCTGCTTTTTGTTTTTTTGAAGTTCCAGAGAACTTCTTTCAGTCAGCAGCTTATCATCAACTTAGGCCTGTTATTCTTATTTTCTATGTTATGGGTAATATAAAGCTCTACTGTGCTTTATACTTATACAGGGGAGAGGGGAAGCCTATTTCACTGCAGTACAGCGAAGTATTAGCTGACAAAGTTTGTTTTTTAGTAGTAATCATTACCTGTCAGATGTGCATTCAGTCTTGATTAAAATAAGACGATTGAACTGAAAATACTCAAACAAGTATTCAAATAGAAAACTATTTTTAAAAGCCTTGTTTTTCTGGTTTCTTAATGCTCCTTGTGGCAATTGTTCTTTAGTTTTTACTTACTTTGTCTTTTCTGTGACACTTTGGCAGCTAATTCCTATTTTATGTTGTGGTGGTTAAAAGGTTCCTGGATTAAATGATTTTTCTAGTTGCATTTTTGGGTCATTGAAAAATCAGAGAATAATATTTTACATAAATTTTAATTTCTGATCTTTATTTCACTTGAAGACTGAAAATAATCTAATATGCGCACTGCTGTAGGGTTTGGGTTTAGCTATAAAACAAATCCTGCAATTGTTTTAACCAAGCTCTTTATATGGCACTTTCATTTAAATATGTCTACTGGTAGATTGTGCATAGTTTTCCAAAAACCTGATTTTTTTTTTTTTGTGATTAGAAGTGACTAAATTCTCTCTTGGTTGTTGAGTTAAATACAGTTTGGTAAACCAAAATTGTCTTTGGCCAGCAATGTCTAAAAGTAATCTTCCTCGGGGCTTTAAGGTGTGTATATGTATGCAAGGTATATAATAGCTTCTGGTTTAACCTGATGTGGGTTTATTGTTTAGTCATAGCCAAATTATATGTTACCAAAGTGATGCTACCCTTGGAAAGGCAGATAACTTACCCTAATACAGGTGTAGAACTATATTTCCAATAGATTTAGGAAAACAGTGTATAAGGCACTAGTGTGACATCACCTGAAATATTGTGCATAATCTTACTTGCTCATGGTCCAAGAAATGGTAGTCAAACTGTAACAACTAAACAGAGAAGTTGCAATCATAATGGAGAATTATCTCACTAAGGTAGACAAATATTTTGAGACAAGACTTCCTAATCTATATATAGGGGAGGAGAACTTGTTTAATCTAATGAACAGTGCTGGCATGAGAATAAGCAGATATGCATTATTATTTAAGCTGAAAAAAAAAGTTCTTATGCAGTCTAGCAGTCTTGCAATAGGAATGAACCAACCTGTGTGTTCATACTACTAAGAAGCTAATATGTGTTCTTTGTAATACCAGAATGAATTTTGATGACCCCTGTGTGTCATTTTGAGTCCCATATTTGAAATACGTTTTATTGTTATTTTTGTTTTTATTTAATCTTAGGCACAACAAAGCCTGTGAACTGGCCCAAGCCGGTGTATATGCTGGACTCGGAGCCTGACAACAATGGCTTTATCAATGAAGACTTTATTGTGTGGATGCGTACTGCTGCTCTGCCTACATTTCGCAAGCTCTATCGTCTCATTGAAAGGACAAATAACTTACAGCCAACCTTACAGGCTGGAAAATATTCTTTGGATATCACATACAGTATCCTTTTAAAAAACTTTAAAAGCTTCTAATGGCATTAGTTGGATTACATGGGTATATGTTTGTGGAAGTTCGGATTGAACTAGCTGCTTTTCCTAGGATCTCTGAAAAGAGATGGTAATGATGGTTGAAAAGTGTTAGTGAGAATTGCGTAGAATAATTACTGTCTTGTACTCCTATGCGAGTTTATAAAAATCAAGTTGTGTGTTCTGTTAGATGAAATTCAGTCTGTTTTTTAGGTTTCATAAATGAAATGACTGGGTTGGTTTAACTTCAGGATAGCTTTGTGAAGTCTGAGTTGTCTCAACTAGTTAGAGTATCTTCTGAAGAGTATGTATGATTCTGCAGAGTTGCCCAGAGCTTTTTTAGCCTAAAAATATATTATAGTTCCAGATCAGAAAAATTGGAAATATCCCACTTCAGAGAATGAAGGCTCTTCAGATGCATTCTAACACAGGAATGATCTGTAAATTCATAGGCTTATTGCAAATTTTTTTAAGTTAATTTACTTTCTTTGATGTAAGTGCAGTTTATCATAACACTTCTAAACTATTGTGTAGTTTGCAGGACTGTATTATGGTTTTGGGGTGGTTTTTTTGTGTGTTTTAAGCAAGGATGGAAGTATTCAATTAATCAAAAAATTTTCTGTAGAGGAGGCCTTTGTGACAAGATTATGGAGGCATATTAATCTGAGGGAAGAACTCATTGTATAATTTGCCTGACAGGCAAATTTTGGAGGACACTAGCATCTTCTGTGTCCTTAACTTGAACTCTCACAGGAGTAAAGTCACTCTGTCATTAACCTTCTTTCTCACACATTTTGTTCATGTATGTGGGTACTTTCAGTCTTCACTAGCTGTCTCGTGGAATAGAGGCTAAAGCCTTTGGATGGGGCATTTCCATCCGATATTTTTGGGCAAATACAAATGCAGTCTGCCTGTGTTCTGGCTGACAGGAAGATGTTTAGGCATAGTTCGGGTGATATTTAGCCTGAGCCAATAAGCCTTCTTGATACCTGTTACATGGCCTAAGTGCCATTTTCTGGTTCCTGCCTGAGTTTGCTTGTAAAATACTATATAGGCACACTTTACTTACTCTCAGGTTGGTAACATGGTCAATTTGCCGTGTGAATTTTTATTAATTGGCATATGCATTGCTAATCTTTTTCTGCCTTCTTGTGATTTTTCTATGGACTATTAATTACTGCCTTGACACTAAAGGGCATTGAATAGCTGTGAGAGACACCTCTCATGAATGCAGGAATGTAACCTTCGTTCAGGAGTTCAGGACCTGCTCTAGGTCCTTCTGTGGCAGTATGTATTGTTGTCAAATTCTCTGCTTGCAGACTTACTCCAGAACAACCTGCTCTGCCATGCAGTTGCTCAAATCTGTGTATAAAATTAAATGGCTACCTTCACAGTGAGAAAGAAATCAGGTAGCTTGTGTATTGTAAAGGAATTGAGAAAAGCATTAGAAAGAACAGAACAGAGGTGGCTGGTAGCCTAGAAATTTGAGAGTACATTCTCAACCTGTTAACTTTAAGCTTAGAGGATAATGACAAGACGTAATCTAGGACAGACTAGACTTTTTCGCCTCCAAAAGTCAAAGGCCAGAGCTGTGGATCAGGTGGATGATGGCCTGTCATTCTATTTTGGGCAAACTAAAGACTAGGCTGAAGTGCAGGAGGGTTGTCATAGTTACTGAATTGTTGAGGTCTGAAAGCTCTGAATCATTTGTTTGGTTGCTGCCTAATGCTCATTTAGATAGCTGCTTTAGTTGTCTTTGCTGCAAAACAGTGGGGAGTGCTTATAAAACTGAAGGAATGTCAGTTCAGTAATAAAAACTTCATAATTAAAGAATCTGGTTTTCCCTCATTTTATAGAAATTGTTTTCAGAAACTGACAAACTTATCCATTTACTCCTCACTTAAAAAGAGGTTGAAAACTCCATGGCATTTTTCTTGGAGTAGTTGACAGTGCATGGATTAGTCTTTGTCTAAATAAAGAACACTAAATCTTTAATATCTGCACTTCCAGTATTCACAGAGGGATGTTTGTGTTTGGAGCCAGATTGAAATGATCCAAGATTTTAATGTGCTAGACAAAATACAAATAGGTTTGGGAATGTGCTTTTTGTTTTCCTATATGTTCTTCAGATTATCCTGTACACAGCTTTGATGGACGAAAAAGAATGATCCTAAGCACCATCTCATGGATGGGAGGCAAAAATCCCTTTTTGGGAATTGCTTACATCACTGTGGGGTCCATATGCTTCTTTTTAGGAGTTGTATTGCTGATCATCCATCACAAATATGGAAATCGAAACACTAGTGCAGACATTCCCAACTAATCTTGCATTCTGAAAACCAATGTACTGCATGTGCATCAAGGCCAGTCCAGAATGGATCCAGTTTTTTGAAAGCTAAATCTCTGCTTATGTCACTTCTGAGGATGGGTGCATAATTTTTTTAAATCTAAACCCCCTTTTCCCTTCGCGGTGGATTAACTCTTGAAAATGACGGGTATACAATTAGCTATATTGATTGTATCTCTGCTTATGTCAGAAACGATTTTCTGATGTTTGTGTCTAACTGGGCAGGCCACATGATGCGTATAGCTTCTGTTCCCTTGATGCATCTGCTGCTTGTTTATGTGCTGTGTAATGTCAGTATGTGCTGTGTAATGTCAGTATGATTCAGTACATATAGATTGTGTGGAGAAAGACTGTTATGACATACTGTGTAAATTTTCAAGACTCTTCAGAATTCAGGTGTCAGTGCTGTTGAAAGGAAAAGTCAAGTCTTTAATGTTTTTTCAATTGGAAAAATTGTGTTGTGTGCATGGGCTCTTATGTTTCTTGCTGAGATGTTAATATATTTATATAAGTTGTTAAATATTTTTCCTATGTCCTACCCAATTCTGTTATGTTAAATACTCAGCGTGCGGTGTAAATTACAGCACTTGGAATTCTTTTTATATTTACAACAAATGTGCCTGGCCAGTAAACTCGCATCTTGTGAAGATATTGGAAAACCTATTTGTTAATTATCTGCATGAGTCCATTCTAAAGTGTGATCTAATTGGGAAACGCTTCCTGCAGGTAGAACCTGCTTTGTTCTAATTTTCTTTGCTTTAATTCATTTCTAGTACTAGTTTACCTATTGTGCTTGCTGGTTTTGCTTTTTATGAGCAGCTCCAAACATTAATCAAGAAGACATTAAAATATTTTTTTTTTCTGTTCATAAATCTGATTTGGATAGTTCTTTTACTGAAGGAGTTTCCTTATTTTCTTGAGGCATATGTATTCCTAGCAGGCTTTGTTGTAAAGGAAAGGTCATACTCTGTTTTCTTGTTTGGAGTAAACACATTAAATTCTTGCTGTGCTGAGATACTGAATTACAGAAATTCAAAAATGGAGATGACAGTAGCCTCTCTTTCAAATACAGGTTGAGCTTGCTGTGAAACCAAATTTAAATGTTGCGGTTAGAAGCAAAGTGCAGGTTAGTGTCTTAAATCATATTACTGAAGGGTTCACTTTTTGGGTTAATTCAACATTAACTGTAACCTGTAAACTATTACTTTTTGGTGACTTTTTTTTTCTTTTTTTTTTTTTTAGATGATGCACATAAATTGTAATGTATATGGTGATCACTTTATATGCAACTAGCTTGATAAAGTAATGAATATATATTAAAAAGAACTAATAAATTCTGCAAACCACTTACTAAGATTTTATTTTGTTCTTTAAGATGCATTTAGTTCACCTGGGTAAAAAGATTAAGTGTGAATGCGATTCAGGCAAGTTATATTTCTAGGGTTGCATATTTGTTACAAGCTTGGTATCTATTGCTCAATATCTAGCCACCTTCTAAACAGTACTGTATAAATTTATCATGTATACATGTGACCATTTTTTACTGAATTACTTCTTTTGTGTAATCTTTTTAAGCTAGCAGTTTTAGTATATAAGTTTGTATGAACTGTGGAATGAGGTTAGTTTTCCATAACTGCATATAATAATTTATTTGCATAATTCAGTGATGCAGCATAGGGCCATTTAACACCTAAAAGACTGTTTAAGATTCTACAGTGTTGTATCTATATGCTGCTGGAGTTATAGAATAAGGGTATGTAACTTTGATATTTGTATATTGCAAAGCAGAAAATTCACACAAAATGCTAAATAAACTGGCTTTTGTCTGTAGAGTAGTTGCTAGTCCAGAACTTACTGAGCAAGCAAGGGGACTTCTCTCAATTACTGATTATTAACATATTTTGATTTTTAAACTGAGTGTCACTTTAAATGTAAGTACATTTTGTTTCATTCATAATTCCTATCTCTTTTTCAAGTAGAGAATGCTGCCTTTTGGGCTGCATTCAAAATTAGAAAAATATTTTTCTATCTCTACCTTGAAAAGTATTTTCAATACCTTACCTTTTTTGTAGTGAACACAGCTGTCAGTGCTTCTCTGATCTTCTTAATGAAGTGCACCAGGATAAGTATTGCTGTTTCCTTTTTGTTACAATTAAACTTTTTTGTCCGCCAGTCCCTAGCAGTAAATACTTGTCCAGCAATGTGCCAGACAAGTTTAAAATGCCTGTAAAACCATAAAATGCCAGATTTGGTGAACTCTTCCTGTTCTCATTTGTCATGGTGTCACATTGATAATTAACTTTCATGATACTTGGACTTTTTTATTTTTGATAAATTGCCCATATGTAGTGTGTTCAAGGATCAAACCACAGTGACCCTAATAACTGACACTTCTCAGGGGCAGTGTTCAGTGTTGTGTTTGGATTTTACGGCCTGTGACGTGATTCTTCAGTGGCATCTTTCAGAGGAATTTGCTACCAGGGTTCACTCATAATAGAAAGAGCAATGCTTTTCCTCTCTCTGAATGCTAGTTGTGTGCTTTCCAAATCCATCCAACTGAGGCAGGGCCCAAAGTGTGAGAGATGGTAAGCTTCCTGGAGGCTGCTGTTGACATGGGAGCCTGCTTATAAATGAATCTTTCCTGGAAAGAGTAATTTGGGAAGCTGAGATACAGCCCTGTCTTTTGCAGGAGGTCTGCAAAGACATTCTCTTGTGTGAGACCTACTTCTTAAGCACTGAACCAGTCTCTTTTTTAAATCTTCATACTGGTCACAAAGCAGATTGTCGCTTCAGGTACTTTTGTACTATATCAGGCTAGTTGGGAGTTGACAGTTGCGCTTGTTTGAGACGGAGCAAAGAGTTTATTAGTTTGTAACTGAAATGAGGAGGATGCTTCACAGCCTTTACCTCTCAAGGTGACATTGGTGCAACAACTAGATTCTCAGCAGCCTGATTTTGCTTTCATTATGAATGTAAGGCCTTGAAGAATGCAAGCCTTGTCCTTTTTATTTTTTCTTTTTTTTTCTTTAAATGGAAATCTCTTTGGGAGGAAATGACATGATAATCTAGTATCAAATAACATCTGCAAGCATATGTATCTGCTTGACTCAGTCAAATAGAACAGTGAACGTGATTAGTGATTGGATTCAGCAGCAGGCATTGCTGACTCTGCCTTTCTCTCTGCGCTGCTTGCAGTGGGAAGATGAGGGTTACAGTGTGTGGACACACAAGTGTCCAAGATTCAGCTGAAATGAGTGTCTAGTGGAAAGATGTGATTAAGTCTAAAGCAGAATGTACATAGTTACTTTAAAAAAACACAACTGATTTTAACGGAACCACTGCAGACAAAGAACAAGTTGTAACCATGCAGTAATCTGCAGGTACTGCAAAGGGCTCTAATCTTTAAAGTTCCTATAACAAGAATATGATTTCTGATCATCTTGCTTGAAAAAAATCAATGCCATATGGGTTTTGCATTGTGCATTGATCTATTCAGTGAAGGTTTAAAAAAAAATTGTTCCATGTAAGTTGAAGACAGGTGGGAAATGAAGTGAAATAAATAGACTGACTTTCTCAAGTAAGAGCACAGAAATAGTTATCTAGTATTGTCTGTGTTGAACAGCCTTCCAGAAATTCTCATGTTCCAATTTGGAGAAAAAATGTAAAAATTTCTATGTCAATTTTGTTTCTGGCTCTCTTCAGCAGCAGCATGGTCAGTTTATGAAAGAGGCTTACATCCTACTGCTTCTAACGGCATGAAAACAGATTCCAAGGTAGAAAGCCTGTTTCAGTGCCATGATCCTGACTTGGTGGCAAAATGTGTGTGTATTTTTTTTTTCTTTTTTCAATATTAACTTTTCCTCTGATCAGCATAATTTCATCTATGACAAAATGTGAAGTCTAACCTTACTTAACAGTTTTTATTTGGACAGAAGTCCATTAAGGTATGGCCTGCTAAGAACTAGTATCCTTATATAATCTGAGTCACAAATAAGAAACCACCTTCTTCTGAGTCTCTCACTTCATATACACTCAAACTGTGTTTTGAAATAAAATAATACTGTAGGTTAGTCTTGCCCATCATTTGAGTTTATGCCAACTGCTACTACAAAGTCTGAGGTTGCTGTCAAAAATGATCTATTTCATTTCCTTTTGGGAATGAGTTGATATAAAAGCATGAGTCAATAACTATTGAAGCTCAGGAAGGTTAAAAAAATATTTTAATTGATTTGAAACAAAGTGGGTGGAGTTCTTTATTGCTGGGCCATGGTTTCAGATAAGATGACCTGAAAGAAGCAATCAAAACAAACCAAATACCAGTTATGTACAAACTTAATTGAATTTCACCTGAGCATTGGATTGTGCTCAGATTTTACAAAAGAAAATGGTGACATGTTTTAAAGAGTGTTAGAGAGCCAGGAATGTAATTAATGACCTCATTAATTGTTACAGAAATGGGAAAGATTGAACTATGGCAATCTTGGAAGAAATGAAAGTGTGATTGCTTGCAGGCTTGCCCAGTGAGGTCCAGGGTTAGGCAGTTGAAGTTAGTATATGCTTCATAATAGATATTTGTAAACTTTGGGACAAACTCTTGTTATATCTTTCAGCTTCTTAGGGAATGCTCTGAGAGGAAACTAATTATCTTGCAAGTAGTATTGCTTTTACCATTCTTGTCAGTCTTGTCAAACTCGTGTAGCAGAAGTTCTGCTAATAGCTAAACAGAATATTTGTTTATAATGTGAACTGTGATATGAAGCTTCTGTCTTGGGGAAAACATACTTTACTGGGGGGGGGAGGGAAGGAATTCCAGATAAATGTTACCTCACAGATATGGGTTACTGGTCTTAGAGGAAGTAGAGCTATCAGAAACATGATTTTATTCTGTTAGTGCACACGACAGTGATGTAGATAACTGGCAAGTATGCAAGAACGCTGCCTCTGTGAAATCAGGATGCTCTCAGTTTGCTGCTTCTGAGGTAAATTTTCCACTGTAGGTTTTCAAAAGGGACAGAAAGCACTTAAAGGACTTGAATTCTAGCCTCAGACCTAAGAAAATGGTTCCCAGTCTCTCCCTTTTAAAGTTGGTGCTTGGTTCCAAGTACACTTGTTAATGGAGAGAAGTAATAAATAGTCAGCATGCCTTGAAAAATAAGGCTTGTCAATGTTTAGATTATGATGAGTTTCAGAAACCTGAAAGTTGAAAGTGACAGTCATAAATTTTTGAAAAGTCTTCAAAACTGTATTGTTGGAATTAAAGCCCTTAAATCGATGTGGTTCAGTACGATAACATCATTGCTGATAACATTTACTACTCTGTCAGTTTGCAGCCTTTGTAAATAAGAGAAGACAGCTAAGTTCTACAGAAGGTCCTGCTAAACTTACTGAATGCATCTCACTTAAAGTAAGCAGTTCTGAGACTTCCCTGTACCTAACTGGAAAATTACACACTGGATTATTCTACGGTATCTGGATTTTTAGGTAATGAACCGAGCTGACAGATTCTACTTTTTTTCACTATTGAGCTATAGATTAAAAGGAAGATGGAGAGCAAGGAATTTCTTAATAATCTCTCTTACATTCTAAACAGTCTTACTTGAATGAGGAATTAGAATTCCACGCAATCCAAACCTAGAACTGATACACTGAGATTCATTCCTGTGTAAATATATTCATGTTACTTTTGGAAAAGCAAGCAGCAAAGCCATCCAAGGAACAGAAATAAACAACCTTCCAGTTACAGAAGTTTTCTCCCCAAGTTCCTCTCTGAAGTTACACTGATATTTAGCTGAGAAGGGGCACCTGGGGATCAAAAAGGACCTTACAGTAAAAACTAAATAAATGAATCTCTGGAGTGCATCTGTGTAAGGAAAATTAAGCGTGCAGTTCCCATTTAGAAGCTGATGAAACACTGCAAAAAACAACTTGGGCCTCTACTGCCTTACTTCTAACAAAACTGTATTTTGTTTTAGAAAGGCCATATGATCAGCAGGTGTCACAATTACATATATAATCTGGGTGCAGTCTAATAAGTCTTCCCAATGTGACTATAATAATTCTTTGTAAGATCATCAGAGGTACAGTAAAAATCTAGATTTTGTTCCTGATGCTTTCAGTGGAAGAGTTGGGAAGAAAAATAGTGTTGGTAGATTATGCAGAAGGAAAACCTGCATTGTTACTGCTTTGCTAACAGCTTCAAAGAAATTAAGTTTTCTGTGTCTCCCATACCTAGGTAGGCTCTCTAATTGCAGAACTATTGGTCAAGAAGTTATCCCCACCATCTCCCTGCCTCAAATTTTTTGTTCAACTTCCAGATTGTGGTTTGCAGGCAAGATAGAGGAATAATTAGTTCATGGATGCTAGTGGAGAACTGAGTGACTGATTGCTCAGCGTTGTTTAGACTTGTGCTGTTCTGGGCTTGGGAAAACACAGACCTTAAAATTCTTAGTCAGCTGGTAAAATCAAGGTCCTTTTAATGTTGGGAAGTGGCTGTGTAGTCTGTGCAACTTGTTACTGCAATAATACAGATATTCTAGTTAGCTGCAGGTTACCGATTCAGAGCCACGTCTAGTCAAGAGCAGACAGTTGCTTGCTGTCTTTTCAGCATGCTAGCTCTGAAACATGCTGGACACTGAAAGCAGACTGCCTGGGGCAAAATCCCAGAAGGCTGCTGCTTTTCTGTGTCCAGGCAGTGTTTAAAGCAGTCTTTCCAAGGAAGCTGTGCACTTGGTGTAACAACATGGGAAATACTGGACATAAGTCCCAAAATCCCAAACCTTGAAGTAGAGCTTACACTGCGATAAAAAGGTAGTATTGGCAAGTTCTTTTATTGCAGTGTTAGTGTGTTAAACAACTCAAAATAACGTGGAAATAGATTATACTAAGATAAAACATGGTGTGTTTTCTCCATGCACAATACAGCCTTTAACTAGGGTAGTTAGTTACTTTGTTTGCAAGAAAAAATATCAGTGGGCAGGCAAGGCTCAGGAGGAAGTTTGGAGGAGAAAAAAAAGGGGGGGGGAGTCATTCTCACCCTTCCTGCTGTACTAGAGGTTTCCAGCTGCACACTTGGGTTGAATGTTGACTTGATTGTGGAGTTTTTTTTTTAGCAGAGGATTTGTATACTTTCCTATGATCATTTAAGAAGTAAAACCAATTTTTTGTGACAGATTAACAGTCACATTTTCATTCTTGCATAGATGAAACTGCTTAACAACTAGGTTTTGATGAACAATTTCATTATTTTTTCAATAAAATACATGCAAAAGTTACTCTAGCCTGTTAGGAACAGTAGCTGGTTTTTGCATCTTAGTTGAAATATTCTCACCCTGAGGTTGCAAGTTGTCATTTCCTTTCCCTCAAGTTTTCATTTCTTCATAAAATACTCAACAGTTAAGGCACCAGCTGTGCTTGCTCTGAGCAGCCCTTTTGTAGCTTTGATAACCCACATACTAAGCATTAAGTAAGGCCTTTCTGTTGTATAGTGTATTTTGATAGGCAATAGCACTGAAGCACAGATTCAGACATAGCAGAGTATTGTCCACACAGCAAAAACTAAATGATGATTTCTCTGGAGATTATGATCCTTTTAGTAGTGTTTAAATGCAACTGAGTATATGAAGATCAAAATATGAATATTGTGTACACTCATAAGATGAAAGCTTGTAAAATAGTTTTCCATTCATTACTTTTCCAGTAGTAGTAATGTATTCTGTGTTGTTCTATAATAGCACTGCTTATTTGGAAACTATTTGTTAAATATTGCATCCATGCTCTGCCTTTGTTACAGCGCGTAGTTTTTTTTCTTTGGTTATGCTTTCTAAATGGTATTTTTAGTATTCCACTCAGCTAAGACTATACCTATGATACCTTTTTATTTTTGCATTTTTAATTGTTTTTTTTTTTTGAGCACCTCAGCAGATTGAAAAGTGCTGTGCTTTGAGATATGATTCTCGTTATTTCCATACTAGGTTGAGCACTAATTTGCTGTGTTTGACACACACTTTTCATCATGAGGTTTGGCACCAGTGCAAAAGCAGTGCAATGCCAAAAACTTGAGTGCATTGCAACTGCAGCAAAGTCAGGAAATGCTGTTCCTGACAGTGTCATATTTCAGTGTAAAGTTGAAGCATGAGAAGATGTAACCATGGGGCTGGATCTGCAATGCAGAAGAAAAACAGGTCTCTCAAAAACACTTTGGTAAAGGGCCAAATAGATTCTTCAGATTGAAATAGGCCTGCATTTTATACAAATCTAGCATTGCCTGTCTGTAATCATAAATTGTCAATCATAAAACTGAAGTTAGGCTTTTTTTTCCCCTCTCATGAAGTACTAAGTATCCTCGCTAGTACTGAATTCTGAGGCGGTATGCAGGTACGTGTTAGTTTTGTTTTTCTGTGTGTACTGGCTCAGCAGGGGATACCACATCTATCCCAAAGGATGTAAGAACCACTATACTGGGTCAGCTCAAGGATTGATCTAGCTTAGTGTCCTGCCTCCAATGATGGCCAAAAGCGCTGTCCATACACACAGAACAAGCACATGGTGGTACTTTCCCAGGGTCCTCTTCCAGCCCTCTACAGGTCAGAAACTTCGACCGAAGCTGATTTTTAAATCTTTAATAGTGCTGAGGGATGTCTCTTTCATGAATCTGTCAAACTGCCCTTTGGCCCCATTGGAAGTAGCTGATACCTGCATAAACTGTGGAACCTGTTGCCACAGGATATTGCTATATTGTGTGAAAAAAGACCTGTTTTGACCTGCCCCTAGCTGACTACAGTTACCGCCCTGTACTCATTGTAGCCTTGTGATATGTGCTAACTTGTTACATCAAATTGAGAAACAGCCTTGAAACATCCTGGACTGTGATGTGTGCTAATTGGTTACATCAAAGTAAGAAACAGCCTTGGAAACATCTGTGGGAACATCCTACATCCTGTGGTGGGGGCATGTACCCTGCCTGAGATAAGGGAGTTGAGATAGC
This sequence comes from Apteryx mantelli, assembly GCF_036417845.1. Lineage (NCBI taxonomy): Eukaryota > Metazoa > Chordata > Aves > Apterygiformes > Apterygidae > Apteryx > Apteryx mantelli. The sequence continues at coordinate 104,101,844 of NC_089980.1, forward strand.
AAAGCGGCAATGTTAGTTTAGATAGCCTAATATGGTGATGGCGATGTCACACAACTGTGAAATATAGCACGACTTCGAAAGTTGTAAAATATATGCGTGACCTGAGGGTCACCACTCACAATGCAGAGGGCTGAAGAAGACCCCCTAGCAACAGCCGGCGCAACCGCAGAAGTTACAGGAAGTGCCACATATACCTGGAGCTGGAATTGCATATAAGGAGACTGTGAGGGGGGGATTGCGCGCGCCGTTGGTGGAGCAGGAGATTCCCCTGGCCGCCCAGCGCTGTTTTGCTTACTTGTAACTTGCTCAATTATTCCATTAAAGTAGATTTTATGCAAACCAATTGGTCGTGTTTGCCTGTAACAATTTGGTGCTGTGACTCGGATACAGGCTTCCCTGGTTTCGGGACTCTGACTCAGGGGAGGCGCCCCATCCCATCTTCGGATGGCCCCTGAGTGGGTAGTTCCCCTACCAGAACCTGTATTTCCGAACCCTAAATCAGGACAAGTAAGCAAAAGAACTGCAGTACCCCGTAAACTTTGTGCACGAAGATCCGAACGAAGACTCAGGACTGAGTGAGTATATGTATGCGGTTCCGTTCGGTTGGGATGGGATACCCGGAGCACGTGAGAAGTCCCCAGGGGAGTGCGGACCCTCCAGGAGAGGGGGTCCTTGTGTAACAGGGGACGGAGTGAGTGCGGACCCTCCATGAGGGTGATTGTGTAATAGGGGACCGAAACGGGGCACCCGTCGGCCGACTGGGCCGCCCGCTGCGAAGGGACAACCATCCTAGCAGTTAAAGACTCGGGTGGTGTGAGTGCGGTCCCCTGCGGAAAGAAAGAGAGTGACTGGGGTGGGTGCTCCGGAAGATGGGACAGAAAAAGAGCAAGTCTTCTGATCCCATAGAGGGCTCTACGGTACAGTTACCAGATATACCGCCCGATAGCCCTTTAGGATTAATGATTAAGTATTGGAACGATTGGCCCTCCAGAAAAGGCAAAAGTCGAGAAAAAAAATGGTACATTACTGTATGCAAGTATGGGGTGGGAAGCAGATTAGAGGAGACCACCTTTATTGGCCAGTATACGGGTCTTTTGAAAATTGGATATGTCAGGCTCTAACTATATATGTGAATTCAAAGGAGCCCTTTAGTTTAGAAGAAAGTGAGTATGCTAGTTTATGGATAAGACCAGATACTCGGACCATGATATTTACCTTGAAAGAGAAGGGTTCGAGGAAGAAAAGCAAAACACTGGAGGAACTTCCCGTTTCTCCTCCCCCCTATATTCCCTCAGCTCCGGCTCAAAACCCAACACCAGCCCCTCCTCATAGCCCCTCTCCGACGACCCCAGACTGGGATCTAAACCCTCCTAGTTCCCCAGAAGAAACCCGAAGGGTCACGAGGAGTCAAACGAGGGGAGGTGGGCGACCTGATCAGCTGTACCCCTTGCGAGAACTCCCCATGGGAGGACCGCAGCCGGGGATGGGATTTGTGTCTATGCCCCTGAGTTCAGGGGACGTACGGGATTTTAAGAAAGAAATGGGGAATTTATTAGAAGACCCTTTAGGGGTGGCTGAGAAATTAGATCAGTTTTTAGGTCCAAGCCTTTATACATGGGAGGAATTACAATCCATCTTAAGCATATTATTTACAGCGGAAGAAAGGGAAATGATCCGTAGGGCTGGGATGCGGATTTGGGATCAACAACACCAACAAGGTCCCGCTGCAGATATTAAATGGCCCACCCAACGGCCGGATTGGGACAATCAGAATGCTGAGCATCGGACACATATGTCCGATCTGAGAGCCATAATAGTTCAGGGAATCAGGGAATCTGTTCCCAGGGGGCAAAATATTAATAAGGCCTTCATGGAACAACAAAAGAAGGATGAGACACCAACAGAGTGGCTCGAGAGACTTAGAAAAAATCTGCAACTTTATTCCGAGGTAGACCCCAGTACCCCTGTGGGACAGGCTCTATTGAAAACACAGTTTGTAGCAAAGGCCTTTCCAGATATTAGAAGAAAGCTAGAGAAGTTAGATGATTGGCAAGATAGGGGGCTGGACGAATTGCTGAGGGAAGCTCAGAAAGTGCATGTGCGGAGGGAAGAGGAAACCCATCGGCAGCAGGCAAAGATTCTGATGGCAGCAGTCCGAGAAGGGCAGAGAGGAATCCAGGCACAACCCCCTAGGTCGTATAACAGACCTAAAAGAAAGCCACCTCACCAAGAAGGACAACCCAGAGAAGTTGTGACGAGGGACTTGAGGCAGGTGGAGTGTTTTTATTGCCAGAAAAAAGGGCATCTGAAGAGGAATTGTAGGAAGCGAATGCAGGATGAGCAAATGTTCCAAGAAGATTAGGGGGGTCAGGGGCTCTCTTTGCTGGGGACTCATAAAGGAACCGAGCCCTTGATAAAATTGAAATTAGGTCCCCAGCGACAAGAAGTAGAATTCCTTGTGGATTCTGGGGCAGAAAGATCTACTGTCCAAACGGTACCCTGGGGGTGTAAACCATCCCCAGAGAACTTATAAGTGATAGGAGCTAAGGGAGAGCCCTTTAAGGTCCCAGTAATTAAAAATGTGGAAATAGAATCAGACTCTCGATTAAGTGTTGGATCCTTTTTATTAGTTCCCGAAGCTGAATATAATTTACTGGGCCGAGATATGATGGTTGAATTAGGAGTCAATTTAGAAGTAGAGAATCAAGAATTAGTTATAAAATTATGCACCCTTACTATTGAAGATGAGGCCAAAATCAACCCTGAAGTTTGGTATACCCCAGAATCAGTAGGAAAACTAGATATTGCTCCTTTTGAAGTGAGCATACGGAATCCAGAAATCCCTGTTAGAGTCAAGCAATATCCAATGTCACAGGAAGGGAGGCAAGGACTCCGACCAGTAATCCAGAGGCTAATAAATCAAAGGTTACTGGAGCCTTGTATGTCTCCCTATAATACCCCCATACTGCCCGTAAAGAAACCACACGGTACTTATAGATTGGTACAAGGTTTAAGAGAAATAAACAAAAGAACAATTACCAGGTTCCCAATTGTAGCTAACCCCGATACCATACTTAGTCAGCTGTCACCTGAGGCTAAATGGTATACGGTTATAGACCTGAAAGATGCATTTTGGGCATGCCCCCTTAAAGAAGAATGTAGAGACTTTTTTGCCTTCGAGTGGGAAGACCCAGATACCCATAGGAAACAACAACTCCGATGGACTGTTTTACCACAAGGGTTTACAGAATCCCCTAATTTGTTTGGGCAAGCCCTGGAGCAGGTTCTAAGTACTTACGAAACTAATCCTCAAATTACTTTAACACAATATGTGGATGATTTGCTTTTAGCAGGAAAAACCCAGGAGGAAGTTAGATGTGAGAGTATTAAGTTGTTAAATTTCCTAAGTTTAAAGGGATTGAAAGTATCGAAATCAAAGTTGCAATTTACGGAAGAAGAGGTGAAGTATTTGGGACATTGGCTTAGCAAGGGCACAAAAAAATTGGACCCTGAAAGGGTAAATGGTATACTGTCAATAAGACCCCCGAAGAGCAAAAGACAGGTCCGACAATTGCTGGGGTTATTAAGGTATTGCAGACAATGGATTGAAAATTATAGCAATAAAGTAAAATTTTTATATAAAAAAACTAATAGTAGATGGGCTAATAAAATGGACTCAAACCGATAATCAAAGCCTCGAAGAATTGAAGGCTGACTTGGTGAATACACCTGTTTTGAGTTTACCAGATATTAAGAGACCATTCTACATGTTTATTAATACACAGGAAGGAACAGCCTTTGGAGTCCTAACACAGGAATGGGCAGGGAAAAAGAAACCTATAGGGTATTTTTCAAAATTGCTAGACCCCGTCAGTCGGGGATGGCCCACTTGCCTACAAGCCATTGTAGCTACAGCCTTATTAGTAGAAGAGGCTAAAAAGATAACCTTTGGAGGAGAATTAAAAATATATACCCCTCATAATATACGAGGAGTATTACAACAAAAAGCCGAAAAATGGATAACCGATGCCAGACTATTAAAATACAAGGGCATTTTAATCCATTCTCCAAAGTTGGAAATTGAGACTACAAGCTTGCAGAATCCAGCCCAGTTCCTGTATGGGGAACCCAGTGGTCAATTAAGACATGATTGCATGCGTCTAATAGAATACCAAACTAAAATAAGAGAAGATTTAGAAGAAGAAGAGTTACCAGAGGGGACTAAATTCTTTGTGGACGGATCCTCTCGCGTAGTTGAAGGGAAACGCAGATCAGGGTATGCTATTGTAGATGGAAAGTCTCTAGAGTTAATAGAATCAGGGCCCCTACACAAAACTTGGTCGGCCCAGGCTTGTGAATTGTATGCAGTTTTTAGAGCCTTAGAAATTTTAAAGGGCAAAATAGGGACTATATACACCGACTCTAAATATGCTTATGGAGTAGTACACACATTTGGGAAAATGTGGGAAGAAAGGGGACTGATTAATTCACAAGGGAAGAATTTAGTGCACGAAAAATTAATCAGAAAAACTTTAGAAGCTCTGAGGGGACCTCGGAGAATCGCAGTAGTACATGTTAGGGGCCATCAAAAAGGCACATTTTACCACATAAGGGGAAATAATCTAGCAGATGAAGAAGCAAAAAAAGCAGCTTTACACCTATTGTCTGAAGGAAAAGAGGGCCAAGATAAACTAGATACCAGGATGAGTTTTACTAAACAGGAAATAGATAAATTACAACAGATAGGAGCCCTAGAAAAAGAAGGTAAATGGGTGCTGCCCGATGATAGAGAAATTGTATCCAAAGGCGTAGCTTGGAGAATCATGAAAGAATTCCACCGACAGACTCACTGGGGAGTGCAAGCATTAGTAGACCAGTTTGGAACTAAATATATGTGCATTGGAATATATGACATAGCAAAAAGACTAGCGGGAGAATGTTTGACCTGTCAGAAGGTTAACAAGCAGCACCTCAGAAAAAAGGTCCCAGGGGGACGATCCATAGCCAGGAGACCATTTGAGAAAATACAGGTTGACTTTACAGAACTCCCAGAAGTGGGCAGGTATAAATACCTATTAGTTATAGTAGATCATTTAACTTACTTTGTAGAAGCTTTTCCCGTAGCCCGAGCAACTGCGAAATCGGTAACCAAGATATTGTTAGAAAATATCATACCCCGGTATGGGAATGTATTGGTCATAGACTCAGACAGGGGGCCACATTTTACATCCAAGGTCATTAAAGAAACATTAGATCCTTTAGGAATCAAGTGGGAGTATCACACTCCCTGGCATTCTCAAAGTTCAGGAAAGGTAGAAAGGATGAATGGGGAAATAAAAAAACAGTTAACAAAGCTAATGATGGAAACCCAGATGAATTGGATCAAGTGTTTACCCTTAGCTTTGTTGAATATACGAACTCAGCCCAGAACTGACACAGGAGTCTCCCCTTTTGAAATGTTATATGGGATGCCATATGATTTAGAAATACCAAAAGAACATCCTAAAGTAGAAGAGAGATTATTACAGAAATATATTACAGAGCTTATGAAGAGAAGACAAGAATTGATAAAGAAAGGACTAATAGCACAGAGACCTCCACTAGATGTAGCCATTCACCGAGTTAACCCTGGAGACAAGGTTTTAATTAAAACCTGGAAAGACTCATCCTTGACTCCCCGCTGGGAGGGACCTTTTCTTGTCTCACTTACCACAGACACTGCTATTCGTACCGCAGAGCGAGGATGGACACATGCTAGCAGAATTAAAGGACCGATTTCAGAATCATCGTGGGAAGCCTTTGGAAACCCGGACCATTTAAAAGTAACCTTTAAGAAGAAACCTGGAAACCTCGATAAGTGAGACCACCTTTTGTAAAACCTAACATAGTATTTGTTATAACCCCACATAGTATTTGTTATCCCTTTGTGTGTTATGCATGTAGGGTTTGTAAAGGGAAGTAGTGGACTCATTGTTAGTACGGGTATCTCCCTAACGGCATTTGCCGCCCTTGTTACGACAAAATTGACTTATTGGACATTAAAAGATCTTAAGAAAAGATCGGTAGAACGGTGGGAAGCCTTTGTTAAAAGGAGTACAACCAGAGAAAGGTTGTACCCACGCCAACCACCCCAAATCACATAAGGCTAAAATTGAAAACACCAATTATAGGCGGACCGCGCCGTATGTTGAGTGTCACTCTTGGGAACTGGGAAGCCTTTAAAAAAATCTAAAAGGCTCATACAGGAGGTTCCCCTGAAGAATACGGCTGCTGCCGAGAAGACGGTACACCCTGCTGCTCTGAAGCAAAAGAGTAGGCAGGGGAGGCAGAGACGTATAGAACTTGTGGGGATCGAGGCCGATAAGCCACCTCCTAAGCAGGAATACCCAAAATTGTAAGACCCAGACTCTTCAAAGTCCCAGAGACACTTGGCATCATGGACCGCCCCTCCAAGGCATTAAGGGTTCGTAAAATATCCGTTGACCAAGCCATGGGTCCACTACTCCTCTGGAAGATGATTGTGCTGGGCTTATTAGGAAGACGAATCCAAGGGGAACATAATGTACACCAACCCTTTAAATGGTCATTAATGAGATGGGAAGATCAAACAGTGATCCAAGTACGAAGCGTACCCGGGAACCCTACATTCACACCTACCTTGTGTGAATTGGTACCCATTGAGCCATGTTTAAATCTAAAGGGGTTTTACTTTTGCCCTAGTTCTAATCCTGGGCGAGGATACTGTAACTACCCAAACTCTTATTATTGTGCTTATTGGGGATGTGAAACTATAGCCTCTGATTGGACACCCGGCGCAGGATCAGATAAGTTTATTCAGACCCAGTGGGAACCCTATGGTTGTACCCCCCAAACGAGACTCTTCTGGAGGTACGCGTCCGTCCTCCCATTCGGACTGTAAACATTTAATGATAAATATCACCCGTCCTGAAGATCCAGGGTGGTTTTTGGGAAAGACCTCGGGAGTCCGGTACTGGGAGCCCGGGACCGATAGGGGTGGATTGATTTTCATAAAGAAAGAAAGTGTGCAACCTGCTCCTCAAGCAATAGGGCCGAATCTAGCCGTTAAAGGAGCAAAATTAAGAATCAAACCAACGGCTGCGATAATGAATTTGACAAGTATTCCTATGAGCCACCCCACCCCGAAAGATACTGTTGTAATCTCAGAAAGTAAAGCCACAGAGGGGGTAGACAATCCTCTGTGGAAGACTGTACAGGCAACCTACAAAGTATTAAATGCTACAACCCCTAGTATAACCACCCATTGCTGGTTATGCTACGACATAAGACCCCTTTTTATGAAGCAATAGGAGTAAATATGACATATACTGTGAGCAATGATCCCGGCTCACAGTGTCAATGGGAAGATAAGAAGAAGGGGTTGACCATGGAGCAAGTTACGGGAATGGGAATGTGTATTGGTAAAATACCAAAATCAAAGAAAAAGCTGTGTGGGTCTGTGACACTGCAAACCTACACCTCCGAAATTGGATGGATTATTCCCACCCAAGGAGCTAGGTGGATATGTTCAAAAACGGGCCTAACTCCCTGTGTCTCCCTAAGGGTACTTGGTGAGTCCCAAGAATATTGTATACAAATAGAGGTAGTTCCCAGGATCTTGTACCACCCAGAAAATGTGATGTACGACCATTGGGACACCCCTCATCTGGTCCGAGTAAAGAGAGAACCAATCACCGCAATTACCATAGCCACCTTACTGGGCCTAGGGGCAGTAGGAGCGGGAACTGGAATCTCCTCCTTAGTGGTGCAGCAGCAGAGCCTTAGCACCCTACGAGCAGCAGTGGATGAGGACTTAGAACGAATAGAAAAATCCATTACAGCCTTAGAAGAATCGTTGACATCGCTATCAGAAGTAGTTTTACAGAACAGAAGAGGGATGGACCTCTTATTTTTGCAACAGGGAGGATTGTGTGCAGCCCTAGGAGAAGAATGTTGTTTTTACGCGGATCATACAGGAGTTGTCAGGGATACTATGGCGAAATTGAGAGAAGGCCTTGAAAAACGTAAAAAGGAAAGAGAAGCCCAGCAAGGGTGGTATGAATCATGGTTCAGTCATTCTCCCTGGCTAACAACCTTATTGTCTACCATCGCGGGCCCATTGGCTTTACTAGTACTAGTGTTGACCTTTGGACCGTGTATAGTAAATAAAATAATTAACTTAGCAAAAAGCAGACTCGAAGCTGCCCACCTACTGTTGATAAGAAGTCAATATGAACAACTAAATGAAGATGAGAGTAAGCATAACCCTATGCTCTCCCTGGCACAGGAGGTTGTTGCTTGATTTGATGAACAAATTAGAAGGGACCAAAACAAAAAGGGGGGATTGTGATATGTGCTAATTTGTTACATCAAATTGAGAAACAGCCTTGAAACATCCTGGACTGTGATGTGTGCTAATTGGTTACATCAAAGTAAGAAACAGCCTTGGAAACATCTGTGGGAACATCCTACATCCTGTGGTGGGGGCATGTACCCTGCCTGAGATAAGGGAGTTGAGATAGCAAAGCGGCAATGTTAGTTTAGATAGCCTAATATGGTGATGGCGATGTCACACAACTGTGAAATATAGCACGACTTCGAAAGTTGTAAAATATATGCGTGACCTGAGGGTCACCACTCACAATGCAGAGGGCTGAAGAAGACCCCCTAGCAACAGCCGGCGCAACCGCAGAAGTTACAGGAAGTGCCACATATACCTGGAGCTGGAATTGCATATAAGGAGACTGTGAGGGGGGGATTGCGCGCGCCGTTGGTGGAGCAGGAGATTCCCCCGGCCGCCCAGCGCTGTTTTGCTTACTTGTAACTTGCTCAATTATTCCATTAAAGTAGATTTTATGCAAACCAATTGGTCGTGTTTGCCTGTAACAGCCTGAAGCTGTTACTGCTTCTGCCCCTCTTCTGCAACCCATGCCTAACTTTACAGGCTGCAAGCACAGCTGCCCCTTCCTGTGCTGGGGCTAGCAGGCAAACTGCACCGTAACTGCAGCTATTGGGGAATATACTTCTGTATAAGGATGCTTGTCTTCAGTATCTTTCCCGTGCCTGAACTCAGCCTGGTCTCAGAGCAGACAGTGCTGAGGCCCGAGGGGCTGGAGCGGCGGTTTTCTCTCGGGCAGGTGCTGCTCTGGAGCCACCTTCTCCCGGCCCTGTGGCCGTCGGGGCGGGGGCCTCTGCCGCCCTGGGGCGCTGGCTGTAATCGCTATTTTACTGGGGGAAGGTGGTCGGGGAAAAAAAAAAGCCTTTATCAGACCAGGCGGAAAAAAGCAGCGCCACTTCCGCGCACCCGCCCCTTCCTCTCTGCCGCCGCCAGCTTCCCCGCAGCGGGGGCCCGTCCTCGGGAGGACCGGCGCCACCCGCGCGGCGGCGCTCTAGGCGCGCGGCGGCGTCGCTGGTGGCAGCAGAAGGGGCGGGGGGAGCCGCTTCCGCTTCCTGTGCCCTTGCTGCCGGCGGGAGGTGACGGGACCAAGAGCCGAGATGTGGCGAAACCTGCTGGTGCGGGGGGAGAGCGGCGTGTGTGTGTGTGTGTGTGTGTGTGTGTCGGGGGGCCGCTCCCCGGGGAGGGCCGGGAAGCGGGGCCTTGGGGAGGGGAAGGGGCAGCCCCCGGTCCCCGCCCCGTCGGCGGGGCGCGGGCCTCGGCTGCCCGGTCGCCTTCCCGCTGGCTGCGCCTGGTGCTGGATGCTGTTGAATGAACTGCCGGGGGGGGGGGGGGGAACGGGACGTTTCAGTTCTTGGCCCAGTTGCTGCACTTAGTGATGGGTTTTAAGTGCGTGGAGTGACGGGGGGTTTCTCCCTGTGTCAAGGCTATTGCTATAACATGTATTTGCTTTATGTTCCTGAGTTTAAAGAGAGAGTTTTTATAGTGCGTTTATTTGTGGGGGGCAGAAGTAGGGGAAGATAATGTCTTGTTCCATTACTTGCAACCTTCTCAGGTGTACATTTTGTTTGCAATAATTTTGGAGGAAAAAAATTCCTTGAATGAGAATCTTGGGAGCTTAGAGATAGAGTTGATTCTTAATTTTGAGACTGGACGTGTTAATAAAGGCAGACTTTTTAGCTATTGGAAGAATTATACAGTAGGAACTACGTGTTTTTGGTGGCCTGTCCTGTGATAAAGAGTACCTATGTGATCTGACTACAGAAACAGTCTAGCTTAGAACACAGCAGAATGTCTAAAAATTTTTTTTTTTTTTTTAGCTCTGTTAGGGTTATGCTGCAGATTCATAAATCTGTTGTTTCATATTGAAAGGAAATTTTTTTTTTCTTATTAGGTAACCAGCTAATCAGCCTCTTATGTATGTTGGAAGATTGATTTGTGACTTTTTTTAAAAGAATCTCCCTTCTTTCTTTGCTGTCTTTTTCCATCTTGATTTTAAAAGAAAATATTTCTTTTTCAGTGTGGCTATATCTGAAAAAATTTACTGTTTTTGAAACACTGTTTATCTTTTGTTTTAGGCTCTTCACCAGGTTTCCCGGAGGACCATAAGCACTGCTTCACGCAGGCAAATTGAAAATAGAGTTCCTGAGAAGCAGAAGCTTTTTCAGGTATTGAGTGAACACTGATAATGGAATATTAGTAGAATAGCAAGGTTTGGTAGAACATAATTGCATGTTTTGTTTGTTTAAAAAAGAAAACTACTAAAAGCGCGCTTCATGTCTTTGTTGAATTCTTGAATCAGTTGTATGACTACAGTGTTTGAAATCAGCAAAGCGAATTATTTTGTACAGAAATTAATAGTATTTGAAACTGTATAACTTGACTTGCTCACTCTTTAGGGATTTTTACTCTGCGAGATGATTTAGTACCTGATTTTCTTATGAGCGGTTGGTACTGTACAAAGATATAGATAAAGTACTCGGAAAATAATCCCCCATCCCGTTTCAAAGAACAAATGGAGAAAAACAGCAAGTGAGAGGATAGAAGTACAGTGAAAAATCAAACCTGCTATCTTACAGATATATCCATAGCTGATAGATGAGCCTCATAATTCTTAATGAGGATGTAGTAGTATTGTGCAGGCATGCCTTGTTTTATTGTGCTTTGCTGTATTGCTCTTCGCAGGTATTGCTTTTTTACAAATTGAAGGTTTGTGGCAACCCTGCGTTGAGCAGGTCTATCAATGTCATTTTTCCAACAGCATGTGCTCACTTCATGCCTCTGTGTCACATTTTGTACGTCGTTTTTTAGACATAATGCTATTGCATACTTAATAGACTACAGTATAGCGTAAACATAACTTTTATATGCACTTGGAAACCAAAAAATTTGTGTGACTCGCTTTATTGCAATATTCGCTTTATGGTGGTGGTCTGGAACTGAACCCGCAATATCTCTGAGGTATGCCTGTACTTCTCAATTATAAAAATAGTAAAGATCTTAAAGGATTGGATTCATTCCTAGAAAAATAATGAGTCTTTAAAAATAATTTCTGAATCATCTCTTCCTACTTGGTGGGCTCTCTAGTGAGAACTGCTGGTTCTTCGTGTGCTAGAGCAGTGGATGTTCAAGAGCATACTCGCAACTGTGAGCCTGAGCCTGGAGCTGTACCTTCGTACTGAGGATGGAGTAGGCTGGGCTTGAGCAATGGGAAGAGGAAGAGTATGCGTTACAAGCCTTAGTTTTATAGGTTTTTGTGTCTTGTTGCTTCCCCTGAAAGAGAAGGCCAGTCGTCTTTGGATGCTACCTAAAGAGCGCAGTGTTCATTGTGAGCTAACGGGGAGAAGGATACTGGCTGTGGGTGAGATCAGAGGTCCTGTTTCTGCTGACGGAGTTCTTTAGGCATATCTCAGTCACCTGGCTGGCCACGAACTGTCTCTTCCTCCTGTTCCTTTCTTGTGTGATGGCAAGTTAAGCTGGGTCAGGATGCAGATCACCAGCACTAGGTGCAGTCTTGAATTTTTGGGCAACCTAAACTTGCTGGCAAGGGCAAAGATCATGTGGATCTGGTGTTTAAAGTGTTTAACTTCAGGTGGAGTGAAACAATTTTCTGTATGATACCAATAAACTGGTAACAGCAGAGGCCTTTCCCCTTGCTGCCACCGTTCTGTGTAGTAGGGACTGACTATGCTGGAGACTGATGGGAAGTTTCTAGGGACAGTAATTACACAGTGTGCACCTGCAGGAGCTGGCAACTGGTGTCAGAAATGTTTAAGCGTCTACCATGCACTAATTTATAGTGCTGTTACTATACTTCCATAGCAAGCGATCACCTGATGCTGGAGCAAAAACTTGAAAGACAAGGCTGAATCTCAAATGAGGTTTTCAAGATTTTCAAAATCTTTTGGGAGGAGGGAATATAATTCTGGAAAGTAATTCTTGTTCTGGGTAGCTTTAGTTATATACATTCAGTATTGCAAGAACTGCATTTAAATAGCATGTTTTTTTTCTCACTTGTTTCCATTAGGAGGATAATGGCATTCCAGTGCATCTTAAAGGTGGGGTAATGGATGCTTTGTTGTATAAAGTCACCATGGGTATTTCAGTTCTTGGTAAGGCTAATACTAAAATATTTACTATTTGGTGCAATTTCCAACATGCTAATATTAAAGTATTTACTCTTTGGTACATTTCCTCTCTAAATCAGTTATGCAGCTCCTTCAGTCTGTTCTTTAGAACATGAAAAATGCTTTTTGTAGACAGAAATAAAGGACTTTGGACATTCTGTACCTTTTTTTTTTTTTAATTTAGCTTTTCATCTGAAGCCTTTCTTTCCCTGGCTAATTGTACTATGCACTGTGGACTCCTTCAGAATTCATGTAATATGTTAAACAAAGCTAGAACTACTTAAATAGTTTATTCTGAAAAAGGGGTAAAATGTGATGATGGCACCTATGCATCACCAGCCTGAATCTTCTTAGTGCTAAGTGAAACTTGCATTGCTGAGGCTTCATATGCTGTGAAACTAGCAGAATATATCCAAATTTTGTGATGTTGTCTATGTTTAACCTTCATGTTGCTTGTTACGTGGGTTTGTAATCACCTCTAACGTAACTATGTTGCTGTAATGGATTTTGTTCAGTTATCTTAGGAATGAATAATCAATACTTTATGATTATCTATGTAGCTTCTGTAAACATGAATTCACCCTTTTCCCCTTTTTTCTGTTCTTTTTTTTTTTTTAAGGCCTTTCTTTATATTCATGCAGTCTATAGAGAGCTATTTAAGAATTTTGTTCCCTAAAAGCCAGTAAATCACTAAAAATAGTTGAGACATGGCATAGTTGAGACATGGCTGTGGAAATATGTTGTGTCTGAATTACAGCTGCTTATTATCAATATTTCTTCAATGACAGACTGGGAAATGAATGTTGACTAGAAACAAACTGTGCTTACCATTCTGAAAATTATCTTTTCTGTCTCCTACTTCAGGAACAGCCTATGTTCTTTATGAACTGACTGTAGCATCAATGCCCAAGAAACAGAAATGATTCCAGTTCAAGATGCCTTGGTGACTAGCATCTCTTCGTCCAATTCCATGCGACTGTGGTCATGGCTTATACTTCTTATAAGCAGCTGACTTAATGTTTGGAATCACTATTTAATTGTAACCTGTTAACTGCAATTAATAAAGCAGTTTTTACATTGCTTTGTGGTGGTCTGGATTGTATCAAATGTGTTCTACATTAGAGTGCATTTTACTTTCATTAAACATTTATTGAACTGATCGACGTACAGATCTCTTAATTGTATTTACTAGCAAGAGCTTCTTTTCTTTGTATGTGGTTTATGTTAATACTTCAAAAGTGAGTGAAATGCCCTGAATCCTCGTCAGAAAGCGATACCTCGACTTTATTATAGTAATTTTATCTTCTGGCTTTAGTGGAGCAAACTGATCTTAAAATGATGATGGGAATTAGGCTAAACCTGCACTGAAATGAAGAATACTCAAATTGAGGACATAATGATTATGCTGCATTGTTGCTGACAACTTCAGTTGCTGGAAGTTGACCGTAATATGAAATAGAGGAATTTGCTTCCAGACCACCATGCAAAGGTGGTACCACTGTCCTTTGCAACTTCAGGGGCTTAGAAGTATTCTCAGTTGAACTTGGCACCTTCACCTATTGGATTTTTTCAGTGGTTTTTGTCTGGTACAGCTTAATGGAATCTCGTATTTCCTACAGGGAATGAGGACTTGCGAGTAGGCAAATATGATTAGGTAAGTGTTCATGTATTTATTTTGCTGCCCATGAAATGGACATATATATGTTTATCATCTTTAAGTGCTAGTAATCTTCCAGCATTGGTTCATGTTTCAGAAGGCCAAAGCTGGATTGTTTGTAGTCATTAGGGTAAGGAAAGCAATCAGCTCTTTAGCATGAGACATGAAAGAAGATCATAACTGGGAGAATTAGTGGGTCTTTTAGAGCAAGTATTGAAATAGAGGAGAGGCACAGTATGTGTTAATCGTAGTTGTACAAGTGCAGTGCTAGAATTCCTTTGCCAATTGAAAAGGTTTATGGTGACTCCATCAACTAGATAAATATTCTGGCAGTTGACTGCTAATTTGAGCTAGTCTGAACTAGACATTATTAAGCCAGAAAAAATGAAGATATTGAAGGCAATGCTTACTGAAATTCCAAATTCCTACTAACCATTTTCTTCAGCTAATTTTTAATGCTCTTTTGGAAGAATTTCTCCAGAATTCTCTACTTGTAATGTGGCAGATGAGCTAAATGCTTAGAGAGAGTGCCTTCTGCCTCTACAAATTGTGGTGCTCTTCTGTGCTTTGGAAATGAGATTGTTCCATATCTGTAGGAAAGGAGCAGATCTAGCTGATAACTACACACGAGGCTAAGTGAAGTAGGTTTCAAATAATCAGAATAATTTAGGTTGGGAGGGCCCTCTGAAGGTCAACTGGTCCAACCTTCTGCTCAAAGCAGGGTCACTTCAGAAACATGTTGGGTTGCCCAGGGCCTTGACCAGGCAAGTTTGGAATATCTCCAAGGATGGAGATTTTACAGCTTTTGTACAACCCATTCCAGTGTTTGACCATTCTTTCTGTGAAGAATATTTTTCCTTTTCTGAGTTACAGGAATACTTACAGTTGTTAGCACTTCTGTTATGACTCTAAAGAAAGCTACTATTAAATTTGAGAGGAGAGGCACACTGAGACAGCCAAGAATTTTACAAACTGAAAAGGAAAAGCAGGTATCTTTCAATCCGTCTGGTGTTTTAAGACCTCTCAGAAAACGAGACAAAAGCTGCAGGCATGGCTGAGGTTATTTAGACTATTGCTACTCCTTCATTTCCCTCTGTCAAAGACTGCTGCTCCCAAAGCTCAGTCAACGCTATGGTTTGTGTAAGTTCTCCAGTGTGCTCCAATGTAAATTGTGCTGGGTCACTTCAAACACTTTGGCAGCAATGTGAACTGTGGTTTATGCTAGGTGACTTGCCTTCGCAATGAAATGGTTAAGGAGCACTCGCATTGTCTGTTTCACCAGCACAGCTGTAGCACAGCCCTCTGCATCTAGGCAGGCACAGCAAACAGCTGATAAAGCTAATGGTTTGACTGACCATGTCTGCAGTTCTTTTCTTTCAATGGCTAAGATGTGTTTAAAGGCTTGCTAAGACACTGAGAACCACAAATGCAACTGGAGATCAGTCAATGTGTTAATAAATAAGAATTGGTTGTGGCCCAGAATTGGCCAGGGGTACCTAGTAACAACTATAAGCTGCTATCATGTATTTAGGAACAGCCATTATTTCTGAAGTAGATAATGATGTCAGTGAAAATGCCCACTGTATAAATCTGCTTCTAGGGAACATCATCTTTAAGTTGGTGGGTAGCATGGTGGGTATCATTTGCAAACTCACTTATCATTAGCTACCCAGATGCCTCAGCTTCTTATCTTACTATTGACTATTGCAATTACTGAGGAAGAACATCTCTGACAGAGCACCAATGCTAGCTGTGCATCCCTGATCAGGTTTTATGTTTCTAAACAAAATTTGTGCCTTTGTAGCCTTCCTCCCAAGTTGCCACTTGGTGGTTCATTGTGTTCAGTTCAACTTGTTTTACTTCAGCCAGTCAAGAAAGTATTGGCTGGAGAGGCATTCAAAAGTGGTTTCAGCCTATCCCACACCATTAGATGCAAAGAAATGTTGGATCATATCCCATAAGGTACATCTTGGAAACACTATCCCCATAGCCATACACAGGATTTTCCCTGAGGTCACTAGCAATTCTACAGGTGGAATTTTTTTTTTCTAGTTTAGGGAGGTTAGAGACGTGTCAGGGTGGAATCTTGGATTTCAAATCAGTGTTTCCCTTTCTTTACTGTAATCTACAACAACAAAACAGTTGTCCCCTTTATCTCCTTGTTAGTCTGGTGCTGACTGTGCAGTCATGACAAATTAAAAATAGAGCTTCTAAAAAAAAAAAAAAAGTGCTTTTGTTTGTCCTCTCAAAGGAACAATGAGTTTTCCAAAATATGAAAATGAGCAAAAAATGCTAGCTTCTCACTGCAGTACTATTTTAAGCCTCTTCTGGATTAAGGTTTTTGGTTTTGTTTTTTAATTTTTCGTTACCATCCTGGTGAACCAAAGTATGCCTGTTCAGCTAGTGAAACAAACTGGAAGGAAAGTGCAAGTGTACTGAAGAACTGTAGTAGAATTAAAAATCTTAAAAAAAAAAAAAAAAAAAAAAGGAGAGTGGGGGAATACACTTCAACGGTATGTTCTGTGCATTGGTGGGACTAGCCAACTGCATGCCTAAAAGAGTAAGAACTGCCTAGGTAGATGTCTTCAGAAAAAGGTGTGGGAATCTTATGATTTTTCCTCATAAGAGTAGCACTGGTACCTACAAGAAGGAGAAGCCTCACAGATTGCATGTGAAGGAATCATTTTGCTCTCTGCGGCACTGGTAAGGCTTTTGCTGCTGCAGTGTGCCAGGGTTAGTATCAAGATGCGGACCAAGTGGTGGGGATCTGGAAGGCAGCATCAGGAATGATCAGAGTCTTTTAAAAAGCATGCATCCTTTTCCACCCCCAGGATTTGTGCAGAATATTGAAAGAACGGCAGTTGTTTTTAACAGTTTAGAATACACAAATCCTGTGATAAGAAAGGCAGTAAGATGTGAGCTAAGCAGAATATGCAGCTATCCTAGTTCTCATAAGTTGTCAAATCTCAGAGTCTAATATCTCATATGTGGCAACAACTGCCAGTTGTGCTACAGGCAGCAACCTTGGCAGGATGCTATATCGGGTAAATGCAAAATAAGCTAGGCAAGAACAGGAAGATCTCAATAATACAAAGTTACTAGAATTTACAGATAGAGCCTTCTAATGTTCTTTAGGTAAGGCTAGACTTCATCAGAAGTCTTCTGATGACAAAAAGTTGCTTTGGAAAAAGTCTAGTAACCCCCAAATGTTTCTCCTTGAACCTTCTGCAGAGTTTGAGGCCGGATCTGAGGCGGGCGGGAGAGCTGCTTGCGTTGCCACGCTGTAGTTCAGCTACGCGATCGCGGGGCGGCGAATGCAAACCGTGCTTGTGCTACTGCTTCTGCCTTTTCCACTGCAGGAGCAGTAGAAGAGTGAAGTCAAACTTCATGGTTTACATGATCAGCTGCTCAGCACCGTTTTCTGGGATTGCTTTACAAAGCTAATAGGCAGCTACGCATCCCCTGTTTAGTCTCTGCATGTAAGTTTTTGCAGGTATGCCCACATCACAAGCTGCCAACTAGGTAAACTAGGTACCTATATTGTCATCTTTCTCTAGGAAAGCAAGCAAAAAGAGCACTATGCATCTTCAGGGCTAGTAAATAGAAAGTGTTTGAAAATATCTGAAGAACTTTCTATGTCCATACGGGTGTTTCGTGACTAGAAGACATTAAAATAAGCAACTTCTATTACTCCCTGCTAACTTGAAAAATGATAAATTTTAAAGAAGAAAATGGTCAATAATATGAAGTCACAGGTTGCTAACAATTAAATGCGCTATTATCAAAAATATCAAATTATCTATTCTACTTGTTTTTTCTATTACTATAGTGCTTAATTACTACCTTTGAGTCAATATTTTCTGAGGTTGGTTTTGTACTGATGTACACTATTGTTACCTTACTTCAGGTAAGGTTTCTGACCTGTGTTTAGGCAATAGAAGTGGTATTTTTTTCCCAAAAAGAGAATGTCTGGTTTATGTAAACTTTATTTTTTCGGTTTCTATCATTATTAATGGTAGCTATGATTTTTGTGATGTTAGGCTTTAAACATTGGGAAACCCTCTTGGTATTGAATCATGGAAATGCTATTCTGGGGTCTACTGAGCCTGATTTTCTAAATGACACCCCTAAAATGAGGGGGAAATTTTCTGTGTGGTGGGCAACTAGTACTCCATCTGTCCCACTTCCCTTGCCATCCTATATTTCACTGTTTAGCTTTTTAAACTTATATGGTTTTCAGGTTAACAAAGAAAGCTTACTGGTGTGCCAGCTTTGGCAGAATGAAAAACACTGGTCATATCACTGTAACAGAAGACATTATCCAAATAATAAACAGACCTTAAATAGATGAAAATTAAATCCTAAGTATTGTAGTTATAGGTTAAACAATCCTTTCTGAGACCTCAAACATACAGACCATGTTTTGCTTTCTCCATTAGGCAAGTAGTGCAGAACCATCTACCCTTTGAACAGTGCCCTGGGCTACATCTTCTTGGCTGCTGAATATAACTGCAGATCCAATTAGCCTGACACACACAAGAATTTCCCCAGTAAAAGTCTGAAGACAATAATAATACACAATATAGCAGCATCAGCTTCCTAAAAGAAAGCATGGAAAAAGCTCACAATTCTCATAAGCGACATGAAAACACCAGAGAGAACTGTAAGCATACACTTATCTGTACTTGGTTTCTTTTCCCAAATCCCAGAGTGAAAATGCCACTTTTCTAATGTTGCTCATCTTGGCTATTGCTGCTCTGTACAATGAGAAGGCATGTTGAATTTATTTTGCCGTCTTTCTCATTAAGCTATCCTTCCTTACCTCCCCCATTCTTTTCTAATTTTGTTACATATCAGAGAGCTGGAGGTTGACCTTCATAGCTGCTAATGTGAATCAGATTTCCAAAGACAGACAAAATCAGTCTATCAACCTGACTTGACCCTAAATAAGCTGTTTAGGTGATGAGTAAGTCTGAACCAACATATCTTTTCATGTGCGTGCTTGTGCAACTTTTTTTTTTTAAAGAAGTTTCCTTTAGTAATAACACCTTTTCTAGTCTAACTTGCCTGGGCCTTTTAATTTATTTTTTCAGTCTTCAGTCAGTTCTACTGTAAAAATGAGGGCCTGTCCAGAAAAGTAATCTGAAAGGAATCTCTGTTGGCTGTCCTGTACTATTCTTCTGAATGTGAGTATCAAGTCTTCAAACTCAATGGGCAAAGCAGACAATCTGTGAGGTGTTTGGGGTCTTGACTCAATATTTCTCAAAATTTGCTCTTACTATTTGCAGGTTTTCTATTAGACTAACTTATCATAGGTTTCCTTGAGAAACATGCTAAGTTAAGCACACTCATGTCTCTTTTCTCAATAAAATATGTCCTTGCAAAAATAATTGATCAAGATTTATGTTTATAAATTTTGCGACAAGCTAAATTCACCCATAGGGGCTGCTGATAAACCAGATAGAAGAAGAAGTGTTACATCACAGAGTAGCCAGTCAGGCACTCTTGGTATCACTTCCATGGGGAATATCAGGATCCACATGCACAGTTCACTCAGTTCACGGAATATTCACTCCCATAGCTTATTGTCTGCCAGATCCCCTAGAGAAAATTGCCACAGAGGGATGGATTTATCCTTTGCTAATACGCTTCTTTCTTTGAGTTCCCAGTTCACCAATTTGATTTTTAGAAAGGTGTCGCGAAAGGAGTGATGCACTTCACTCATAAGAGGGAAGCAGCACTACATTTATTGCAGTAAGACAGCGACTTAACAAAGTTCAGTCGTAAATAAGAACAATTTAATGAGGTTCGATTGGCAAGGTTCACTCAGTTATTTACCGCATGAAGGACAGGGTCAGATGTGTATGCAACGGAGACCCTCCCGTTGAGTCACGAGGTTCAGACTGGGACCCCCTTGCTTTCTAAACTCCTTCGGAGAGGAGCCTAGGTGTGGCTGGATCCAGTCCTAGTCCCAGACTTGGTCAACGGTTTATGTCTAAGGGATTATGTGCGCAATTAGTCAGAGATATAACTCAGCAAAGTTTCACGAAGTTCGCAAAAGTTCAGCATGCTATTAATCACTTACCAAGGATCTGTCGCGGGTAAGGAATCTCTCAACCTCGAGGAGTAACCTTGAGAGGCGTCCCTGCTCAAGGGGAGGTTCTGCAGTGCAGCCTGCTGCCGTGCAGGAGAGCTCAAGGGGCTCTGGGCTGCCCCCTATTTATGGGGGGGAGATGATTGACTCATAGTCATATTTGCATACTAGACGGGCCTTAGTTGGCACACGCTCAACCAGCCCCTACATATGTGCTGTTTACAGGGAGGTCAGGTTGAGAGGGAGAGAGCACATCAGTGGGGGAGGAGGAGCACACCGTCACAAAAGGTAAGGTTTTTTTCTGCCCCCTTCTGTCTGGTTTTTGCAGTGCATGTAATTCTCCTGTCTCTCATTTCCCTAATATTTTATTATTATAACCAGCTTTGGTGTTTTCACTGGTGAAACTGTGTTGCCAGCCTGTCTGTCCCTTGCCTTTTCAGGTCTTCACTGGTTGCAGAAGAGACAAGATGCTGTCTGATGGGCATGGAAATAAAATGAAAAGGGATGATCAGATAAGATCAAATAATGTTTATGCTTTACATATAGCAAAACGTGGAAAGACTTACAATAGAAAAGACAATATTGAAAAGGCTTGGAGGTTTAGAGTTATTTAAATTAAGCCTTTCTAAACAGAACTGTTACAAAATAAGTATGAAATAACCAATGTCACAGTACTGTTTTAAAAGTATATTGCAGAATAGGTGCTTGTTTCTCTCCACGGTCAACTCTCATTTAAATTTCTAAAGGAGAGGTAGAATAGAGATGAGTAGGGTGTCTTGGGATATCTGTGTAATAAAATGGTATCCTTAGAACTCTGTTAAGGAATAACTCTTCTTGAGGCTGGCTGTGAAGTTCACAGTTCCCTACGGTTTCACCAGGAGTAGCACAGAAGAAAGTTTTCATTGAAAAGACCACTTAGGTATTCAGTTCAGATATTTTAAATGTGCTTATCCAAAACTTTTATCTGCCACAAAGATCCAGAAGCAGCTTGAACTCAATTTCTTTAGATTAAAAATTTTGTAGAGCACTCTTCAGGGCCAGGAAGGATGCATGTTTGTTTGTCTGCTTTTGACAAAATATGAAACAGCAGCAAAAAATTAAACGATGGTAGGTGTCTGTCTTTCATTTTTAACAGAGTTTTTCCCTTTTAGCAAAGAAAACTGGTAAGTTCTGGGCAGTGCGAGAATGAAATTTTTGATCTGGCCGTAATGTTCTCACACTCGAACTAAGATTCCTCTAAGAGTTTCTACGCAAATGTCCTGGTATCATTCTCACCAATGTGATGGTAACCGTATGCATAGATACTCAGAGATGCTGTTTGGAGAAAAAAAGGAGGGGGGGGGGAATTCAGTCCTGCTAGAGCTTGTCTCACCTGTTGAGACAGGTTGCTCCCAGCAACAACAACTTTTCCTGCCAGAAGTTGAAGGAATTGGTTCTGATGGCATTGAGACCTTTAAACTACCATTCTTTAACCAATTGGATTACATATGCTTGTTTACTACCAAAATGCTTCCATGTTGTTTCATCTCAATGTGTGCAATTACCTGGGATGACTAATGCCTTGGGACCTGAAGTTTATAGTGGAAAGGCTGACACACACGTGCAATCTTATCTATCATAGCACTATGCAAAAGGGCATTATATAATTAAAACATTTTAATGATCCCACTGCACAGTGGGAAAGCTACAAGTTCCAAAGGAGCCAGGCCAACTTTGTTATCAAGGTTTATTCAGTGATCTCTTAGGAGCAGTGGGGCACATTTTGCTAAATATAGTGTGGTGTGCTAAGATGGGTTATGTGTGGAGCATTGCATCGGGACCACTGTGTCACAGAGCTACAGTGCAGTGACCTGGGAGGTTGGTACACCTCCTTTTGGCTGAGATTTTCAGAAATGACTGCCTAAACTTAGATGCCTAAATCCAAATTTAGGCACTTACTTACATAAATAGCCTGACTTTTCAGAAGAACAATACCAAGAAACTCTCTTTTATTAAAATTGCAAAAATAATAGAAAAGGAAAGACAAAAAGGAAAGATACTAGGATTTTACTACTTCTGGAAATAGCACCCAAAATATGGCTAGATTTTTGGGAAAAGAAGAGGGGCATGGTAACTTCTGGTTGCCCTACCTTAATTATGGGATGTAAATGCAATTTGTAAAAGGAAGTCACAAAACTCAAGAATCATGCAGAAGAGAGATTATCTATCTACTGCATGACTGGACAATAAAGCTACATGTGATGTATTTTATCAAGCTAGACAGGGACCTCTGCCACAGTCTTTATCTCTCTATTGGGGTCTGAGATCCAAAGGTAGATTGGCAGTGAGTGGAGGTCACTGTCATCGAAATGGCTTTTGATCAACGTCAGATACATTTTCTGGTCTCACTCTGGTTCCCAGGAAATAGGTATTTATGTGAACAAACTACAAAGCTTGGCACTAGCAGAGGACGTGGCTGACAAAAATACCAAGGATAAATCAGCGTGAGAAAAAAGTACAAGCACTTAAGTCGGTTATCAAAGATTGGGCATCTAGCACCATCGCAGGCTATGTGATGCATTTGTATGGGGCTGGTAAATGCAACGCAGGACCTACCGGACCTACTCGCATTCATGGAACAGCAGTGGGGGCCAGGCAGGGTGCCTGCAGCACCTCAAATGGCCCTAGGTGAGCATGGCCCACTGAGCGTATTCGCTAGATCTTCATCGACCGCTGCAGGAGTTTAGGCACTGGGCTCACGTGGACGTACCTCAGCATGATTATCTTAATCTGGATTGCCGCCCGAGGTGACCGTGCGTGACAGAGCAATGGGCGCAGCCGGCACGCTCAAGCAGCAAAGCTGCGGTGGCGGGGCATGTGCCGGGGTGCACACCCTCCATCTGCCTCTAATCTCTGGAGATTAGAGAAGGAGCTTCTGCCGTTTTCATTAGAAAATAAGGTCCCAACTGCTATTCCTAGCGTAAAGAAAGGGACCTCATCCTGCAACCTCTGCTGCTCCTGCCCGGGGAAGGAGATCGTGATGCATCAAAGCCCTGTGTTGTGATGTCCTCAAGAAGTGCATTACCTGGCTCCCTTTCACAGAGCACTGGGCCAAGTATTGACAGGTGAGGTTTCCTGATTGAGCATTTACACCCTAGGACAAACAATAGCGAAGGATGGAAAGAAGCACACAGTGGTGTTTCCAAATGTAATTTGTGCCTAAAAAAGCTATCCATTTGCTCAAAAATACTATGCAGATGTTTTTCTTTGCTGTTTGTAAAGCAGATAAGAGACACTGGAGCTAGTAGCAAGCTCATTTCTGCAGACAAAAACACATTACAACAGAAATCAAGACAATGCCAGAAACAAGGCATGTTCAATAAACTAGAGTGGCTAAAAACTAACAGAGCAGAGAGGCCAGATGGAAAGCATCCAAGAGAGCGGAGGAAAGGGCATATGAGAGGACATATTTTAGCAGATTCCTGTGAAATATCTCTGCAAACAGTCGAGGTGTTGATGCATGAGAGACACTAAACTCCAGCAGGTGAAAAAGGCTGCCAGCAAAGAGTGGGCAGGAGCTTTCAAGTAACCTTGAAAAGCAAAACCAAAAAACAATTGTTTTCTGTTTACACAACAGAGTGCTTCTGATACCAAAGCACAGGGCAACATCTATTTATAATCCAAATAAAACTTATGTTCCGGTATTTGGAATTGTCAGCTTTCAACATATTGGGAAGTAGCAACCACAAGGCTGCATTAAAAAACATTGAGTTAAATCTGTATTGTTTCATTCTATGTATTTTTCACTTTAGTCACTAGCCAGTTACAGTTTGTGCAAAAGAAACAAGCTTCTTTTTTAAGGTTAGCTCATGAGGAGTTCGCAAGTGTTCAGACAGCTGATGCCTAGGTAGCGCTTTTAACACCTGCTGGTGAAGCTCAGGCCTGACTCTTTTTTTCACAAACACTCAGAATTTCCATGCACATCAACAGGAGTTCCCTGTGATATGTGGCATATGCAAATAGAGCCCCATAGGTCTTAGGGAAGCATATCTAGCCCAGGTTACCAGGTTTCTTGGGCCTGGTGTATCTCCTGGCCATGTCCTGACCAAGTTTTGCCTCTTGTGCACACTCTTTTATGCTTTTGGTGAGTGCCTAAAGCTGCCAAGCTGGATAACAAGGCACTGGAGCTGAAGGGGGGGCACCAGGGAGTGCACCCGCCCTGGAGTTTAGAAATGGCCAAAAAATGTCATGACCGCAAGTGAGGACATACTGTAGCAGCAAAGGGGTTTTTAGCAAGACTGGTGGGGTCTGGACTGGTAGCAGTTACATGCAGGAAGGATTCTCCCAGTCCTGAATCTTTGTTCTCAGGCTTAGAGTTTGCAATGGTGCCAGTTAAGTGATCAGCTTATTTTGCCTATTAAACCTAGACTATTTTTTATGGAATCATCAAAAGATAGAGGCTTCTCCAGTGCTGTTTTTGCTAAATATTTTTTTCTTTCGCTTCAGAGTACAATTTTTCTCTATTAATACAACTTATTTCCAGTTGCTGTACTTACAGTCCAAATATGGACAAGACAAGAATCACCTGAGATGTTATTGGCAGCCACTAGGAAGTGGCTTCTGAAAACATTCTCTTAGTACTAGGTACAGCATAAAGGATTTACAGTGCACACCTCTTTGATGTCTTGATGTACTTTAAATAATTGGGAATGGACTAAATTGCCTCTCAAGATCTTTTCCATTCTCATTTAATGTGGTCTTATGCATTCCTATCAGACTCACTTGTGAGATTGTTTAAGCCACTGACTGTTTGTCTTGCTGAACTGGCAGGAAATTTTGGGTTGGCCTTTACACCCTCTAAACCTTCCGGGAAAGGTGCATATCAGGACCTCAGCAGAAGCTGAGTCTTCCTCCTCGGTGGCTTCTCTCCGACCTGCTCCTCAGCCAGGGGAATCACAGCACCCCTCCGCACACAGAGCTCTTGGTGCCTGTTGGGGAGAGCATAGCACCAGCATTCAACCGAATGATGACGTGTTCAGTCTTAAAATCCCCCCTGCACCATTAATTATTCCACTGTCCGCAAAAATGCAATTGGATCATTCATTAGTTAACACAACTTGAACTGTTAACACCCTGTCAGGACTGGGTCTCCACTCAGGCGCAAGCTTATCTTTTCTGTAAGCCTACCTACCATACGCTAACCCTGCTGTCATAATATATATTGATATTTTTTGGTATTAGAAATATTGACTTGTGAAAGAAAATTTGCAGAATGTTCATATTCAGAACGTGGCATTGCACTGTTTCAGACTTTGCTGCAAATTAATAGTGTGCTTCTTTGCAGGGAGTGACTACACTAGAAGAGTGAAGGATTACCAAACATAAGGGAACCCATGGCTATTAACATTTCATCATGTGCTGAATGAAATTAGGTACTCAGAGGCTACTGTACTATAATGTTCTGCAAATAGCAGCTGGTGCCCAGTGATTTTTTAAAGATTTTTTTAAACGACCAGTTTCCTCAGTGGTTCATCATTCTTTCAGCAAGGAATCTTTACCTGCGAGGAGAGGAGGAACACTTAGACCTGCATCCACAAGTCTCTGTAGCTAGTCCATTGCTGTGACTGGAACTGTCATGTTAAGACATAATGTGGTACCTGATAAATATATAGGGTCTCTGTCTGAGCTTAATTTCTTTTCTTGCACTCTCTAATCAAGTAAAATTTGTGCTGGCTTCACTGGGGAGTGTTTCCCAAATAGAAAGATCAGGATTCTGTTGTGAAAAGATAAACCAGCTTCTTTGAAACAAAGCAATGTAATTTATGAATGTTTTAATATAGAGCATGTTTGTGTGTGCATGGGAACATATAATTGCTGCCTCTAACTCTGATTTTTCCAATTTTAATATTAAAGATTTGATCTTTTTTAAAAAATGACTGTATAAAAATTAACTGTTTTTTTTAAGATTCCCAAATCACATTAGAAGGCCAGTTCTTTTCTATTTATATCTCTGTTCTCCAATGATTTATTTACTTTTCCAGTTTTGCTTATTTGGAGCCATTATCATTTTTTTTACTTTCAGAGATTACATGATGGAAAAATCAGTTATAGACTTTAAAGTATAGAAATAAACAGTTACTAAGGAAAATGCACCTGGTGAGATGGATAATCATTTCACTGCTGTGACACTCCCCAGGGACACTGCTTCCATATCAGTTCCAGTAAAGGAGTGGATTTCAGATAGAACCAGTGCTGGCTGCGCATTGTTAATATGGGAAGCCATTCCTCATAATGAGAGGTCACACTAGTACTGCCCTCTGAATACCAGCTCTGAAATGAAATGATCCAAATAAATAAACACCAGACTGAGTTCTTCTCATGCCATTGACTGGAAATCTGCCACAGAAGGCAGAGCCTGAGAGAAGAGGTTTGATGTATTTTTTTCTTCTGCATTTTGTTAGCTTTTTGACTGATTTTACAAGGAAGAAAAAAATACACTATAAAGATGATCCTTCATGTTGTAAGGACAGAATGGGCCTTCTAAATGACTCTACTAAGACAATGTCTGATTTAGATACACTGTAGTGATAGATACACTGCAGTGACAGATCAGCAAAGTACTTCCTGCGAGATGTAGGTAATGTACTAGTAGAAGCACAGTCTTGCCTGTATAACAATGCTTAAAGCTAATCCCTTCATTGTTTAACGTTTGAAGAGCTGACACATTTTTGGCTTCTTCTTCTGTGTAAGGCATAGCACATGTATGTATATGAATAAGGGATACACATATGAAAAGCAGATACAATTGTCAGGAAGCCACAGAGGCCAAATCTCATGCGATATCCAAGCTTTTACAATGCAGAATGCCCTGTTTTACTTTGTCTTAGTAATACAGCCTGGGGAAACAGAAAAAGGTGCCAGAGGTTGAAAGGTAAGCCACTGAGTAGCTTAATTTGCTTTCCCCAAAGCATTCATATTTTCTAAGAAATTCCTGCAAAATTACTCTCACATACCTATAAAAGAAATGAGAAATATTATTAAAAGTATAAGTATGAATTCAAATCTTGATTTTTATATTTAAAATTTTCATTAAAGTTTCAACTGATTCAGTTTAAATAGCAAAGAAAATTGCAGAGCTGGAGTGCATGGTCTTAATGGGTTTAACACTTGTCTAAGAAACAAGCAGACAGGAGAGTGTTAGTAAATGTTTATGCATTACAGAAATGCCTTCTGCATTGCATATTATGCACTCAAACTCCAAATGTACATAGCAACAGAGCTGATTAAAAACAACCCATTTTGCCTTTTAATTATTGTGACGTATGGAAGTACACATTCTAAATGCATTTCTTCAGTGTATTTCATGTGTAAAAGATCTTAGGGGGGAAATGAAATGGTTAGAACAAATAGTTAAAAACAAGAACAAAATCCTGCTCTCCTTGGAGTCAATGAATTATTTGCTCCTGCCATCTCTGAGCCTGATTTCACTCCAAGAAATTAAGCAAAGCCAGTCAGCTATGAGGAACAGGACATAGTCCTATATTAGCATTAGTCCTGTATAAGTTTATGAGGGCAAATTTTTGTACCTTTGAGAGACCCTCTGTTTACAGAAAGCCTCCACTCATGTAAATCCAGTTGCAGAATTAGTACCAAATTATTTAAATATTTTAAAATAAATTTTCCAAATAATTTAACTTTTATTTTAGGATAGAACAGTATGTATTTCCTTCTATTCTTATCATATACATTAACTGACTTTATCAAGATAAAATCTTGGTCATACTACAATAGAGAAATCCAGAGCACATTTAAAAAAAATACAGTCTTGGTGCAGAAGTGATGAAAATCTCTCATTTGTATTAATTCACTTGCCATGGAAGGATATTTTAATGTAATGCCTGATGTCTATGCTTCTAAAACTGTTGTTCCAGTGATGTAGTAAATTTATACCGGTGCTCTTGGTGTGTTCACTCAGTAAATTAAATTAAAATACAAAATCATCAAAAAGTATGTCTTAGAAATAGTGCCTTTGCATATCAGATCTGGACAGAAAGAAATTGTCTTCTTTGTGCCAAAATGCTGAAAGGGAAATCCAGCTCAAAAGCTGCGCAGGGGGTTAATAGGTCAAGAGAATTTGAAAGTTTATCAGTGGGGGAGATGTTGTTTTTGGAAAGTGCATTTTATCAATACCAGACAGCCGAAACTGCGGCATGTCCCTAAGAGTAGCTGACTCACTTCCAAAGTGTCTGGAAATGTCAGCGCATGTCTTCCGGCTATCACTTGCTTTTCAGCGTTTGGGTTCTCACGAAGATAGCTGAACTATGACAGAAATGAAGACAGCAGGATTCAGCTCAGGAGTCATAGACCCTGCGTCAGCGCGCCCTTGATCCGCAGCAACGCGCCCAGGAGCTGTCCTCCGGGCGTTATCCATCTCCGCCAGCAGGCGCTTCCACCCGCTGGACATCGGCCCGATTGCTCGGGAATTCAGGGCTGTGCATGGGGTCAATATACCACTAAAATTGCACAGACCTCTTCCAAGCGCACCGCAGTGGAGGTGCTGGCCTGCCCCTTTCCTCCGTCCTTTTTACTTACTTATTTTTTTATTCATTAATTTCTTTACCCCTTTGCCCCTCCAAGCGGTCAGTGTTCGGCTAGCAGCGCGTCCTGCGGCGTGCCTGCGCCCCGCGGAAGGCTCCGCGCAGGGGAGGCGGCCCCCGCGCAGAGCCGCGCGCCTGCCTGCGGCCGCGGGGCCGCGCGGCACCGCCAGGGGGCGCCGCCGCACCGCGGATGGCGCCTCCGCGCTGCCCCGACGGCGCGGCCCGGCGGCGCGGCCGCCCCCGAGCAGCGCAGCCCCGGCGGCCCGAGCGCGTGTTGGCGCTGCGGCGCTGGAGGAGGGGGGCAAGCGCAGGAGGCGGGCGGCGACTGGGGCGTCACATACCTACGGCTTTTTTTTCCCCGTTTTTTTCCTCCCCTTTGCTGCTCTGTGTTCGTCTTGCACGTCTCTCCTTTGCGGTGCTGCTCTGGGGAGGGGGGAGCAGCGTGCACAGCTGGGACAGTGAAATCCCGTGTTTTAACCCGGAGAGGTCCTGGAGGAGCCTCTTCCAAGAGCGTGTAATGAATCCGCGTTTGCCATTCCCGACGGGCGCGGCAGCAGCCCCTCGTCCCCGACGTACCGCTAACCCGGGGCTAGCCCCGGCGGGCGCGGAGCCCTGCAGCCCCTGCGCGGGGGACCTGCCTGCTCCGGCCGCCAGGGCGGAAAGGCCCTGCCATGTCCCCGCCGTCTCACCCCGCTGCGGCAGCCGGGACTCCCCGGGGCGAGCGGCTCCCCGCCGGCGCGCACGGCAGCAAGCCCTGCCCGCGGCTCCCGCGGAGCGGGGTGCGCGTTTCGGGAGGCACCGGTGGCACACCGGCTCTCCCGCGCCCTCGGCCGCGGAGCCCGGCGCGCAGCGGGGAGCCGCGCACCTTCCCCTGTCGCGTCCAGCGCGCCGGCTGCGGGCATCGTTGCCTGCACCCATCCAGCCCTGGTGGCGCCTTGTGCTTGGGGCAAAGCACCTATGCGGCGAGGGGGTGATTTCACGCGTGTAGGCTAGAGGGGGTGAAGGGGAAACGAAATTGAATTGCATTAAAACTACTGTACGTATTTATTTAGCGGGTGCTTTTTGGGGGGCACTACTGCGGCCGCGCTGCCCCCGGACTGCCCCCGGCGGCACCGGGGCTCCAAGCGGGAGCTCTCCTGGCGCTTCCCTTCGCTCGGGCCCTGCGAGCGCCTCCGCCGGTGCCGGCGCGCTCCCGCGGCCGAGGCGTGTCCCCGGTGCTCCCCCGCCGCCCCCCGCCGTGCCCCCCCCCGGGCCCCCGGGCCCCGGCGCGGCGGGGCGGCGGGGGCGCGGGGTGGTCGCTGGCGCGGCGGGCCGGGCCCCTGCTCTCCGTGGCGCGCTGCCGCGGCGCCCTCCCGCCTCATGCCGCAGGAATGCGCCGAGGTATGCGCCAGTTTCCAGAAGTGGATCCCCTTCCCTGCTGGAGCAGAGGAGCGCATATATCATCCGGTGGCAGCAGTCCACCTTCCCTGCAGTTTCGTAACCGCTTACGAGGGTAAATTGAGAGTTGGGAACAGCCCTCTATTAAGTAGCAGATCGAGGAGAGACTCTTCCCACTTGGAGAAGGCAAGTCTTCCCAGACGGACCTTCGCGTTGGGAGCTACCGTAACCGAGGCGTCTCCTCCGCTCTCAGCTGTTGCCGCTGCTTCTGCGCCTCCGCCGCCGCCGCTGCTACTCGCCGCCGCCTCCACAAGGTGCCCCCGGAGCTTCATCCTTTCTCCTCCTCCCTCCGTCCAGGTCCGCTGGAGCCGCCGCCGCAGGAGCTGCCCCGCCGCCGCCCCCGGCACCCTGCCGCCGCCCCCAAGGTCTGTGCGAGCCCAGCAGCGGGGCCCTGCCCCGCTCCGCGCTGCGCCCTCCCGCCGTGCCCGCTGCACCGCGTACGCGGAGAGATGCGCGCGAGGTCGCGATTAGTAGCGCTGGACTGAAGGCTGACACAGGAGGGGGGGGCAAAGGCGCATGTGCGTGTGTGTGTGCGAGTGTGTATGCAGCCGTCGGGCACGGCGGTGGCAGGTGTCCGCGCAGACCCGCGCGGGAGCCGCGTCTTGCCCGCGCAAGCCTCGGCCGCTGCGGAGGGAGCCCAGCGGCGGCAGCCAGCGAGGGTGCTAGCGCTGGTCCTCCGGCAGGAGCGCTCTCTCCCCCTCCCCTGGGTCTGTGCAGCTCCTTGTCAGTTCTTTCTTCTGTTTCCCATTTTTATGGCTTTGACAGCTAGTGGGTTTTTCTTGTTTTTTTTTTTTTTTAGGTTTTTTTTTTCCTTCTTGAAAGTGGTAAATGTCCCTCGCTGCACGGTTTGGAATTGCGTTGAGTAATTTTTGTGGTTGGAATTAGTGTGAGATGGACTGGTACTGGTGAAAGCACGCTTTTTTTTTTTTTTTTTTAAAGTGGTCGCTTAAGATTAAAGGTAAAACCTTTAGTCCTGCTACAAAGTCTGCTTTGTCCCAGTACAGCCAGGAGCAGACATTTCGTCCGCCACCTCTAGGCATTCTTTCAAACACACAAGTTTGAGAAAAGAAAACGAAGGGTGGGCTAGGCGGTCAAACGCATGTTTTGGCTGAGAAATTTTATTTCAGAAAAGAAAAAATATATATCAGGAATGGCAGTCTTGCAGCAGGAACAAAGAATGAAGTTCTAGATGCTTTTGCGCGATGGTTCATTTCTGGTGCTCTTCAAAAGGATCAAAAGATGGCACTCCAAGCCCACACAACGTTTCCGGGACAAAAGTCCTTTTAAACACAGTTTAAAAGATCGGTGAGCTCGCTGCAGAATGTTTTAAAGTGAATGTGCTCGGGGCTTGCCGTTTCCCACGCGGAGCAGTGAAAGGATTTTGGAGCTCTCAAGGACCATTTAATATTAATTTCGGTCCTTCTTATGTTAGAGACAGGGGCTCATTACGGTCAATATCGCACTTCTTTTTACCTGCGGGAGGTATCATTGAACGGAAACCATAGCTCAGTTTTTCCGTGGGCTCTTGGTAATTTTACTCATTGTAAGGCAGTTGACTAGGGCGACCGTATGCAGCAGTGCGGCGGAAGCCTGTGAACTTCGGTGCCAGTAGCTGGGAAGGGTATTCTTGGATTTCGATAACGTCTACCCACTAAATGGGCTTTGCTGTTTAGTTCCACAGATGGCAGGAAAATATATTCCTCTTCAGCTGTTTCTGTGGACCAGTGATTTATGCATTTTTCTCCTTTTGTTTTGCTTTTGGCACCTTCCCGATAAAATCTGTTGCCTAATTGCTTGTGGAATTCCCTTTCCTCCAGCCTAATTATGATATATGATGTATTTATTACTTTATTCAAACAAATCACCCCTTTCCTACTTACTGAGATTCAAAAAAAAAAAAAAAACCCCAACACTTTTATGTGTATGTAATGAGAGCCGTACATATTAGCTCTCAGACAAAAATTCGTATGGAAGTTTTACTGGAGTATTTTGTTGTGACTTTAAGCATACAGAGTTATAAAGGTACTGGTGCTTGCAATTAGGAATCACTAAATCGGCCTAATTTCCACCTGTTCTGCTAGGCAACTTGCAGTGATCGCGAGACTCATTCTGCCTACTTTTTATGGTGTATTTTAAAAGTATTTTCTCTCAGAATGTGTAAATGAATTATCAGATGTTGAAACATCGTGGCTAGGCAGACGTTTCAGGTTTCGGTTGTGTGTTACACACACTTCTGCAAAATCTATTTCAGACCTTCAAGAAATGAAGAATTGCACATTCGTAAACAGAACCCCTCAAAAAAAAAAGTTTTACTGCAGTTTCCAAACTGCCTTGAGACCACTAAAACACAACTAAGTGCTTCAACAGTTTTGAAAAAGGAGCCGAATGAAATGCCCAGCTGAAAGAGCGATCTGGTGGCTTCGGGGCCGCAGCGACCCCCGGAGGAGCCGCCGCGGCGCCCGGCGCTGCAGGCGCGGAGCGGGGCGGGCAGCCGCGGGCCATCGGCGCCGCGCCAGGGACAAAAGGCGCGTTATTGCGAGGCTAGACTCCGCGGTTAGTCACGGCGCTCTGCCGTGGTTTTGGACGGCTTTCAAGTCGAGAGGTTTCAACCTGGTCCCGTGGGTGGGTGCGGGGGACGACGACAAGGGAATAAAGTGGCGGCCGCAGCTCTCCGTTTTTATGTTTCATGAATACACCCACGCCACCTCTAACCCGTGCGTCTTGTCTCCTTCTTTCTTCCTTTCTCTTTCCTTCCCCCCCCCTCCCCAGGGCTGCAGATTCATTCATGTCGCTGTGATCCGGCAGCGCAGAGATGAAGACGGAGCTGTGCGCGGCGCTGGCTGCCCTGTGCGCGGCCGCCCTCCTCTCCCGCGTAGAGGCTGAAGGTAACCTCTGCCCCCCTGCCCCCTCGCGTTGGTGGCGAGCAAGCCTCCCGGCCGGCCTCCAGTCGCCCCCTCCCTCCCTCCCTCTCTCTCCTTTTTTTGCGTGTAGCTCCTGCACTTTCTCTCCTTTCCTTCAGAGAAACACTTCTCCTTCCTTGCCCAGCTCCTTCTGCGCTCTGCTCCTTCCAGCTAGGCAGCCAAACCGCAGCTCCCTCTCCTCTCTCTGTCTCTCTGGTGTGCTGTCCACACCGCCCCCGCAGCCAGGAGGCGGGCTGCGCGCCCCGGCGCGGCCCCGCGCAGCGCCCGCACCCGCGGAGCAGCCCGCCGCCGCCACCTTCCGCACCGCGGCCCCGCCGGCTCTGAAGGGCGCTGTAGAGCCGCATTTGGTTTTAGTCGATTCAGAGGGGAAAAACCCGCGCACGCACACACTAAACAACCCAAAGCTCTGAAATAAAATGCTCCCACAGAGTCCGGCTCTCTGCGCCTGTGTGGTTTGTTCGGGCCGGCCCGGAGGGGAGGTGTCGCCCCCCGGGGCCTGGGTGGGGGCGGCCCTGGGGGCCACCGCCATGCTGGGGCACCCCGCAGGCCTGGCCCCTGGGGACCCGCTCCCCAGCACGCTGCCCTGAGCCCCCAGAGCCGCCGTCACTGGGCTCCGGCACGCGTGTGGCGCCTTTTCTTCTTCTTCTTCTTCTTCTTCTTCTTCCCGCGGGGCCCTGGCCCAGCCTTGCCGGAGGTGCAGGTCCCCGGCAGCATCCTGCCTCCTGCTGCGGGGACAAAGCGCGGGAGAGAGCCGTGGGGCCGGATGGTGGAGCCCGCCATGCGGCACGGCGCCCGCCGTGGTGCGGCTCGACATGACCTGGCCCCTGAGCATTTGCCTCCCTGATGGATTGGCAGCAAGTATGAGGGTGACCTTGTTTATCTTCTTATGTGTGAGCTGAATGGCTGTAGTAGTAATAGTATTTTTGTTAACAGTGTGTGCCAGGAAAAAAAAAAAAAGGCCATGAGGCCCATCTTCATGGCCTGCTCTGCAATGACTATATATGACCTTTGGGGCCCGACTCCATATTAGGGTTAATCAAACCTTTGTGTTTGAACTCCCCCAGATATTTTGGTAAAAGCAGAAGCCAGTTTCTGATAATTTGGCTTTTCCCTTCCTTCTCTTTCTGTGTTGGATTGAAGCAAGTTGTCTGATGATGGCCTGCTGGGTTCCTCTCTGTGTCTGGATGTGGTAGCCTTGGCTCATGGCTGCTAAAAGCACAGTGTCTAAGAAGCTCCTCTGGGGTATTTCCTCCCACAGCAGCAGGACTTGCTTGGGGCACACAGACTTAAAGGAGATTGGCTTTCTGGAAACTATGACTTTCTCCTAGTAGTATTAACATCTGGTCGCCCTAGGAGAGAATCAGCCTGCTGCCTCCCCTCTCACGCTACGTTGTTGTTGGCTTAAGAACCAGAAAGGTCATTTAAAGTCATTTCAGAGTTGCATTTGAAATGCAGGACCACTGCTCTGGAGAAAGCTGAAAAAATACATGGTTTTGAGGGAAGAGGAGGGTGAGTGTATTTGTGCATTCTTCCCCATTTTAGGAAAGATCTCATTCAGAGCTAGTCATGTTGCTGTTGTCCTGCTCCATTGTTTACATTTATGAAGTGGGTTGTTTCAAAATATAAGGGAGAATGTTTAAATTAGCTGTAGTGTGGACTAAAATAGTAATAGTTTGAGTTATTGAAAGCTAGAAAAATATGTTTGGAGAAGCAGACAGTTATATTGTAATAGGGAAACCAGCTGCATTACCAGTCAAGCTGTGCAAGTTTGTTTAATTCTGATTTTGAGGTGTGGGCCATTGTTAAGCAAAAGAATAGGTAAAGCCTGATCTTGTGAGTTGTAGAGCAGTTGTCAATTCAGAAATTTGTATTAAATGAAATGCATAATCTACAGCAGTCAGCTTTCTAAAATAAACTTTTCATAACTCAAGAGTTTTGAAGAGCAGAAAAGCATCTCAAGAAGGACGTGCAGTGAGAAATAGTGGTGCTGAAAATGGGATATCAAAACTAGGAGTACCTTAGGATTTACTCTTGCAAAAACTACTTTTATAGAGCTTTTTGCAGGGTACTTTTTGTTTGCACTAAACTGGCCGTCCTTCTGTACTGTTTTAAGTTTGTGCTTCAATTTTGAATCGTTTTGTACATTGCATATTGTATCTTACTTTAGTTCTGGTCTCATTACGACTTTATACCTGTCTGCTGAACTGAGGTTCTCCTGTGGACATTTGTCCCTTTAGTCTATTCCTCCAACTTTCACCTCATGTTGTGGCACAATCCTTTCCCCACCGTTCCTGTCTCAGGCTGCCAGTGCCAAAACAGTTGTATGACTGGTGTTTCTTTAGTGCATTTATTTTCTCCTTCCTTTATTTTTGTGGCTCTCCCCATGGTTTTCAACAGAGATGCAGTTTGAATTTTGTTTCCCTGAGATACAGGTAGGCACTTGGTGATGAAAAAGATGAAAAAGGGAGAGGAGGAAGAGGCAGGCAACCATTTGATGTGACCATTTGTTGTAGGTGTGGGCTGGGGAGGTGGAGTGAAGGCAAAGGGAGGGAAGAACATAGTTTTTCTGTTTTTCTGCTCTCCTCCAGCCTTTATTTTTCAGTCTCCCCTGGGAGTAGGTCTGATACTGGTGCGCACAGATTTCTAAATACTCCAGAATGAAACTGTTTTTTCATCAGTATCACAGGTGCTCTGTGGTCCTTTGTGAGAGCAGTGCTCTGTTGCTGTTGGCAGGGTAGTGAGCTGCAGTAATGGCGATAGAGCTTTCCTACAGAAATAATCCAATGGAAGGGTTTATATTTGGATGTTTACTGTTGCAGTAGAGGGGGTAAAATCAACTAAAGTCTAAATACTTTCCTGGTATTTCCCTGGGGAAGTTGTTTGTTCACCCTGGACAAGGAAGCCCATTCAGTTTTCAGGCTCTGCATTTTGCTCTTTTCTTTTACGGTGAAATTCTACTTTTTCTATTTTGCTATCCTTCTGACTTCTCTGCTCGCAGCTTTAACTTCTTGTGTATGATGCTATAGTTTATCATCTGTTTGTTTCTTGTCTCTTTAGTCCAGCACTGTAATACTCCAGTGCATTCTGTGTATATCTTTGTGTCAAGCATATTCTTTTTTGTCACAATTTATTTTCCATCTGTGATCGCAAAGAGCAAGGGGAAATCTATGTCCTTCAGACAGATAAGAATGCTTTCATTTTTTAGTCATAGTTAAGCCAAGTAGATTGGTATGTGAATAACCTGTTAGTTATGACCTCAAGGTAATGCTGTTATGGTATCGTGGCTTATGTAGTGTATTGTATTTGGTAATACAGAGGGGTTTTCAGAAGCCCAAAAAAGGAATGAGATCGTTGGTCCTGAGTGACTTTTAGGCTTTCCTTTGTGCCTCTAAAATTTCTTTCCATGGTATTTTAATTAGTAACACATTATATTTCTGATCCCACTGAACATTTGAAAGTTCTGAGTCTTCAGCTTTTTAGGAACTGATTCAGACCTAGAAAAGTCTCTTTTCTAGACTGGAGATAGAGGAGAGCATCACTGAGCAAGGTACTTGACCTGTGTGTACTTTAAGGCCTCATGTAGAAAAAAGGTTTGTCAAATAAAAAATCTGTCTCCAAGACATACAGAACAGTATGTGACAAATAATTGCAGCACTGCAGTTACAGAGGATTAAAAAGTTTTTCATGTGTTGAATGCATTAATTTTCATAGACTAAATGGTTCAGAGATGATCCAGGATGGCTGAAACTTTTCAAGTTATTCACCTATGGCTTTGGATCTGGTTGGTGGGACCTTTATTCCATTAGCAGTTGATATCTGATCTCTGTCTTTTGAGAAATCGGTTGCTGATTTCCAGGTTCATAAAGAGAGATTAACTGCCTTACAGAATCTAGTAGATTTAAGTGTAAAAGTACAGTATGTATATTCATGAAGGTGACTTGTAACTCCCTATTTTTCCTACTGCTAATTAGAAGCAAAGTGTATGTGTGTGTGTGTGCGTGTATAGAGACACATATGCACATACATGCATATATATGCAAAAACATGCCTAACATTCTGTAAATATTCATGCATGCAGTATGTGCATATATATACAATTGTGTTGTTACATATTTTTTGATAAACATATTAAAAATGAAATGTTTTCAAAGTATACTCATGTGAGTTATCTTGTGTTTTAAAGAAATTTTATATACATATATAAAATTAAAAAAATGCAAACATACAGATGACATTGTTTTTGTGTTGTGATTGGCAATGAATATCTAACACAGCTGAGAAGCTGCTCTTTATTATGTTGCTGGGTTGCAACTCATTCTTCCTCCCATTCAGATTGGCAACACTGACTTCAAAGGAGCTTGACTGGGATGATCATATAGTTAGTTACTTGTTTCCACACAAATTCATGCCATATATCAAGAAAAGAATAAATGTGGAATATTGGTATCTCTCAGCCTCAGCTGGGCATATCTCAGTGAGGCCAAGAGTAGGCTTATCCTTCAACTTCTGTGGCCTGCTAACATGTTAATTTACTTACTAATTATAGTTATTTTTTTTCCAGTGATGGAATTACAGATTTTGTTTCACATAGGGATTGTGGATGGCAGCTACTTCCAAATTATATAATTTTAAATCTGATTTTAGATTTAAATTGCTTGATCTCCTGATTATGTTTTTCATCTATCTTATTAGATATTCATTGAGATCCTGAAGCAGTCACATTGTGTTATCTGTAAAAAGCTGTAGACTTTTATACATTAGGTTTGTATTACCAGTTAAGTAATACAAGCTAGAATAAGACGTACATAAGAAAAATACCTTGCTCTATATTTTTTGTTTCAGAAAATATACTGCTATTATATATGTATATAATGCAAAGAGTGGCAATGAATTAAGTATATTATGTCTGTTTTTCTTTCTTTTGTGATATATGAGGTAGGATATACAATGAAGGAAGTTATCTTATGGTAGTTCTAAAAGTGGTGGAAGTTGGCGTTATGGAAATGTTAGATACTGATAATGTCATACAGCATCATACAGCATTTTTTTGCTTCACTGGAAGCATGTAGGGGAGCCATACATTTCTGTGCATCATAAGTGAATTCAGTGACTTCTGTGCCTGACTTAGCTTGGTCTATGTCCAGGTATGGAGTTCCATGACTTAAGGAAGTAAACGTGGTTTGAAATCCATTCTCTATCATCACTCCTAAGCAAAATGTGCATTTCTTTTCTTCCCTTCTCCCCAGCATTTTAACTCGCTAGCCCCTATTTTAATGCTTATGGGAATACTATAATACCACCACGTGTTATAGTCATGATCCTACACCTTGACAAGTCAATGAAAGGTTGGTCATTGATTTTGATGGACACAGGATCAAGATGATCAACACTGTCTCTACACTGTAAGCGTATGTGCAACCTCACTTGCGTGAGTAGCCTTCCATCAAGATTGCTTGCTTGAGTAAAGCTGTGATCATACTTAAGCCTTTGTAGAAAGAGAGTTTTAAGGCTTGTGCCTTTAAATGGGACAAACTCCCATCATTACCAGGGCATTTTGTTCATAGAAGTCTGGTCTGCATCCATATCGCAGCTATATTACTTTTCCAGTGGTACATTCCCTTGCAGAAGAAGAATTTTAATAAGGCCAAGTAACAGTTGCCCTGTTTGATTCTCACAATAAGATTTTTATCATCTAAATATTTTGCTATACTTTGGATTGACTTAACACGCTCAGTCATGTGACCATAGTTTGGTCTTGATCCTGCAGCCAGTTTCACATGGGTGAAACCTGGTCCATGTGAAGGTCCATGGCTGTTTGTGAGGTTCTGTATGAGTATCAAAAGCTCACGGGCCAGAGAAATCTTTTATCACCTGAGTAGCATTCATCCAGAAGACATTTTCATGACATTGGATCCAAACCTGCTTTTTTCACTCGGGCAAAGTTCCTTTTGGGAATTCAATGGGAGAAACATTTAGTGCTTCAGTTTGATAAGCTGCAAGATGAGAATGAATGGATTTAAACTGCAGCGATGAAGATTCAGGTTACGTATCAGGAATGAGTATCTTTATGATGATAGAGGAAGTGAGTCATTGGAGTAGATCCTAGGGGAAGCCGGCCGACTTTCCCACAGTGGAGGTCTTTAAGAATGATTTGAGCAAACATGTCAGGAGTGACATGGGATGGCTGATCTTGTCTTGGTCATGGGATGGACTAGGGGACTTTTAAGGTCCTCCACAACACTGTTGTTCTATAAGGCTATGAATACGTGGATGAAAGGATACATTAATTATATATCGATGTACTATTCTTTCTAACTGCCAAGATCCACATTTGAATTTTCATAAAATGGATTAAAATCCTTTAAAATGTTAAAGACTTTTCCTCACAGTCAGTTTTTCAGTTTATCTGGAATCCGGTCATTTGGATATCAACAAGTTGGGCTGCTGCTGTCCTTCAGCAGTTAAAGCCTAAAGTCTCTGCTGCAACAGGTCAATTTACTTGCAAGGTTGGTGGCGCTATTTTTTCCATGTACTGAATTTTTTTTAAAGCATGCTCAGGTCAGTTGTCTCTGCCTTTGCATTAAATTTGTCCTGAGCCATTGCTACTGAAACAATATTTTATAATGATATTCTTAGTACCTAGATGTATTTTACTATTAACACCTGTTGCATGACTTTGATACTAAGTAACTACCTTGCTTTCTCTAGCAATGTGATTATAGTAAACAGAATGATGAATGAACTGTGCATGCAGGTTAATGGTCTAATCTCACTGCCTGTGTATGGACAATAGGAAAAATAACATTTGCTCCAATACTAGCCTATCTGTTGTATCAGTATTACAAAGCCATATTATCCTAGGTTTGGAAATGACAGTAAATTAAAAGCGAAAAGAATGCCTACACAAAATATTTCATTTTCAATTTTTTGAGCTCAGTATTACTTATTGTATTTGTACAGTGTCTTATCGTAAGTACACATTCTAGCATTTGTTTCTTTATCTGCTCTTTAAATTATGTTAAAAAACAAAGCAACCAATCGTATCTGAGATTTGATGGAGATCTTCCATGAAGCAGAGAAGATCTGACTATTAAAAATGCCTGCAAAACAGTCTAAAGTAGTTAAGGAAAGTATGGCTGAATCTAATCTTACTTTGTAGACCTATTTAAACAGTAATATATAATACACCTACCATGCACTGACAGTGAGTCAGTAAAAAACTGCATGAATAAGCATGACAATTTTACAAAGAGAATATCATTATAAAATATTTATGAAACGTCTTTGTGCAATGAACCTTGTACATGGAGGCTTTTGTCCATCGTGGGAAGCTAAAAAAATAATAATCAACATTTTCTGTACATATGCATGATGCTGCAAAATAGCGTATGTAAACTATTTCTTTCTGTACTGTTCAGTTACTTCTGTCATCAGCTCCTACAAGTTTTATTTGCAGTCATTTGTTCAGATCACTGGTGCCATCTTTGCTGTTTTCTATAAATTCTGTGAATAAATGTCCATAAATATACTTTGATGTTGTCTTTTCATAATTAACCATTGTGTTGTATGGAACCATACTGGCATTTTATGTTAAAATGCCACTACTAGTATGGGTACACCTGCTGCAAAGGGAACATGAAAACAAGTTTACACCTTGGAAATTGTACGGCAATTTGGTGTAAACAGGTCGAATCTTGCTTTTATGAATTTTTGCATCAGCTCAAATATTTCCACAAATTGCAACCATTACTTTGTATTAACCCCTTAATTCCTGAGCTCTTTGCAGCCATAAGCAAAGTATGTCACTTTAGTGGCTTCTAGGAACAAAGGGGTGGAGCTCTCAGCATTTTGAAATAAAATGATACATCAATATATCATTATTACTGATATACATTTTACATGTATATTCGTATCTAGACCCCAATAGAAATTGTTTCACTTAACATTAAGTGCTCAATCATTCTCTGTATTCTTAAAAATATTTTTTCTCTGCCAAGTTTCTAGATTCAGTGAAATATAATTGATAAGAAATATGACTATGCAGAGACTTAAAAAGCTGATCAATCCTTTGCTGTCTAATTAAGAAGAGTACTGTGTTCTCAGTGTTCTTAATGATCTCATGGTGTTGTAAGCAGGTTGTGATTGGCATGCTTGTATGAATTGCACCCAGCATGTACCAAAACTCCTTTAATTGTTATGTGAAACGTTTGCATATGTGGTGATTATCTGTGAACTCATTGTACATGTATCCAAATGTGTTTTCTATTGTGCTTGATTTTGCTGGCCATTCTTGAATGTCTTGGCAACTCAAGAAACATATGTTCTGTGCTGTCCTCTGTAATGCGTATACTCTTTGATGTTTTGTCATATTTCATCAGCTTTTATTTTACTCTTTTCCAACAACATATCTGTATATTTGTTGGAAACAAATTTATGCAAAGACAATTGTAGTAAGCTTTGCTCAACATTATTTTATTTATTCATTTGCCAAAGCTCGTTCAAATTTTTAAACATCCACCTGGTATAAATCTTTTGCAGTTAATCCACCGTCAGACTTGAATTTTACAATTATAGATGAACATAATGTTCAAATGTCATGGAAAAGGCCACCTGATGCAATAGTGGGTTACAGGATAACAGTGGTCCCTACAAATGGTGAGCTTTATAAAATTCTGTTATATTATTAAATCTTTTAAAAACATAGATTTATTTTTACTTGTATCTAAGTTAGGTGTTAGAACAGATATTCACGTCTTTCTCAGGTTTATTATCGAGTTTGGGTAGCATCAAAGAGCGTACAGGAGGGAGCTGTGGTTGTTCCAAGTAAAGAGTTTTTCTTACCATAGCTTTTACTCTTTGGGGCTGCAAGTAGTTTTGGATGCTTTTCCATTGGAAGGAACAAGATGGAAGTAGAATCATTTTGTTCCTCCTCTGTGCTCTTTCCTTAAAATTAAGGAATTGTATTGTATTTCACCTTAGTACTTTTCCCAAGGGAAATTTTGCACATCAGGGAAGGAAGCAGTGATGTCACATGTCCTCTGATAATGGCTATGTAAGACATCCATTATTCCATTACACTTAGAGAAATAATCAGTGTAATAGTGATACTGGATCAGAATTGGACCATGATTTGTTTAAGGGTAGCACGTTTTGTATGTGCATTTTGAGTTCCAATTTCCTGGAATTAACTGAACACCTGATTCAGTAATTTTGTTCATTATTGACAACAGTTTAGTTTGAAGTTTAATATTTCAAAATTCCTGTTTTAAGGAAGAGGAAAGTGTATCATTCTAAAGTTGTCATTGGGTATTTAGATAGATCATTCTCTGTTGCTTTTTTCTTTGATTATGAGAAACTTGTCATTGGTATTACTGGATTGAAACACTGCATTAACTCTTTTATATGTTTATTGCAGATGGTCCTACTAAAGAATTTACTCTTTCACCTAGTGCTACCCAGACTGTCTTATCACATCTTATACCTGATATAGAGTATGTTGTATCAATAGCTTCATATGATGAAAGAGAAGAGAGTCTACCTGTTTTTGGTCAACTGACAAGTAAGTACATGCAATAAGTTAGAAAATCAAATAACACAACTAAGTGGTCATTCATCGAACTTGGCTTCGTTCTAGTT
Source organism: Apteryx mantelli (assembly GCF_036417845.1). Lineage (NCBI taxonomy): Eukaryota > Metazoa > Chordata > Aves > Apterygiformes > Apterygidae > Apteryx > Apteryx mantelli. Next base: position 104,144,705 of record NC_089980.1, read on the forward strand.
TCCTGACAAAATATTGATATGTACCCAAGCTCTGATCAAATATAGCTGCAAAACCAGCTTTTTTTCCTATTAAGTATAATTCCTGGTAGGAGCAAAGATAATTTACAGGAGATAAGGGGAGGCTAACAACCCATATAGAATTCTTTGCAGGAGGCTACCGGTTTTCTTGAACTAGACCTACTTCATATAAACTGCCTCTGCTGAAGTCAAAAGGAAGACTGTCATTGACCTCAGTAAGAAGTTAATCAGTCCAGATTTCTGTGCAGAAAAAAGTTAATTACTTTATCAGATGATATAATATGACACAATATATATGTGTAATAAAATATGGAGTTGAAATTTGTATGGTTTATATTTAATAATTGTAATTTAATCACAGTAGACTATCTTCTGTGGTACATTTTGTTTCTGACTTTGTCTCAGACTTCTCAAACAACCACAGGAAAGTTACTTATGATGAGTTTCCATATGTGTTAGAGAGGGGTAATATTGATATTGCATCCTGGGACATTGTAATTCATTTTCAGGAAAATACTTAGAGATACATAAGCGCAGAGAATTTTTAATTATTACTTTTTTCTTTATTCTGTATTTCCTTGAATATTATGTTGTTAAATCTGCAAGTATAGGTGATGTAGTCATAACTTGCATTTATGTATTCACATTCTGAGACCTGTCAGATTTGTTTGCCTAATTCCTTATACACTTTTCTTCTTGGATGGTAACAAATTTAACCTGTAGTCTCATTTCCTCCATTAATCCTGTCTCTGTTGTGCTTTGTACAGTTCAGACAGGTGGTCCAGGAATACCAGAGGAAAAGAAGGTTGAGACTCAATTACAAAGTAAGATGTTTTGTCTTTCAACTCCTCCAATGTTTTAGATTTAATTGAGGGCTAGCTCCAAAACCCACAAAGCTAAGTGCTGTCCCTGTGTTACTTAGCACAGTTCTGTTAACTTTTAAACTTATCTAAGGCTAAGAAAGCTTGGGAAGGGACTGGAATGGACGGAATTTGTAGCTGCATTGTAGGAATGACATGCAAAGCTGGTACTGAAGCTAGGAATTTCATGTAACTAATCAGCCCCGTGTAACCCCATGCAACCCCATGAGTGTGTCTATCCTATTAACAAGAGGTATTGTGCTGCGGATACAAAGCATTACAGAAGAACCCGTGCAGCTGTTATGGGGAGATAAAGATGGATAGCAGAAATGATAACAAAATGAAATGTTCCTGTAACATCAAACTGTTTCACAAAATTATGTATATGAGTTGTCATCTGCTGTGGGATAACAGATCTTGTGGAATATAGTAAAAGGTGTGTCAAAACTGAGTTTCTAGGTGACAGTTCCCTTTTGGTATTGGCAGCTAAAATGCCTTTATGGGTGTTTGCCTAGGTGAATAGTGCTTTGCCAAGTAAGATATTTCAGATAACAATATCAGTCTATTCAGTGTCTGCTTGTTTTGGCTTTTATGTACTAAGTTTCTGTCAGACATTTCTCACTGACTTGTAAGCATGCAATTGCTCATCTGTTAACATATATATTTTTTTGTGTTCCAGGATGCTCCATAAGTGCAGTGACAGATTTAGTTTTCCTGGTAGATGGTTCTTGGAGTGTAGGGAGAAATAACTTCAGGTATATTGTGGACTTCATGGTTGCCCTTGTATCAGCTTTTGACATTGGGGAGGAAAAGACAAGGGTTGGAGTTGTTCAGTACAGTTCGGATACAAGAACAGAGTTCAACTTAAATCAGTATTTCAGAAGAAGTGATCTTATTGATGCAATTAAAAGGATACCTTACAAAGGTGGCAATACAATGACAGGTACAAATTTCTCATGTTTGTGTTTATGCAACATTTCATCTTATACTTGAAATTTAATTTAAATCCTGTTTCTTTCATACCTAATAAAACACACCTTGCATTGTTGTTTTTAGGTGAAGCTATTGATTACCTGGTTAAAAACACCTTTACTGAATCTGCTGGAGCAAGAAAAGGCTTTCCCAAAGTAGCAGTTGTCATTACGGATGGAAAAGCTCAAGATGAAGTTGAAATTCCTGCAAGAGAGCTTCGCAACATAGGAGTTGAAGTTTTTTCTTTAGGTACATTGAGATTTCTTAATGCTTGAGTTATTAACATTCCTATAGCAGTAAGTTACACATTTTGCAGACTGTGGTTTTTCAGGTTTGCCTATACCACTCTTTCCATGTTGTATGCCTTGAAGTGGGCCCTTTGCGCTCTTTGGAGTGGAGTGTTCCAGTTGTGTTAAATTGATAGTAATTTTGTAGCTCTTACATGGGGGGTAGAAAGAGACTGGCAGAGACAGTTTGACCCTTGGCATTATTGAGCATACCATGTTAGTCCATAAGTTGAAGATGTAGTATATAAACTCATTTCATTAACTTTTTTTTTTTAGTTTGGTTATTGATAATGACAGAACTGAATTCAGCCCAACTGTACCCCAGGATATTCTGATACTTTAAAAATACAATCACAAATGTCTGTATTTTATGGCCAATTGAAATGTTCCTGTCTACTGCAACTTTTAGGAATCAAAGCAGCAGATGCAAAAGAACTCAAGGTAATTGCATCTCAGCCTTCCCTGAAACATGTTTTCAATGTGGCTAATTTTGATGGAATTACGGATATACAGAATGAAATTATCTTGCAAGTGTGCTCTGGTGTTGATGAACAACTCGGTGAATTGGTTAGTGGAGAAGAAGGTGAGATACTTTATACAGATGTATTTATCGACTTCAGCTTATTCAGATGCATATTTAAGGGAGCTGTCACTACTTTCTTTGCTTTATTTCCGAAGTTCGATCAATCGCCTAATTTAGCCAGTGTAGAAAACAGGTTTCAGCATTGTACAAGTAAATGCAGGAGGACAGAACATGTGACATTGAGTAGATTTCGAATAGCTCCATTATTCCGTAGTTCCTAGGGCAACAAAATGATTTTCAATTATCAGGGTCTCATCCTGTCAGTTTGGACACAGACTTCACTTCTATGGAAAAAATATACCAAAGGGAAAAATCTACTTGGTGAAGGGACAGAAGATGTAATTGGTTAAGAATCAAGAGTGAAAACTGGAGAATGCTGAGAAAACACAGATGTCAAGCTGTATCATTGCAACCTTCTGTCCCTGAAAGATCCTCAGTAACTAGTTCGTCCTTGCCCAAAATGGCAGCAGGGGTGACGTCACTGTCATAGTGCTCTGCCCACATCTGTACGTGTTCACACTGTCTACCATGTTCCTGGAGGTGTAGATTTCACTTCTGCTTGAAACAGTACTAGCACAGGACAGCTTTTCCCCTGGAACTTCTGTGACACTTAGCGGGGGGAACACATGCACTATTTATAGTTCTGATCTCTCCCTGCTGCCCCTTTTGGACTCTCCTGTAATTCAGTTGTGTTTAGTTATACTAAAAATATCTGTGATTTTTAATAAAGAGAAAAAAAATAAGTAAATTTATTTCTGAAAATTTTTTAGAAGTAAAAGTGTGGAAGAAAATCTATTTATAATTGTATTTAATATTTTGATTTCTTTCAGTGGTGGAGCCTCCTTCAAATCTAGTGGCTGCTCAGGTCTCCTCAAAATCTATTAGGATCACTTGGAATCCATCCACAAGCCAAGTAACTGGCTATAGGGTGCAGTTCATTCCAATGATAGCTGGTGGAAAACAACATGCGCTGAATGTGGGGCCTCAGAATACTGCTCTGAATGTAAAAGATCTCTCTCCAGACACAGAGTATCAAATTAATGTTTATGCAATGAAAGGACTGACCCCCAGTGAGCCAGTAACTATAATGGAAAAAACACAACAAGTAAAAGTTCAAGTGGGTGAGTTAGCAACTGCTATATTATTTTCATATTATAATTATAATATTTTCATATTATTTTCATACAGCAGCTTTTTTGCTGTTTAAACCTCTGACGCTTGCTCTAATATCGTACCTAATTCTAAGAAACAAGTTAAAATGGTTTATTTACTTTATAAGTAAGTAGCTGTTATACAGGAACTGCAGATGCAGTTGAAATGTGTTTGCTATTGAATACCTGTTTATGGTGGTGATTCTTTTTCTTTACAGAATGCTCACGTGGTGTGGATGTAAAAGCTGATATTGTGTTTTTAGTGGATGGCTCCTACAGCATTGGTATCGCCAATTTTGTTAAAGTAAGAGCCTTTTTGGAAGTGTTAGCTAAAAGCTTTGAGATATCACCTCGAAAAGTACAGATAAGTCTTGTCCAGTACAGCAGAGATCCCCATATGGAGTTTTCTTTGAACAGATTCAACAGAGTGGAAGATATAATTCAGGCTATTAACACCTTCCCCTACAGAGGTGGATCTACCAACACAGGCAAAGCGATGACATATGTGAGGGAGAAAGTATTTGTTACCAGCAAAGGATCAAGACCAAATGTGCCAAGAGTCATGATTCTTATTACTGATGGAAAATCATCAGATGCTTTTAAAGAACCTGCAGTAAAGCTGAGAGATGCAGATGTAGAAATATTTGCAGTTGGTGTGAAGGATGCAGTGCGTACAGAGTTAGAAGCAATTGCTTCACCTCCTGCTGAAACCCATGTTTACACAGTGGAAGATTTTGATGCTTTCCAAAGAATATCGTTTGAACTTACACAGTCTGTCTGCCTACGGATTGAACAAGAACTGGCTGCTATAAGGAAAAAATGTAAGTAACTACTATTAGTTAGAGAAATACAAAAAATACAAAGAAAATAATCGGGACCAAGTTTTTACTGTTATAGTTACATAAACCAATTGATGTTGATGAAATCGACCATGTATAAATGATAATTTTCATAGCTGGTGATTTGGTTCTCATTTTCAATCCCATTAAAAGCAATGGGGGAAGATTAGTGGAGAAATGGAGATGAAAATATTACTGGAGAAATATTTTTTTCCTCCCCTCTTAGATGTCTAGGAAATTATTAGTGTGTGTCGATCTGGAATGACCTCAGTGGATGTGCTCTGCTTTTACACTGCTGTAAAGGAGATTCAGTTATATCTTGATGAGTAAAATGGTTGCTTACTAGGGTCATTCTCCTTTAGCTGTCCAAAATGAGGTAGCCGAAGCTTGTCTTTTAGAATTTTAAAGGCAATGGAGTAAAGCTGCCACCTCAAGAGGGTAATTTGATTAATTTTTAGGGTGAAGTGAATGGCCCTCTGAAACTGGCCATCTGTCTTCACTGACTGCAGAGACAAGACAATTTTAGACAGCTAATGTGAGGTGAGATTATTCTCATCCTAACTGTAAAGTCTGAAATGAATTAGCACATGAAAGTCTTCAAATGCTTCCAAATATAGTGGAGCTCAATTAATGTTTCATATTTAAAGGATGTCGAGATGACTAGTTTTTGGTCAGCTGAAGTTACTTATGATTAGTTGCACCCTCAGTGTCCCTACTTGCATTTGGTAGAACACTAACACTGAATAGCCTCAGCATTGAAAACCCCACTGTTTAAAAATAAGCCTTTTGTTTCAGGATAGCTTTGAGGAACAAACCAGCAAAGCAGCCTTTGTTTTAGAGGGCTCAAGCAGTCTTAACATCCCCACTGTTAGGCTGACTAGGCCAGCCAAAACAAGCCCAGGATGTCAGGTTTGTGCTGGTGCCTCATGTCAAGTTCCTTGTTTCCTCTTCTAACTCCATTCCTGAAAAAATACTGGGATTCACTTTGTCCTATTCCTAATTTAGCTCTGCAAAAAAACAAGGATTCTTGGTTCCCACTGAGGGCATAATGTTAATGCTGTTCATGGGACATACAAAAGAGAGAAACCAACTTGATTATCAGATTCTAAATTAAATTTTCAGATCTGAAAAGAGCAAATTTTTTAGATGATCTGCTCTCATTTGATCTAGAAATTACTGAGTTGGTGCTTCTACTCATTGCCGTATGATTTGAGACAGCCTAGATATGATCTTCATGAAATTTGATATCTATAAGCAAGTATGGAAAACAACTACTGTTGCATGTACAACAAAATACCTGTTCAGTCAGAGTAAATCAAATAACTGAGGGACATTTTTGGCTTATTTTAGAGATTTTGTGTTAAAGAATATTCTAGCAAGTATGCCTCATCTGTGCGTTTTTATTTCCATACAGCTTACATACCTGCAAAGAATATGGTCTTTTCTGATGTAACATCTGACAGTTTCAAAGTGAGCTGGTCTCCAGCTGGATCTGAGGTTTTGTCTTATCTCATTAAATATAAAGTAGCTGTTGGTGGAGATGAATTCATTGTTTCAGTACCAGCTTCAAGTACTAGCTCAGTTCTCACCAGCTTACTACCTGAGACTACTTATGCAGTCAGTGTGATTGCTGAATATGAAGATGGTGATGGCCCTCCCTTGAATGGAGAGGAAACCACTTTAGAAGGTACGCTTCCCATTATTTGCAGACAAAAAAGTCATGTGTTTAAGTAAGAATTCGCTTACTTGAGAGAATGTGTGCATGTGGAACAACCAGCTAGTGCCGAGAAGCTGTACTGGTATGCAGGGTGAGACTAAACATCACTGTTTTTGAATGTGTTTAGTAAAGATACAAAATTTCAATAATAGGCCAACATTAGATTGTTAAGATTGGATTTTATTTTCCCTAAAAGTTGGCTGGGTGCTGTGTTTCTCTGCAGTAGCCTCTTTTCTAATTAAGTGTGGCACTGTAAATAATAAATTCACTGGCATGTATTAATATACATTTAATAATTGAGTCTCACACAGGAATGCATGTTGACTTTAATACATTTAAAGTCAAGCATGTACCTTTGTGGTTTGCTGTATCTACATCTGTAACTTATATTAATAGAAATTCTGTTTCTATATACCATAGCCTTAAAGGGGGCTTAGTTTTTAGTCAGCTGTTTCTCGTCAGAACTTCATGGGTCCAATCCTATAACTCTTACTGATTCAAAACTTATGCTGATGCCAGCTGGAGTTTATGTGAGCAATGCCTGTAAGTTTAAGCGTGGTAGCAGGACTCTTTCTTGATAGAGTTGCCAAGATGCACTTCTGCTGATTTAAAAGAGAAGGGTCACAGTAAATTTGATTTTCTATTTTGGATAGTAGTTGGATACTCAGACCAGTCCAATTCATGCTTTTTTTATTATCAGTCCATTCTTTTTCATTATTCCGTGCTGTCATTTTTGACCTTTAGTGATGTAAATGATTCCAGGGAAGCAAAAGAAACAGCATGGAAATTTGTTAATTGCACTTCCCTCTTAGGATTGATAAAAATACACTTTTATAAAATAGCTTAGTTTGGATGGTAACTCTGGAAGATAAAGGTTTTGCTGGTGGTACGCATATTTCCATGACTGCATCAGTCAGAATGTTTTTGCCCCACATAACTTTCCCTTAGGAAAACAGATAAAATCTTGGCTGATAGAATATGTAGCTTGTAAGTGTAAGGCACAGGAGAAGGAACAGCTTTAATAAAATTAATCAGTGTTCCTATATTTTAACTGCTACCACATTAAATAATTGTCAGCATCTTGATCAATCAAGATTTCATCAATCCAAATGTGTCTGAGACGACCAACTTCTTCTAAAATCATGTAAATGTCAGCATGTTTCCATGCAGATCTGGCTAACAATTTGGGTGAGACAGCCTTCTTGACAGCTAACTTTAGCTTTAGGCTTTTGAAGAGTTCAAAAACCAGTATTATGATTGTGATCAGTGGACAACAAAGTTCTTTTCTTTAAAACGGGGATTATTAATTTTTCCACTCTTAACAGGTCTGTAACTGAACACCAAAGAACAATATTTCTGGCATATGATTTTCCAACTTAATTATACTTTATGTAAATAGGAACTATGAAAACCAAAACTTTTTTTGCCTAAATGATAATGCTACTTACTTCAAGACAATTTGTAATACTTTTGATTTTGATGTATATGGGAGAAGTTAAATCCTGCTTCAGTGTGCCCGTTGAGTTCATGTGAAATGACCTGACCTGTAGCTATATTTTTTGTCAAGGAGCAGGTTAGGTTAAATGGTACACTATAAATTTTTTGTATGCTCTGGGATAACAAGCTATTTCTTGTCTTTAAGGTGGAGACTTTATTCAGAATTCTTTTTTAAACTCACACTGCAATGAATGTATTTTGGTTGGGAAAATTTAACTTAAAGAAATTACTTTGGAAAGTTTTTTTTCCTTTTGTGTTTACCTTAGCTGTTTCTTTAAAATTGGAGGGTTGCCTGTGTGCAGTCAGATGCATCTGATGACTGTTTATAAATGGAGATGGTGCAGGAGCAAATGGCCACAACAGTGAAACCTATAAGATTTTCTGTGTTAAGATATTTCCTCACAGGGTGCCCAGAAGTCCCTTATACAGTTCAGTTCTACTGTTACTGTTAAACAATATCAGACTATCTGAGTTGCAGAAGTGATTGTATAAACTGCGATTAATGTACTTTTGGGGACGACTTTGTTACATTGCTGCTTGTAACTCTGGCTTTAAATGTTCAGAAATGACTAATGGTTTGACTTTACTTTAAAAACAGTGGGAGGGCAGAATGATTTCCACCCCATGCCTGGCAACCAAACCCACAGAAGGTATTTATTGTTGGCCATCCAGAATCTGACACTGCAGAAGTACAAGTCACTTTTTACAGTGTCAGCTGTGGTTTTGGTAATAGGATGAGCTCATGGAATGGTTAGAGTGGCTTCACTTCACATACTGCTTGATCAAAGGCAAATATTTACGAATTATATATGTGTATTTTTTGTAGTTAAAGGTGCTCCTCGAAACCTAAAGATAACAGATGAAACTACTGACAGCTTTATAGTTAGCTGGACTCCAGCTCCAGGGAATGTTCTGCGGTACAGGCTTGTGTATAGACCGCTTACTGGAGGAGAAAGGAGACAAGTGACTGTCTCAGCAAATGAAAGATCAACTGCTCTGCAGAACTTGATCCCAGATACAAGATACGAAGTGTCTGTTATTCCTGAGTATCAGTCTGGGCCTGGGAATTCGCTGAATGGATATGCAAAAACTGATGAAGGTACATGATTGATGCTGTGAATGTAGTATGCTTGAGAAGAACTCCCTGCATGTTGACATAGTCATACTGAAAAGAGAATGACCCATATAGAGTCTTTTTTTGGCCTTATGCATTACCACAGCTGAACAGGGAATTACAAAATTAGTCAAGCCTAACTGAGAGGTAGTTTAATACAATGTAATTTATTAGAACTGTTATGCTTCCCTTTTCAGTATAGTATATTGAACCTCCAACAACTAATATGGCAAGCTAACTTGGATAATGAATCTACCATTATGTTTAATTAATTGTCCTCATGGTTCTTCATATTGTCCATGTTATATATTATGTATCTTTTAGCAAGTTCAGGCCCAGTTTGCACTTTATTCTGAGTGGGAAGCAAGGAATGAATGACATGTTTAATTTACTAAAGTTATCACTGTAGTTTTAGCTTTTGCTTAGACAGAAAACATATGATCTTCTAATAGGGTATTATACCATCAAAGGAAACTAATAGCCAAAGTGATTCCTTTAAAAAGTATAATACCATAGTACAAGTCACTGTAGGATCCCCAGGGCATGGACCATAGTTTATTCACTGCTTGCATTTCATCATGGGCAATTGTGACCTGTTTTTGACTGGAAGCCACTGTAATACAAATAATAAAAACAACCTATGCACAAAATCAGCCTCAAGGTTCAAAGCTTCAAGGTTTCCCTGTGATACAAAAGATAGTATGTCTGAGTGGTACTTTAAAGTTTTCCCAGCGCTGCTGAGGCTTCTCATCAAGACCTGAATGTGAACTATTACTGAAGAATTTAATTTCTTTCTTTTACTCTGCTGTATATTTGTTGTCATGATATATAGATGCCCTCTTAAAATTCCAAAGCCTTCCAATAGAAGATGTGCATGGACATTTGTAGAACTGCATAGCCTTTCTTCATCTGTCTTTTTAAGTCTGTTTAAAAAAAAAAAAAGTATAACTCATTACATTGTATATGTGTACATATACCTCTGTCTGTTCACCCAGATAACAGATATAATAACTTTTAAAGCCTAATGGCTTTTAACCTATTTAGCCATTTTCTGCTACATTTGACAGAGGGGCAGTGGTCTTCAAGAGGCGAATTTTAAACATTTGTTAAATTAGCCAATTAAGTTGAAAAATCTCATCCTTCATAGATGAGAAGTGCATAATGTGTGCTAATGCCTTATTAAAAGAGAAAGGAAATCCATAGAGTGCAGAGACATTATGAATGTCCTGACCACTGGTGAAACTTCATTCAGATTTTAAATGTTATTAGCAATCAGAGAAACTATCATCAAAAAGAACTCCATGGGAAACCATACTTTGTTAGTTTTACTATATTTTAGTCATTGATGGTCTTTGATTTGATTCTGCAGCCAGTGACTTCAGCATGGGTCTTGGCGTGTTAAAGTTGGGCATGAATTCAGGTGTTAGTATCATCTAAGTGTTCCAGGAGTGAGCCTGTAGTTTTAATAGGAAAAAAAGAGAGAGAAAAAAAAGAACAGAATGACTTTATTGGACATGTTGGCATGAGGAGGAAGGGGGAAGGAATTGTACAATCCTGAATACAGTAAAATTATACTATACTAGTGCTAGTCTGGGCTATTCAGGAATTTTTTTTTCTGCATTAAGTCCTATGATGTAGTAATTTAAAAAATAAACCACTTTATAAAATACCTAGAAGCACTAATTTGCCCTGATCCAGAGAGGACTTTTTAAGAAGCTGATCTCAGGTGATGTGAGTAAAAACTTAATGCTATTAAGTTCTTTTGTTTTGATCTGAGTGCTTAACATGATGAGTGTTTCTTCTTTACCCAGAAGTGGTCATGCCAGTGAAATCAGTAAAGCTTGGCATATTTTTTTAATAAGGAGCACTTGTAGGAGTGGAAAATATGCAATAAAAATTGCTAGCTATTTTAAGCCTGAATACTGCTCCTAGGAATAGCAACAATAAATGAAGATCCTTTTTTTTTTTTCTCCTACTGGCTGCGTAGTCAAATTAAAAGCAGGATGTATGTCCCTTAATTAATTGCCTTGGCTCAATCCTTGAAGTCCTTATTGAGGCAAAACCAGTGTTGACACAAGTGGCAATAAAAACTGCTGGATGTTGCACTAGACTTTTATGTGTTTTTGTCAGCAGCAGATAAGAGTTTAATGTATTTATTTTTATAACAAAATTAAATTGCTTTTGAATATTGTAAATTCAGAATACATTGCAAAGAAGTTATTTAGTTTTTTCAGTATTTCAGTTCCTCAGCGAAACCTTTTCAAAAATTCCACAGAAAAGGTCTGACAAGATGCTATTTCTGTTACAATGCTAATAATTAAAAAACAAGAAATGAAGCTTACTTCAACTTTTTTTCAACATCTTTTGACATGTACAGTCCGAGGAAATCCGAGGAATCTAAGAGTTTCTGATGCTACAACATCAACAATGAAGTTGTCTTGGAGTGCTGCTCCTGGCAAAGTGCAGCAGTACTTTATAACGTATACACCAGTTGCAGGAGGGGAAACTAAGGAAGTGACGGTGAAAGGCGACACTAACTCTAAAGTGTTGAGAGGCTTAGACCAAGGGACTAGGTATGCACTGACTGTGTCTGCCTTGTATGCCTCTGGAGCAGGAGACGCCCTTTCTGGAGAAGGAGAAACACTTGAAGGTAATTATTCGTTGTTTCTGTACAGTCATTCATTCATTCGGTTACTGTTTAGGTGCCTTAAAGTGTACTGTCTTCCTGGGATTTCTATAAAAATAAATAAGTGAATGAAAAGTAGGCATAAAGACATTCTCCTGCTCTACAAGGGTTTTCCAAAGTTAATGCCCACCGCAGAAGAGAGTGGGGTCCTCCACTGGCTGTGGAGGGGAATCTAGGCCTCTTGAGAAAGGGTGTTACTACACGCACCCACCCAAAGTGACTGTACTTCCACAGCAGCCTCTGTGAAACATTCTTTCTTATAACTTTCAATTTCTGGATAGTTTTAGTGGCAGATTGTTCTTAGTGTAACGGAGTTAGTTAATGGGGGTTAAAGTATCTTGTCTATTTTAAAACCTGCAGGGTTTCTACTGTACTGAAACTGAAAGGTGTTCAGGGACTGTTTTTGTATTAGAGAAGCAACATGTAGACTAGGCATAGGAGTAATGAAACATATCCTGCTTCTGAATAACAAGAGTAAGAATGTGGAGCTGAGCATTAACAGAACACTGGCAGGAGCATAATAGGCACCAGAGATTTTCTTATAAGGATGGGAGGCTGCTGTCATTCTGCCTTCGAGTGGAGAATTTCCCAGACTTCCATGTTGTTGTTGTCTATGAACATTCTCATTGTCATCTGTTAATTGTCAGAGGGTGGGGAAAGCTGCCTGCTAGGCCATGAAAGGAAGAGCCACTGCGCTGACCAGGTATGTACTGCTAAAGTCTCGTGTTCCAGCTTTGTAGGCATGGTGCTTGAAAACGTCTTACAAGTGAACTATGTGGAAATAAAAATCCTCCATTGGCACTAATGGAGTTATGGTAGGGATATACTTGGTTCTTAGTTCGTCCATCAGTTTAACTTTTTGTTTATGACGTAGGTTAAAAAAAAAACAGAAAACCCCTTTTAAATAGAAAATTTTAGAAAGTCAGTATAGTCTTTATGGACTGAATTCATCCCACTAAAATTTGGGTATCTATCTGAATGCTTAAATTTATACCATGGACTCCCTAGGGTTCTTCTGTGATTGATGAAGAGAGGCAGATACCTCCAGGGGGCAGTTAGTCCATCTGAGATCTTATTTTTCCTTTGAAGGAGCATATCTCTGTCCATTGACTATAGAAGGAGCAATTGAGAGTTAGGCACCAAAAACCCCTCACCTAAGTCTCAGACCACAATCCAGTTGACTCACTATCTGTGACAGCTGCACCCTATATGAATGTGTCAGGCACCTCTCAATTCATGCTGAAAGCTCCCTAACTCCCTAGCTTTCAGTATCCATGTAAGATCCAAAATGCTTCTTTCTTAGGAGAAAATAACCTATTTCCTGCCCAGGACACCACTGAAATCTGAATTTCTGAAGGTGCCTGAATTCTGCCCACGTCCCCCAGAAAAACAGAGGTAGTCAGAATTTACTTAACTTCCCTGTTGGTGGTGGCACTGCCATTTCCTTTTGTATGATACTCTAATAGGTGTATCACTTTTTGGGGAAGGGGGAGCCTATAGATGTAGGCCTTATTCTGTTGGGGACAGCTTGAATCTTTATCTCCACACCCCAGGTGATCCAGTGGATGCTGTCCAAGAGCCTTCTTCACTCTGTGTTGAACCTGAGCCACTGTACATCCAGGAATGCAAAAGTTTTGCTCTCAGAACAAGAACAGGCAAGATGGAGACTTGGGCCTTGCATGGGACTAGATAGGTTTGAGACCAGACCTTGCTTTGTGAAATCTATGTGTTTTACATTAGGCTGCCATTGGGAAAAAGAGGCCTAATAGTAGGTAAGCCTTCTTCCCTGCCCTCAAACCAAATGCCCTAGCTACTAATCTAGAGGCTGTCTCTCTCTTGCCTGCTTGTCTCCTGGCTGCAAGGCTAAGAACACTAAATCCCAAGAGGACAGAGGAGTCTGACATCCCCTTTTTGTGCTGGTCTCCTGAAAACATTATTCTCTGTATTAAAACTCTCTATTAATTTTTTCTTGGTTAGATTAAATATTAGCAAGGGTAGATACAGAGGTTGGTCATTACTCGATGCTCAAAGGTAAAGAACAGGATACAAATGTCAATTTGCATAATAGCAGAGGCCTAAATCATACCGTATCATGGTGTTTCCTCATGGACACTCACCTTGTATTTCAGTAATGAGCATATCTGCAGTTTCATGTGGTAATAAAAATACTTGAATTTGGTGAAGACACTTTGGCCATGTCCATAGATGTTTAAAAAATTGTCTAACTAATGGTCTGAAAGGACCTCGGAATATCTATTAAAATACACGTAGGCAATATTTCACTGTATGGTACTATCTCACTGGAGGATAAGAAGACAAAACCTGTGAAGAAGAGCAGACAATTAAGAATAAAAGGGTTGTAATTTTGGAACTGAAAGATAACATTCAGAATTCAAAGAATAGAAGTTGAGTTGAAAAAAGAAGTCATGTTGCCTGTGAGGCTAAGGTGAATATGGTGGTGGGACTCAGCTGAAAAGTTATACAAGTCAGTGAAGTGAAAACTTGATTAACCATGGGTTGAAATAACTTGTCTGACTGGTGCTGAGAATGGGACAGATCTTAACTCCTGGAGAAATAAACTTATTGACAGTAATGACAAAAAAGCTGTGAAAGGAAGCATAAAAAAGTGTTTAGCAATTCAGATAGTTTTTCCATGAACCATAGCTTCTGGGAAACAAAACAGTATTGTGAATTTTTTCATTGCCAAAAGCACTGAAGCACTGAGTACTTAAGTATTTTCCTGTATCAGGAATCCCAGTGGGGCTTATTTGATGTCTTCACCATATGGATTCTCACCAAACCTATTCAGTCAGTGATGCCATAGTTGCTGGCTACTTCAGTTCATCATCATATCAAGAGCTGGGCTTGAGTTTGCCTTTCAATCTGTGACAGTTGTTAGTTTATGGTATTGATATGTAGTCTAAGAGAAATCAGTTTTGGCAGAGTGAACATTCCAGCACTGTCGCGTGAAAGGGAGGGACGGAAGGCCCTTCCTTATCTTTATAATTTACCTTTGCCTGCCAGAGCCCCCCTGTTTGAGGACTTTCCCTGAGACAGTTTCGCAAAGTAAAAAGAATAAGATTTTATTAAAGCGACAGATACAACAGGGTCAGAATTGCCGTTGATAAATGCACTTGCTGCTACAAATTTTCTTTCTATGAGCTCAAACTACCAATTAAGCGCTTTCAATAATAATATATTTTCCCGGGTAACGTCCGACGTTTGTCGGAGGCGCAAGTCTTACCAAAGAGGCGTCCCTGTTTGGGGGAGGGAGAAGGAGGCTCGCTCATCAGCCATCTCCGGTGAACAGGTCGGCGGTTCAATTTTCTTCCCTTCCAAAAACCTTAGTGAGCTATCCTCTGTTTTATAGTTGCTGAAGGTGGGATGTGGAAGCGCGGCAGACATACTTCATTGGCCAGATTGCCATTTGCGCGGTTGTTGGGGGTATGCCCCCCTTATTTACGTATCGTTATGCAGCAAAGGGCGTGATTTTTAATATGGTAAGCAGGGATAATGAGGCTAGGGGTGCTACAGGTCAACAGTTAGTCTGTGAGCAGCAATTATTTTTTGGGATGCAACCCTTTGTGGTCGGGGCGGACCGTGACACCTCCATATCGCTCCCTCCTCCACCGTGCAGCTGGAACAAGCTGTCTGGCCTTCACCAGCTAGTTCGTTACTCACGTTGCAAAAGGGTGGTGTGCTTTGGCTGCCACGTACTGTTTTTCCCGTGTGCCCCCTTATCTTTCTCCCTGAATTCTCTCTTGTTCCTACAAGCACTAACAGAAAAGTGAGAAAAGAGAAGCTGAGGTTATGGTAGCCTCTCCAGTTACTGTACAGTCAAGTGGTAGGAAATGAGAAATCCCAACTCTCAGATGTTTGTGGAATTTTACTGAATCACCAAATGGTCCCCTGTGACTAAGGGTGTAGGCAAACATTCTTACTCTCTTCAGTAGTGATTTATTTTGCACTGGATGTAGTAAGAGAACTCACACAGTCAATTACTGTATCTATCCATGTTGCAAGGGTGGTAGCCTTCAGCAGAGAAAGAACAACTAACCCCTAGAGCCAGTAATTTATTAAACTACTCTTACGTGATCTGCCAAAAACCATCTGCCCAGGCATTCAGTGCAGGTCCTTCAGTTATGTATGTTCTTTCCAAAATATTTTGGAGCAGTTACTAATTGCTCTTTGGAGTCCCTCCTCTTCCTTCATTTGCAGCACACGGTAGTTCTGTAGTGTTTTCAGATGGCTTGCCCGTTTCAGGATACTCAGGAGAATCAATCCACACAAAAACCACTCTGTATAGTTGCTATCATTTACCAGCTAGGTACTCTCTGCTCCCTTTTTATTTTTCTTTTATGATAAGTCTATGCTTGCTGTAATGTTTATCCTCATAAAACAAAGGGGGCAATTTTTTTCCCGAGGAACTGTGGATAATCTCTTCTATAAAATTTTTGCATAACTATCTGGTCCAGCTCAAAGATAACACATGCCAGAGGATCAGAATTTTATGAGCTGTTTACAGACAACACAATATAGAAAATTTAGCAAATGAGTAATTAGAAATTGGGAGTGTTGTTCCATACTGTACAGGTAATTGTTATGCAGAGAAAATGAGTTTATTTCTTCTTTGTCTTTGGGGAGTGAGAAAAGGAAATTATGTTTTTGCCTCTCTGTTGAAGGAAGAAACCAGTGTGCTTTACTTCTCCAATAATCTGGATTTTATGAAATTTATAGTGCTCTGATCTTTTATACAGCCTCTTTCAGCCACAGACTGACTTCGTCTGCAGTTTTGAAGTACCATCCAGAGGTGAAAGTTCTGGAGCTTTATATTTCATACCACATTAAACATAACTGCATATTCAGAATATGAGCTGTAGAAAACTCCCTGCTTTTATCTTCTTGCTTTCAAAAGTGTATGGTGATCCATCACTAGGCAGTTTTGGCTGGAGCCCCTCTCTAAAGGTGCCATTGAAAACTTTTCCTCAGACAGAGTTTGTTGGCTGTGATTCCTCCCAGCTCACACAAAGACATAGAAACTGCTGAAGTAAATGAAATCAATGCAGGCTGCCATTCACCATTTGACAAAACAAGGCTTGTGGCAACTGGTGGAGCTAAACAAATTGGCACTGATCATTATTTCTGATGACATTTGATAAGGATTGAGGGACAAGAAAGAAACACTCACAGAAATGCCTTGAGGAAAAGTCTCCCTCTTACCCCAAACACCCCAAACAACCCATCCGGCTTTCATTTTTTTTGTCATATGATCTTACCTGAACCATCATACACCAGAAATAAAATACAGGGATAAACATGGTAAGGGCAAGAGTGGAAATGCAACAGAGAGCTAGCAGTTTGCGAGAGCTACTGTTTTTCTAATCTGTTTTCTCCTCAGAGAGGCAGTGGTAAGAGCAAGTCTGGCAAGAATTTCATTTTCTGCCCAAAGGCATGTTCTTAGATGAAAAGAACATACTGTACGTTAGCTGTTAAATAGATTAACTTTTATAATTTGCAATTATTTTAAAGAAAAACAAATTCATTGTGAGATCAGGCAATCTACACAGAAATGTTTGATTGTAATGAATGTCTGAAAACTTGGAAAGCTGTAGGTCTATTTTATGAGTGTCCTTTTTCTGGCAGATATATATTTTCAGAACAGTCTTAAGAATATTTCAATTACTGGCTCTAAGGTCACGTGCATTATAATGCTAAAGCAGGGGAGTACATTACCATTTTAAACATAAATTTCAGAGAAATTCAATGAAAAAAAAGCGTTTCTTTATAACAAGATATAATGGTCAGATTCCCATCTTGCTTGTGCTGAGAAATTTTGAATTGTTTCCACTGGTATCAGTGAAGTTTCTGGGCTAGAATTACTGCTGATGTAAGTGGACATAGCTCTTTGGAAATAAATGAGCCTGCTGATCTACATTAGCAGAGATGTCATCCCATTTCATTTCTTACCTGTGTACATTTTAGTATAAACACCAAGTGGTGTAGTTTACTATATTCATGAGATAAATTTCATAGAGAATTATGTTGTAGTCCCTTTTCCTTTAGAAAGAGAATCTTTATGTTTGGGTGATACAGGGCCCTGACCTGCCATCCTATTTGACAAGTGACTATTTGTGCTGTGAGAATTGGGCTGTACTAAAACAATGTATTAAAGGAAAACGTTGTCATGACTGAGTCACTTTTTAGTTCCAAGTTATTTTTTGTTGTATGCATTTTTTAGAGCTTAGGTTTGAGGATTTTTTTTTTTTGTGTGTGTGGGGGGTAGCAGTCATTTTTTTTTTTGGCCAAAAAATGAATACTAGTTCCTTGGTAAATAAATGATTTCTTTTTGCTGTTTCTATAGCAACATAAGAATGCTTTAGAAATGAATGACCTCCTACAGGCAGAATAGTACAAGGTCAAGTGACATTTTCTTACAATGAGGTTTTTAGCATCTCATAGGAGCTTTACGTAATGTTCAAACTGTGTAGTGCTTCTTCCGTCCTGACTGAAACAAGGCCTCAGTGTCTTCAGGAGATTTCGTACTGTTTCATGCATTTTTAAAACGATACATTCCCAAATTTTTGAGTCTGACATTTGAAAGTAACTTTTGAGAATCTTTGGAATATTATCTTAGTTTTATGTAGGAAATGAAATATTTACCAGAAAAAAAAATCAACTCGGAGGAAGATTGAATGAATAACAAAGATCTGTGTGTAGACAATAAAGAGTAGTGGTTACCTGATTAACTGTGGAACAGATAGATAAGATATTAATGGGGCTGAGTATGACCCCCTGTTGGATTTATCCTAGAGCAGGGACTCTCTGACCAAAGAGTCTCTCTGTCTTGGAGTCAGAGCTCTCCCAAAAGCATAAGGGCAAGAAACCTGTTCCAACAGGCTCAAGTGAGCATTCCCTTTGGGTAACAAGTCCTTCAGAAGATTGGACTCTTCTCCACACCACTTCCACATCCTCTCTAGCACAGGGAGTGTGACTGAGAGGCTGGTGCTCCAGGAGTACTCAGCTACTTTGTGGCCCTGCAGAGAGTGTATTAGCTGACCTAAGCGGTGTCCTCCTCTGGTGCTAAGGAGAGTTCGACCACTGCAGTCAATGTTGAAGTGATTCTGCCACCAGTCTTTTCTGATGAGTGCACTTGGATCCTCTGCTGTGGTGATCTAGCCTGCTGACTTAATGGAGATATTCCTGATCCAGTTGCAAACAAGGCAAGACTCAGGCCATAAAATTTTGGTATCTTCAAGATACAAACCCTCTCTTCAAGAGAGGACTCATTTATTTAGTTGATTCTGACCTTTTAGGATACTGGCTTAGATCAATCCTTTGTTTAACTTGAATGAAATATGGCTCTGCGTGAAGTTTAAAGCTGCAGATTAATCTTGATAGCTGGGTTAAGAGCATATACAGAAAACTGTTTAAACTTTGGGCCCAAACTGAATATACACTGAAATCAGCTGGAGTTGTGTAAATGTTCCTGAGGGAAAAGGCCATTTGAATAAGGCCATTTGATTTTTATGAATGTCAACATTTTAATTTTAGCTGATTCACAGCCTTGTGTTCAGTGGCAACAATGACTGCTGGAGAGCTATGGGAAGCGAGCCAAGCGAGCATAGGAAAACTACTTTAATATGATATTGTGTCTCTGGCATGCTATAATGGAAAAACTTAATATGGAAACAGGACACTTGCAAAGGTCCAGAACTGAATATAAGAGCACCTATCTGAAAGTTACTAAATTACTGTTTTGAGAGTGTGTCTGCACTAAGTGATTGCAGAGATATACAAGTTATTGTAAACAGATTGCAATTCTGAGCTAAAGATTACTGAAGAGAATCTGATAGCCTGAAAGAAGTGACTGTCTTGCTTGCCTAGGCAGTGGTTTGACTTGTCTGTGGAAGAGCTTTGTGTCATTGCATACATACTCACCAAGGCTTATGGCTGTGCTTATACCAGTTGGTTTGGTACTCCAGAGCATCATAGAACCGATGCCTGTTACTGGATAATTTTCAAAAAAAAAATCTGCTTCCTCACATGCTGATGACATGGGGGCTATTTGAAGTGATGGGCTTCCATTCCAAGCCAGAAAAAAACAGGATTCTTTTGAAGCTTAACCACTTGCCAAGCAGCCAGCCAGTGCTTTTCTTTCTTACAATGGGCATTGTCTTTCCACTTTCCATATCCATCCTGTTTAAATAAGCAGGGAAGAAGCAGATGTGCAACAAGCATATCTGAACATGTGCACAAAAAAACAAAGTGACTGCATATGTGTTGCAGTAGTAGATATTCTGTGATACATAAACAGTTTAAATCCAAAGGCAAAATATCTCTTAGGTTTAACTGTATGCTTGCTAGTCACTGCATTATGTCAGTATTATTTTGGAGCTTAAATACATTTCTTGACTCTGAGTGTAGCAGCTTAGATGATATTTGGTGGAATTCTAATAGTTAAGGAATTACAGTTTGTCTGCATCTTAAACACAGATGCTCCCCTGATATAAAAACACTTGCGGGAAGTTCTAGTGAAACAGAAAAAAGCTGTCAGTGAACTTCCACCTCACACATGAGGTGCAAATCAAGTTAGTGTGTTATGTTAAAGAAATGTTCTCTGTTGCAGTGTAACATATAAAAAGTCTAATTTCCCTTAGTAGGTAAGTTCTCTTGTCAGCAGTTTCCAACTACTTGAAGTCAAAATTTTCCATTTAGTTCTAGTGGTTTGGTAGGAATCCCAGTCCCTTTTCCCTCTCTTACCTTGCCTTATAAAAGACATATTTAGTTCCAAAGGATATTTTTTTCAGAACTATTGTATTACAGTAACTGGTGTACATTACAGTCCATTCTAAACAAATTACTTTCCTCTGTTTTTTAATGGGCTCAATAATGACTTAATCAATAATGGTTTTAAATATGCAGTTATTTTTGCAGTGTTTCCAACATATATCATTAGCTGTAGTGTCCAAGTATAGACTCGCAAAAAATTGTGCTGTGGTAGCAGATAGTTTAATACTGAAATCATGTTGTGGCAGAGCCATGTTTTAAAGTAGCCAAAATAAAGTGACTTGTGTATTTATATTACATTAAAATATGGAAAGAAAGTTTTTTATTGTGAGACATCTGTGCATTCTATCAAGTTAGGTTTTCCATATTTTTTCCATTTGGATTGCCTTAATTTTTTTTTTTTATTATATGAAAATGCCAAGATTTGGGAGCAGAAGCTTAAGAGTAGACAGAAAAATTGGTGTAATTTACTTTTGAAGACAAATCCTTTTTCAGGCTTCCAGGAAAATTGGTCTTTGGAGTTAAGATTCTGCCATGGCTTTCATTTAACACAGTCACTGAATTCGGTGAGACTGCATGAACATGAGCAGAATCGGGCCTTTTCACTATAGATTTTTCACTATATGTAACCGCTGTTTTTGTAAATTTACAAATAATTCAACTTTACCAAAAACCCTATATCTGACAATCTTTTTTTGAAAAGAAGATGCCATAAATTGTGCTAATTTATATTGTCAGGGTAAAAAATCAGTATGAAGAGTAAAATTGTAAGAACTGATGTAAAAGTTCCAGAAAAACTTCATGCGATATCACAGGACTATGGATTGGATTGGATTAAAAAAATGAACACAACACAAAGCAATTTTATTACATGTTCTATTAGCTATATTTGATAGGGTCAGCTAGATGATTAGAGTGGTACCCTCTGATTGTGTAATCTGTGAATGTGATGAATCTTTGTTTTATTGCCATTGCTGTTGCAATGGGTTGATGCTGATTTCTATTCATCATTAAGTTAAGTGGTATTCACCGTCTCAGATTTAATGAGGTCGTGCTGGCAATGGGATCCTTTCAAAATGAAGCCTTTATATAGGTAGTCCTGATCGTTCCAGTGGATTACTTATGAAAATGTTGTAGATTTGTGGTGGAGGTGAAAGACAAATGAACACGAAAACTGGAAACACAGCATATGACTTTGGGCAACTTGTGGCTTAGTTTTGGACTGAAACTGCTC
Source organism: Apteryx mantelli (assembly GCF_036417845.1). Classification (NCBI taxonomy): domain Eukaryota; kingdom Metazoa; phylum Chordata; class Aves; order Apterygiformes; family Apterygidae; genus Apteryx; species Apteryx mantelli. The sequence goes on from NC_089980.1 coordinate 104,166,450, forward strand.
CAGGCTTCTGAAACAGTGGGGTCTGTGCCCGGAATGAGCCTGAGCAGTGGAAATTGGATAGGTACTGAATTTCTCTCTGTTCAAAGAATTTTGAATCGGGTCCTGTAGTTACTGTAGTATAATATAGGGATAAATTTTTATCAGTGTGAGTGAAAATTAACTGTGATGCCATGAGACCACCTCAAGTGTTTAGGTCCTCATGCTATGCACCCTCTCAGAAATGTCCTGTACAGTAAGAAAGGCCACAGAGAATGAACACCAAAAAACCTGAGTGTTTCTGTGTGGATATGGATCTGGTTTTGCACGTGCCTTTGGCAAATTTTGCTACAGTGAGGCCATTGCATTACGACCAACAGTCAGTGCTCCTTTCCTGCCAGCAAAAGCCAGCCACTGTAATAAGAAAATGGAATACATGTTATAAGTGTATGTTAAACATTAAACAGAGGCACTGCTATTTTTGCACCACTTTAGACCAATAAGTGCCATTTTTAAGCAGTGGAATTACTCTGGTGTGTCAGGTGAGACTCACTCATCTCGCTGACAGCTTCTGTGATGAGCTGTGTCCTTCATTCCAGGTTAGTTAGACCTAACTATAGGGAGGAAAGAGATGCAAGTCTTACTACAGCAAAGGCGGGGACTGTGTTCCACTGTAACTGCTGCGTGTTGTAAACACACTGCACATCAGCAGTAAACAGATAGAATGAAATAGCTGATGGATCTGGTAAGCGGTGTTCAGGGAGATGAGTGAGATTGCTAGGGCAGCAGCCAAACACACAATTCTCATATGCTGGAAAGATAACAGCTGAAAACAGTGGCACATCTCACCTGAGTGATATATAATATGGGAAAACAATGCACTGTTCTTAATTTGGGATTAGAGAATAAGATGACATGAGAATGGCAGGGATGCACTAAAACCAGCTAGAATGACTTAATTATTACACCTGAAGCATCCAGTTAGCTTTGCCCTCAAGTATGCTCTCAGAGGTAGAAATTCTATTGGTTACAATTAGATCTTTCTTTTTTCTTCTTTACAAACAAGCCAAAAATATAAATATTTGAATATATTTCTCATTTACCAATAGACTGTGGCTTATTCCTGGTAACTACAAAAATTTCTCTTTCAGCAGTGGAAAAAGAAACTTTAAAAATCTCTAAAGGATCTCATATGGTATACAGATTTCCGTGTATAAATATGAACACAGCTATTTGTGGAGGGTGTAAATATAAAGACGTGGTATAAGAATCGCAATATTAAATAAAATGATGAGATCCTCAGAGAACTTGAAAGTACTGTGTTCACTCAGATAAAAGTCTTCTTTACTTGCCCCCAGAAAAATTACATACGTCTGATGATAAAGATGGACAAATGCAGGAAAATTATGTAATTGGAGTTAAAACCTACCTAAATGAGCTGCAGCACATTTAAGCACTGGCTTCCTTCTAAGTCTTCAATTAATACTGTTTTTATTTTGCAAATTATAAAGCTAAAAAGCTGAGTATCTTGCATTGTAAGGGATAGGATTATTTATAGTTTAAAGTTATCTTTAAGTATTTTGCTGGATGAAGCCTTCAGTTTTCTCCTGGAACTGCAAATGTGTTTCACTGGAACTCGTGTTGATGTGAAAAGTTTATTCCACTCTTATGATCATTTACTTTTCCATTTGTACTTTACTCTAACTTTTACTATTTGTATTTTAGTGACAGCTTATTGTTTCCTTTCTTGCAGAACATGGTTCACCTCGTAACTTGGTTACCACAAAGATAACTGACACTACAGTTGGGTTATCATGGACACCAGCTCCAGGAACAGTTAATGATTATAGGATAGTATGGAAGTCACTTTATGATGATACAATGGGAGAGAAGAGAGTACCTGGAAATACAGTGGATGCTATGTTGGAAGGCTTGGAGCCAGAGACTAAGTACAGGATTTCAGTATATGCAACCTACAGCAGTGGAGAAGGAGACCCTGTAGAAGGAGAGGCTTTTACTGATGGTGAGTGTTGTACAGTATTGCCATCACCTATAACGTTCTGTTCTTGATAAAAATGACACATTTTAATGAAAATGGTCTTTATTTTTCTTCATTTTCTGTAAAGTTCCCTCCAAACAAAATCCCATCTCAAACCAGTGAATTCTGGCTTTTTGTTTGACCATAAAAAAAAAAAAAGAAGATGTTTTCTATGTCTTGTAGACTTGGATTCAGCAAGAATTACTCATATCAGTTAGTGATTTGTGCTGTGATTTTGTCTGAAAGTTAATACAAAGCCAGCCTCTCATAGGTATGGCTGCTGGAAAGGAGGTGAAAGAAACCCTATGGGTAGAGTAAAGAGGAAAGGTGGGGAAAATTCCCACAAAACCAATTTTCTTTACATGTTATTTTGCTTTCCACTCTTCATAGTCCTCAAACAGAGGCTCAGGGAGTGATTTTGATATTTGTCATTTACCTTTCCTGCGGCTCTTCTTTTTTCTTATGTGTTAGCACGTTAGGCAGTATTAGTCAAAGCTGGCTCAAGCCTCTCCTGCAGTGTAGGCAGACTGAGAAACACTGAGAGACCAGGGGTAGCTTGTTGCTGCATAGGAAGAATCAGTAAGTAGAGGAGCTGGAATGAATGATTGAAGGGAAGGTCCCAGGAGGATGAGCCTTGATGTTTCTGCTGTTCCCTGAAAAGGGTATGTGAAGATGAAGTCTGAGGGAGTGCTCTGGGGCAGCATCGTGTATGCTTTCTCTGTTCTTACTCTTTCTTAGGCATCTGTTTTTGGCTACTGTTGGAGGCAGGCTACTGGGCTAGGTGAACCTTTTCTTTGACCGAGTATAGGTGCCCTTAGGTCTCACAGGAGCAGTGATTGCTGCTGTTGGTGACAGCTGTCTCCCTCTCACCAAGAGCAGACTGCTGTCCCACATACTCTCCTCCTGTTTGCAAGGACAGCAGCGTTAGTTGTCCTGCCTTTTCCAAGTTAAGTAGGCAGCTTGGCCATATAATCTGTTGCTTCTCTCAGTCTGCTGCCAGAGGGAACTCTGTCAGGCCTGTCAGTAGACCCAGACCTGATGCTAACTAACATTGCCTCTTTCTGGTGCAAACACAACTAAAAATTCTCTGTTCCTAAGGCTGGGAGAGGATAGTGTAGCCTGCAAAGCCTACCTTACCGTGTGCTGAAATACTGACTGATTCTGGCATGCCAAGAAGGTTCTGTCTTGCCAAAACCTAGATGGCTTATTCCAGCTGACAGCCAGCATTACATACCTTTCATTTCACTTCAGGTCTTTTGTAACATTTGTACAGTCTGGAACATGTTTTAGAAGCTGAGTGCTGCAATCTGTAGAGAAAATACTTTGTATGTCCGTTGGCTCATTTCAGCACTGGTACTATCCTACGATTACTGGTGAGCGACTTTCCAAAGGCTTGGAAAGTCTGTTGTATGGAGCCCAGCACCCGGGAGTTTAGATATTTACCTGTATCTTATCAAATCCATAAACTCCAAACGTAGAAAATCTTAACTCTTTAGGGCATTTTGTCTGTAAAACAGCAATGGCTATATAATTATCACTTTTGCTTGAGAGTGTTGAATCCACTACTTAATAGATTACAGAAAAGGGTTTCTACATAGAACTCCTAATTATGCTGTGTCATTCATTGCATAACTTACCCTTCACTCTTTTTTTCTTTGTAGTAGAAAACAGATTTATGTTTGTTTAGTGCATTAAAATTATAAAAGAAATAAACAATGGCCTGTGAAGTTCCCCTGTGTCCTCCCCCTCAATGAAATACTGTAATTTTAAAGTCAGCCGTGGATTTTTTTAATGCAACTGAATGAATTTTGTGGGCATGCATTTGAATATATCTTTGTGTGACAAAGTAAACATTTATCCATATTTTTACACTGAAAAGTGTCACCAAATGCCAGGACTGTGACAGTAGACAACGAGACAGAGCATACAATGAGAGTTACATGGCAGCCGTCACCTGGGAAAGTCTTGTCTTACCGTGTTTACTACCGACCGCAGAGTGGAGGAAGGCAGATGTTTGGAAGAGTAAATGCTCCTGCCACAAGCATAGTATTAAAGCGACTTAAGCCTCAAACTACATATGACCTCAGTGTTGTTCCAATTTATGATTTTGGACAAGGAAAATCAAGAAAAGCAGAAGGAACAACAGGTATGTATTATATGCTAGTATATGATTTGATAATGAAAATTTTATGCTTAGAAACAGTAAGCACAATAAGTAGAAAAGCTGTGGTGGAGTCTGCCAAGTTCAGGAATTAGCAGAAAAATTAAAGAAATTGTTAAAGGCTGAGAACAGAGTTTTATTTGTTGGAAATTTCACTTATGGCATGGCCTGAGCACACCTTTTTGCTATTTGATACTGGTGGTGTATCTCTGGTTTAGAATACTGGACTCATTTTTAAACATTGTCCTCAGAATTTAATGAGATGGTGTGTATTTCTGGTGGCTTGTGAGGAAGACAGTGTTTCTCAGAAGACTGTTTCACATGTTGTCAGTCATTTCATAATTTGCCTTTTGGTCCTGTATATTGACTAAATAGCTACCCTGTATCCTGTTACTTAGATTTTTATTCTTTGTTGACCTGCGGTAGTTAAAAGGCAAGGAGGTGATTTTAAAGAGTCATCAGTGGAAGTCTGACCTTGGAGACCATGGTCTTTTGGATAAGCAGTCGCCTCAGAACCTGAAACACTAAAACATTGATTAAGTCCTGGTGAGGTTTTTTTCAGTGTAAAAGCAAAATGCTTCCTAATCTACCTTTAGTCAGTATCTGATACAGGTTTTTCTTTTTGTAAGGAAATTGTCTCTTGCTTTCCAAATCAAATTGAGTAGATTTAGAGCCATTTTTTTGCTTCCATAGTTACAGGACCATTACCAAAATAGAAATTTTTTCAAGATGTTTCTGCCTGTTTTGGGCTAGTACAGTTCACTGAGGCACATTATAAATATTTCATGCCATCCTCTGTTCTCAGGACATAAGTCATATTGAATGGTGATAAGAAGTAAGAAACAAGTCTCCTAACAGTGGAGATGTCAGCACCTTAATTACTGAAGGAAGATTCTTTTTAAAACTAAAATGTAATTTTTGTAGAACAGTCATGAAAACTTAATCAGCTCTTGTCCAAAATCTCCTTTTTCAACCTTGCGAATTATATTGAGATAAATCTCAGATTATCCAGCTGCTTTTGATTTTTGACCTGTTTATTTTGATATAGATGAGGATGTGCCACTGTGCTTCCTGTGAAAATAACTATAGTGCTAAACACTCTTTGGAAGCGAGTCAGCCCAAGTGATCTAGTTAGTTGAAGCTGTCATAGTAATTTGGGGAGGAGTATTCTAGGAGATGAGACAGAGAGGCTGTATTTTTCCTTATGAGTGGGAGTATATCTACTGTTTCTCATGGGAATTCATAATCTGGGGGCATTATGATCTTTCAGCTCTAGTTAGACAATTGCATAGGCACAGGGATAAATCAAGCTCTTATTCGTTTTCATCTTTTTCTTCCAAAGCTGAAAGAAGAAGTGGTTACTTTCTTGTTACTCTACTCCCCATTTTTGCAATTTTGATATTACACTGCTGTGGTATTTTCTATATGGGATTGCACTTCAGATTTACACAAAGACAAAAGTGATGCAGAAACTAGCAGCACGGTTGTTAAACATTGCGTTTAATTGTCTGTGAGTACTGACCTATACTGGGTAGACATTAGTTCTCAGGTAAAATTGCTCTTGACCTATAAACCTCAAGCCGTTTGGCTGTTACTCCTCTTAAGAATTATTTGTTGATTTATTGCCACACCTGTGGTTGGTGAAGCTGCTTGAGCTGCCAGGCCCTGAGCACGCAGAAGGAGAGGACTGTTGTCAGGACCTTTTCTATGAAAGGGGCCTTGCTTTCAGTGCCTCCATGTGGACCTCTTGGACCAAGAGTGCTCTGAGGAGAAAGCAGCTTGAGAGGTGACGTTGGTGATGGAGAACTGGTTGGCTATGACTTTTGCCTGCAGTAAATTTTCTGGCTTTGGTTTGAGAGGAAGCTCTATTGGTTTCTCTCTTGGTTTGTCTAGCCCACCTACTTGGAGCCATTTAAAAGAGAAAAAGCTAGTCTAAGCTGGTCAAGTAGTCTTTCTCCGTAATTAACAGAGAAAGTAGGTGTCAACCTACCTGACAGCCCACCTATTGTCAACATTTATTGTACAATCAGATGGATGTTTAAGACAGGTGAGATGAATTACTGTCTATCTTCTGTTCCTTGACTGTAGAGGGAGCATTGGTAACAAACTCAGCCTACATACCTATCTTTTAGATAGCTAAAGCAAGGTGAAGTGAATCTCACCTTTCCTATCTTGATACTTCTGTTTATGTCAAAGGAAAGGCACACAGTGTTTAGGATTTTTTTAAAAATGTGTACCATAAGTTTAACAAAATTCATAGTTAATTAAATCACTAATACTGAATTTGCTTATGGACTTTTACATTCAAGAATACTTGTTGATTTTTCATAAGCAGACCTGATTTAAATCTTCTTTTATCCTTGCAGCCTCTCCCTATAAGCCACCTAGAAATCTGAGAACTTCTGATTCTACTATGTCAAGCTTCCGAGTAACCTGGGAGCCAGCCCCAGGGCAAGTGAAGGGTTACAAAGTAACTTTCCATCCTACTGAAGATGATAGAAGCCTTGGAGAATTAATAGTGGGGCCGTATGACAGCACAGTGGTATTAGAGGAGCTTAGGTATGGATAATAATAACATATCTTTAAAAAAAAAAACCTTTAGCTTAAGGTTTTGTTTAATCATGATCCAGGATTGGAATGCCTTGCAAAATCTGCTATAAGTGAGGAAGTACTTATGGCAATAAGCTGTAAGAATGTTGTTATGCAGTCTTTGAAAGGCACCTGACAGGGCTCTTCCGAGATTATTCCTGTCGCTTGTGGTGTTCTCACGGGAACTAAAGGAGGCAAAGATGTAGGCAGAGGCAGCGTTCACATGTGGGAGAGCTAATGGGACACTGGAGGAGAAAGCTGGGATTTCTGAAGTTTCTCCCAAAGGTTCTTTACTTACTATTAAAAATTCCTAGTTTAGTTCTGGATCCATTTTTTCAGAGGGCTAGATTTATAAAGTGGTCTTCAGAGCATGTCAAAATCTTTTATGAATTGTATGCATATAAACTGAATATATTAAAAATAGAACCATTAAAAGTCTTAAATGACTTGAATGAAAAAACTCTGTAAGTACAGATCTAGAACAAACTCTTAAATTGTCAAAATGTCACGGCTTCAGTGGAGGAACTGGTCTTTGAGTTTTGCATTTTTGCACTTTATTTTCTGTGGAGTAAAACTGTGAAGATTTTATAAGTGAAGTGTCAGCATTTAGCTAGCCACATGACTTTAGTTACAGTATGTTTGCTTAACTATTGCAGGGCAGGAACTACCTATAAGGTAAATGTTTTTGGAATGTTTGATGGAGGAGAGAGCAGCCCACTGGTTGGACAAGAGATGACTACCCTTTCAGATACTACTTCGGAGCCTTTTCTATCTAGAGGTAAACATGATCGAATTGAAGAAAATGTAGTCTTGGATTATGGATAAAAAAGACCAAAAGAGTTTCTCAGCATTTCCTTATCATTTTTCTAATGCACATAAATATTTATTTGCAGGATTCAGTGTACTCCCTACCCTGATGATATAAACCTCTGGTCTGAAATGACCACTAAGTATGGCCTCTTTCATGATTCTATTCCTCTGCGCCCTTTAGATGATCTTACAAAGATGATAACTCATGCAAGCCATGTTTGCTGATTATTTAAAGCCAGCTGCATAGCATTTGCAAGCCATCCTCATCTGTGTTAAATCACATAAGGTCAAATTCTTGAACAGAGATCATGGCTCATCTACAAGGGTGTTCACAGGAGTAGAACAAAGAATTTAAAGCAGATCTTTAGCCCTTTGCTTGTCCTTACATGGTGACTTTTCCTTTTTAGACTAAGATATAATAAATATACAATGAGCAAAGGTTTGATAGCTGGGGAATCTCAGAGTTATGGTGTATTCTTTAGATTTATATGCAACAAAACCATTATTTTAGGAAGAGAGTTAGTACAGACATGCAATTGCTGAGTATTCTCCACTATCTGTTTGGGGGTTTCTCCCTGTGTAGCTGAACCTTCCAACCAAAGTATCTATGATTCTTATGATAACGGCTCCCTCTGTGTGGGTAATAGGCCTCTGCAAATGGATTGAACAGCTATGCCCACCATATTTTTGGAAAACACTGGTCAAACAGAGTTTCAGGACTTAGTCCTCCTTCATGGAAGGTGTAAAGAACTTATCTGCAGCAGGTCTTTGCTTCTTAATAGCCAAGCATAGGGGTAGAAGTGCAGATCTTTCTCTGCCGTTACAAGCTTTGCATAACCATCAGAGAGAACAGAGAATTTGTTAAGGAGGAAGAACCTAACTGCAAAGGTCTTTCAGAGTTAATTAAAGAAAAAAAGTTTCTGACTGTTAAGTACAGCATTCAGTTGACCCAGTATTCTTTTGTCTTATGGATACCCTCTTTCCACACCAGGCTGTGTAAAAATACTACCCTTGTGAAAATTTTATTGACAACATTTTTAGAAACTTCTAAAGTTATTGCAGTCCTATTGCAGTCTAATACAATAGAGTAAAACTGAGAAAAATTACATAACAGGCCATCCGTGACATTTGAGTAAAACTGTGATAATTCTGGCAGAAAAATAATTACCTCAGGAGTGGTTTGTTATTTTTGATTACTGCAGCTGTCATTTCTTTCCTCAGTGTTATAATCTTTAAGCTAATTTGTTTTACTACTGCATGGATTTGAGTCATGGTTAATGTGAAAAATGAATTTTTTATCTGGGACTGTAAATGTAATAGTACATTATATATTAATAGGGGGAAAAATCACCCTAGGTCTGGTGCCTTTGCTTGAATTTTCCATTTGGGGAATTATGGTAGTTGGAAGAAAAATAAAAGTCAAAATAGTTTAACTGTTATATTGTACATGAAGCTAACCTTAACTTCCATGTTAAAGTTATGCATGCAATTTTTTGAACTAACATGGTTTTATTTAAACCCTACTCCCAATCTATTTTATTGTCCTGATTAAAGACTAGATCTATATTTTCTATGCAGAAGAGGATCATGCTTTTAAGCCCCAGGTACATGGAATAGTTATATTCATGAGTCTGCAGTGTTGGATCAATTATGTGGAACATATATGAAATCACAATATCTTTCAACTGTGATGAGTGTGGCTGATTTTTCTCAATGGGATTTCTTCCATATAAAGACCAGAAGCTCTGATGGCAGGAAGCCAGAAAATTTGCAGCTGGTAACACAATCTCCAGGAAAAGAGAGAGAGCAAGGATTTTTTTTTTTTTGCAAATGGCTGCTGATAAAATCATTGTGTCTTTCTGCTTTGTATAAATATTTTGTGATCTTTCTTGTGATGAAAACAAAATGATACATATTTTATTCTGTAATTTGTAAACTGAAGATATCTGAAATAACTTCCTACCTTTTCAGAACATTGCAGCTTTATATAAATGTTTGTTCTTGTCACCTCTGTATCTCTTGACCTGTGTTTATGTTTGCATATCTTCTTCTAAATTGTGTTCTTTCTTTCCTGTATGTGCAAACTTTTGTACCATCTGTATTACTATGTCTTTTCCCCTGCAAATTCAGAAATGCTATTTATTTGAAAGTGTTTGTAATATATGCTATTAGTTCCATTACTGTATAGTTGAAAATTGAGCAGTAATTTAGCCATCCATAGCCATAGAGTAAAATACTGTGAATTTGGATAATCTGATAATGCTCACTGCTATGTCAGTGGTTAGCTTAGTAGTCTTTTACGAACCCTAGGAATCTGAAAACAAGTTATGAACCATCTCTAAGGACCAAAATAGATAATGACATGACAATAAGGAAGAACACTTTAGTGATCCTATACATTTTAGAAGTCTTACTCCTGAAAGGATACATACATGAAAAAATTTATACAGCTTTTGCCATGGAACAGGTGACTAGTGTGAATAATGTTCACAAATAGATCATACTTGACAGAGCGCCAGTGGAAAAAACCTAGAGATATTTTAGAAGCTAATTCATGACATATGTCATATAAAAGAGGTTGGGGAAAGAAAGCTATCATGGTTTGATGTAGCTAAGGTTATATTTTTGTGGTTGATATGGCAGGTTTAGAATGTAGAACCAGAGCAGAAGCTGATATCGTGCTGCTGGTGGATGGCTCATGGAGTATCGGGCGACCAAATTTTAAAACTATCAGGAACTTCATTGCCCATATTGTTGAAGTTTTTGATATTGGTCCTGACAAAGTACAGATTGGTAAGTCCTTGTGTGCCTGAGGGCAACTGAGGCATAACTGCTGCATGGCCACTTAATAACCGAGTAATAATGGCTTTTTTCAGGTCTTGCACAGTATAGTGGAGATCCCAGGACAGAATGGAATCTCAATGCTTACAGAACCAAGCAGGCTTTGTTAGAGGCTGTAGCCAACTTACCATACAAAGGAGGAAATACTCTAACAGGTACGTAGCACTTCCAGAATTTTCCTTAATCTCCATTAAAAACATTTTAGTAGTTGACTCCGGTATTGTTCAGTGAGCTCAAATTTGTACATGATCAGAGGGGCTTGCAGTTCACTTTGGGTATGTTTGGATGAGAACAGGCATAGCATGTGGCCATATATTCTCAGTGGAAACCTGGAGAAATATGATGGAGGAGAGCTTGGGTGATGAAGAGCTGCAGGGTTGCATTTTGGCATATGAGAAGAAAAAAAGGCAGCTCCATGTCAGGGTTGGGATGAAGACAAGGTGAGGACCCAGAAGGGAGACTACAGAGAACCAGATAGGAGGGTAATGCATAAAAGGTAAGAGATCAGAGACCTTGAAAGGACTGAAATGGTGCCAATTCCTGGTAAGTGTAGATGATGGACTTCAGTGGGATTCTGAGTGCTCCCTGAAGGAAGTAAATTGTGGAATGATGTTGTCAGAGTGAAATGACCAGGATGAAATACTCTCCTTTACCATGACTGTATGTTTAAAATAGTGTATAGTGATGGTTACCTCCTTTGTATCATGCTAGGAATGGCCTTGGATTTCATCTTAAAGAACAACTTCAAACAAGATGTAGGCTTGAGGCCCAGAGCTCACAAAATTGGTGTTCTTATCACTGATGGCAAATCACAAGATGATGTAGTCACCCCTTCAAGGAGACTCAGAGATGAGGGAGTGGAACTTTATGCAATTGGTAAGTATTGTATGAAGAGGTAGGCTGAGTTACCCCCCGTATGCTAACTGTACACAGAAGTGGAAAGAAACATAAGTATCTAAAAGAGGATTCAAAGAATGTATTTAGAAGCTTATGTTCATGGCAGTATGTGTCACGGCCACTGTTCCTAACAAGCTTCGTTCTCATATCTTCTCTGTAAGGTATTAAAAATGCAGATGAAAATGAATTGAAGCAGATTGCAACGGATCCAGATGACATCCATGCTTACAACGTTGCAGATTTCTCCTTCCTGGCTAGCATTGTTGATGATGTAACCACAAATCTGTGTAACAGTGTGAAAGGCCCAGGTACATCACATATTCTAACTAATTCATCCTCTTTCTGTTTATGTGCTTGATTTGCTAATTCCTTTTCATTACTTTCTGGGAACACTGTGTAGCCCTGAGCTGTTTTTTCAGCTGCTGGTCTAAGGATGTTGTGCAGACCACCTGGAATACCCGCAGGGGTTCTTCCTTTCCTTTCAACAATGGCTGTGTTATACCTAACACAGCATGACATGGCTGGACATGCTTGCCTTTTTCCCAGAGTCAGGAAATATGTTGCTCACTTTGTCACCTTTTTGCTCAGTCTGGCAGGTTCTTTGATGATACTCATCCAATAAATAAAATTTTAGCAGCTCTGCTCTTTTAAAGTATAAGTGTCTGACAGCTCAGAACCAAAGCCTGGCATGGAAGAACGCTCATGTTACCTGATGGTCTTCCAGTGAAACACTGGTGTTGGAGGTGGGGTAGGAAGGATAGGGAGTTTGTATGGACTTGAGGGTGTGATGATGAGCTGTTTGTTCACACAGTTGTTTTAAGAGTTTCCTGAGGAAACAGAAACATAAGCAAATACCTCAACTGTTTGTTTTTTTCTTAAAAAAAAACATTTTTATGTTGTTGTAAGTCACATTTTTATTCTTGATGACATAAGAATAAATTCATGAATTTTAATTTGTTTCCACTTGTAGGTGATTTGCCACCTCCCTCTAACCTAGTTATTTCAGAAGTGACACCTCGTTCTTTCAGACTGAGATGGACTCCACCTTCTGAGAGTGTCGATAGATACAGGGTTGAATACTACCCTACCTCTGGCGGCAGACCCCAACAGGTTAGTGCTGTATGTTCTTCTCTGACATTGTCCATGATAACCTTGGACTTTTGCATCACAGTAATGCCATTCTGAAGTTTGTGCTTATTAGGCTGTGTGTGGTATAACAGTAAATGAAAAAAAGCTTCCAAGGTCAATAATACCTTATTTTGTAAACCATAAACAAAATTACAAAAATGAGGAGCAGACTTTGTTTTAAAATCATTAATCTGGGAATAAAATATATATTTTTAAAAATAGCTGAATGATATTTTCTAGTAATTCCTTTCTGTTCATATTCTATTGTCTTATGTTGGTTTAAATGAGTCTGCAGTGGAAATTTTCTGAGCATACTCACAGGTAGGCTCACTGTCCTTTTAGTGCATTTTCTAGTTAATAGAGAAAAGGTCAGTGGGTGATGTGGGTTGTGAGGTAGCATTTAGATGAGCATTGTATGATAGTACTTTGGAGAATGTGCTTAGGCACAGATTCAAACTGTTAATGCATATGGTCAAGCTCATCTTGTGGTTATTACTTCTCTCCACAGAGAGCCAGTAGCAGGCAACCCTAGATACTAGGCACTCTGAATTGCTCATCACTCTCTTCAGCCAGGCAGGATAATAGGAGAATGAAGTTAGGCACCTCCATGTGCCTAACTCGGAATGTCCTACCTCTGAATGTGGATTTTAAATCCTAACTCAGATTTGACTCATTGGGAGTTTTGTCTTAGTTTTATTGTGACCTCAGGATTTGGCCTATGATTAGATTTGAAGCAGCTATTCCAATGCACACTGGCTTTACAGCTTGACTGTCTGCTGCCATTTCTGTTCTGCAAGATGTCGCTAATGGCACGTGCTGTAACCACCTAGAGTACCTTGGATGTTTGACTTCTTTTTCCAAAGTATATTTCCAAAGTTCTATAAGACAGAAGACACAGCAGATTAAGACCATGCTTATTTTTAGTTCTAGACCATTGATTTCTGAGGATTTTCACAAGGAATTAATTTTTTGTTAGAGATAAGATTACAGATGCATTTGCTGTACACTTAGTTAACATTGTTCCTATTTTATGTAGTTTTATGTAAGTCGGATGGAAGCTACGACAGTTCTGAAAGATCTGAAACCCGAAACAGAATATGTTGTTAACGTGTTTTCTGTGGTAGAAGATGAAAGCAGTGAACCTCTGATCGGGAGGGAAACAACTCGTAAGTTAGAATTGCAATGTGAATAACATATTAACAACCAATCTGATATATGGAAAACCATCCAATAGAACTTTTAGCACTATGGGCTTTCTTTTTAGAGGAAAAAAATTATTGACTGGAATGACCAAACTGTGTTGTGTTACACTGGTCATTCAGATTTTGGCTGGAAAACTGTAGCAAAGAGAAACTGCTGTGTGGTAAAAAATGTTTGTCCCAACTTTGGCCTCCTTCCAGACTTGTAAAGACACTGCTGTACCAGCCTTCTTAGCCTAGAGCAGTAGAGATGAATTACAAGATGGAGTTTATAAATTCCAGAAATGTTATCATATACAGACCTATATTCATTCATTAATTCCTGCTGCTAGCAGCCAAAATGTTACATGAAATTCATTCTAATTTTGTAAGATTAACAAAAACACGTTTCAATACAATTGCATCATTTCTATGTTGAGAGACATAACTTAGCTATTATGTTTCTACTGTCAGCTGTCTGTGTTATTGATGTTAGGTATGTTGATATTGAATGCGGCATAGAGTGACTTTTCTGCCTCCTCCAGAAAGTTGAATGTTAGGGGCTCATTTCCCTTCCCTTTCTAATGCCCATGTGCTCTATTCTCAATAGTACTACCTCTGTTGTGAAATATGAAGGATATAGAAGGTAGAAATAATGAAATGATAATGGAAATAAATTAATATATATTTTTTTATTTGACAGTGCCAATCTCTTCAGTTAGAAACCTGAATGTTTATGACATTGGATCAACTTCTATGAAAGTGAGATGGGAACCTCTCAATGGAGCTACTGGTTATTTGCTAACATATGAACCTGTGAATGCCACAGTCCCAACTACAGAGAAAGAGGTAAGAGAATTTGTCTTCACTTCCTGTACTCTGCCAAAACAAAATTAAGAAAAACTGATAGATTTGCTTCCTGTATCATAACAGTCAAAAAAACCTGGCATGTACTACTTGAAGTGCTGTGTGAACTTAGTTGGGATATTGTATACAATGACATCAGTCAGGAAGCTGTAAATATACTACAAATCTCACAAACAAAATTCCCTTTAAGTTAAATCATTGTTTGCTTTTCTGCCTCTGTTTTCTTTAGTTTTTTAAACATGGTGTAATTTTTTAATGTGCAGATGCGTGTTGGATCATCAGTGAATGAGGTTCAGCTGGTAGACCTCATCCCTAATACTGAGTACACTTTAACTGCTTACGTATTGTTTGGCGATATGACCAGTGACCCACTCACCTCCCAGGAAGTGACATGTATGGACATCTTGATTTTTGCTTTGTTATTGGTTCAGCAACATTTAACTTTCGTTTTATTTCATGCAACTTTTTTATTTCTGTTTTGTTTTGTTTAGAAGACCATCTTTTTCCTGTTTTATGCATTTTACACTACTCTTATGTTTCCAAAGTATCCTGAAGGAAATTTCAAAGAAAATGAACCAATTATTAAAAGAGGAACAAAATTTTTTTTCCTTGAATAATGAAGCAAGTTGATTTGACAGTCTCTAGGTTATGGTGTTTTAAAAGGGATTCAATTTTGGTTGCATTAATAACTTCTAGTAACCTTGTTCCTGAATTCAGAGGGGCTCACTTAAGTATGGAGAATCTATGGCCCCCAAATATTAATAAAATTGGAAAAATTGGGTACGAAGAAGGAAGCATACCATACCAAGGGAAAGACTGATATAAACATGGCTTCCTTTTTTATATCTTTCCTTAAACGACTACAATTTCCTACTGCTGCAGGCATGTTTCTGGGCTAGATGTACTCAGTGTGGTTATTCTTATGTTCTTAAACAATGTTAAGCCCTTAAGTGTACATGAAAAGTGGCTGGTTTAATTTGATTGTCACCAAAAGTTATGTTCTTAAGAAAAGAGCACTGGTACTTCTAGAAGTATTGTGCTCATAATTCACAAACGTGAATCTATTATAGTTTTTAGCTATCTTGCTGGTTGCTGGGACAGTAAGTTGTTAACCTGTCTCATCTAATGGCCAGAGCAATGAACTGCCTGGAAAGTTATTGCTGCCATTTGAATTAAATGCATGAAAATAATTAATTCATTCAGTGAGAGACTTACACCTCTCTTGTGAATAGCATTTTCACTTACTACTGTCATTATTTGTATAGTACCTTTGCCTGGACCAAGAGGCTTAACAATCAGGGATGTTACTCACAGCAGCATGAACATCCTTTGGGATCCTGCCCCAGGCAAGGTTCGAAGATACATCCTAAGATACAAAGAAGCTGAAGAAGCTGACATAAAGGAGGTAAGGAAAAGGAACATTTTTGCAAGTACTTGAAGAGAGTTTTATTTTGAGAAGCTGGATTATTAAAATAATATTAAAAGTAATACTAGAAGCCATTGAGAATAGGGAACATCAGTCAAGAAAGAGTACTGATGTCTTGGGAGCTGAATAAACTTGGGCTGGAATTCTTCGCATACTCCCCTCCTTCTCATAAAGAGGGGGATAAGGCCTCAAGCTTACTAGAGTTCTCCTGTGTTTTGATAAATAGCCATTTTTGCTCCATGACTGTACTATGCCAAGCTTTAAGAACAGCTTACAATTAGGAGGAACATGATTGTGGATTAAAGGAGGCGTGTTAGCTCTTTTCCTAACTGACACCACGTGAGTGAGCATTGTTACAGATGCCTTTCTTTGAGTTATGTGCAAGCTTTCCGTAGTTGCGCTGCTAGACATGAATCAACTCTTCAAGGATTAAATGTGTTTTTATAAGGGAATGAGAACTTTCTGGAGAGGCAGTTTGCATCCTCATTTCCAAAATGAATGAAGCAGTGAAACAGCCAGAAGTAGCTTGCTGGTATCTGGGACAATATACTTTGCAATGGCAGTTACTAGATAGACCTTCAACATTCAGGTGTAAATGTAGGGGAAAATGGTAAAATTTAATGCAAAATACTTTTCTCTTTTTCAGTACAGGAATTCCTACAATTTAATTAAATGCCGGATCATAAATAGAATAATTTTTAAATCTTAAGTCATTATTTTTACTCCTAGGTGGAAATTGACAGATCCAAAACCAGCACAACTCTTTCTGACCTTTCCTCCCAAACACTGTATAATGTAAAAGTTGTTGCTGTATATGATGAAGGGGAATCTCTACCAATATCTGCAGAAGCTGTTACTCGTAAGTTTTCCTAATAACTCTGCTTATAGATATTTTTATCTTAGATTCTATTTAAGGAGTGTGTGTTGCAATATATTATTGAGTTTAGGTGGAAACATAATTTTAATCTGTTCAGTCTGAGAAATGTTTTACTTGTATTTGTAGCATTATTTGCAATATAATCCTGAGAATCTTTGAGAATCTCAGATGAGGTCAGCATCTTTTTGCAGTGAACACTGAGCCTGCTGTCTGCAGAGAGGGAACAGACCAACAACTGAAGAAAAATTTGTTGTGTTTAGAAGCTGAAGGAGGAAAGTAGGGGTAGAATTAATGAGAGAATATGAGAATAGAGGAAAGGTTTAGCAAGTCTGTGAAGTTACTTGAAATCTAGGAAAGTGAGTAGGAAGCTAGGGAATGTGCTAGACAGTTACAGAGGTTTGATCTTGCTTCTGACACAAGATTATTTTTATATCGTGGAACGGTAAGCCAGCCTGTACTTTTAGAGATATATTATTCAGGTAATCATAAAGGCAGCATTTCATTAATGACAACAGATAAAGACAAGGAAAGGGTATTGCATGGATGGTAAGAGCAAATCTCCAGACAAGAGAGTTGATGCAGACTGAAAAGAGAAAGCTGATATCAGAGAAGCCCTCATCCTGATCTGGGCTTATGGTTTAAGAAGAGAGCTAGAATAGGAATGGACAATGTTACTTTATCATTGACCCGCACTCTGAAGTAAAAAAAAGAAAACATGCTCTCTTTTTGTATTTCTGCTTAATTTTTTGTTTTGTAGCCTGGTGTATTTGAAAATGTTTGTGAGATATTTTTTGCTTCCTTTTGTGTGAGCCTGTTCTATACCTGTATTTTTGTGTGAGTGTATGTGTGAGGAAAAAGAGGAAAGCTCTGTCAAAGAAATTATTTTTAGTTTAGGTCTGTAGTTTTACCTATTGTTTGTGGGAGTGAGTCTCACAGGCTGTATTCAGTTCTGTGATTGTTCTGGCTCCTGCATAATGGATGGGGACTAGCTCTTGCAGTTGAACCTATTTGTCAGAGAGAGAGTGGCCCATGCTCCAATCTCGTATAAGAATTTGAATGTTTGGACTGAAGGAGAGCAACAGAGAGAGTGAGAAAGTTAGTGGGAAGAAATAGGCTTCTCCAGGAGATGGAGAACCTGATTGTAGTTTCTATCTCTCATTTGCCTTTTAGAGGCACCCATTTCTTTCCAGTGACTATAACCCTTTGCCTCCTTAACCTAATGTTAACCTCTGTGAATTCTGCTATCTTTCTAAAAAAAAAAAAAGGTGTAATTCAGCCATGGATTGTTTGGCTTATATAAGAAATTTTAAGATCTAGGTGAAACTCATGCAAGAGCTCAGAGCTAGGGGTTGGTGATGGGGTCATAATTACTCCTTCTAACTCCACAATGTAGGGGCTGGGATTTCAGTTGTTTTGAATAGGCATAAATTGACTGAGGTCAGTGGAGCTATGTCTGTTTTATCAGGTGATGACCTGGTAATGTGAAATTATGAAGGACGACTTGCTTAGTGTAGCTGCTGAGTTATAGTACGGGATTTTGTTGTAGTTATTAGAAGCATAGTAACTGACAACTGAAACTTCTACAGAAGACTATCTTCTGAATTCTTTATCTGAGCAATTATTTGGTTTAACTATACTCATTCTGTAGTTACATTTTGTGGAGTATTTTTCCTTTTCCCATAATAGAGCCTGTACCAGCACCAGTCAATCTCAGAATCACAGATGTAACCAAGCATAGTTTCAGAGGAACTTGGGATCATGGAGCTCCAGATGTCTCTCTGTACAGAATAACCTGGGGACCCTATGGAAGATCAGAAAAACAGGAGGTAAGAATGGATGGTCACCCTAGGATTTTGGGAGCAGTGTCTCAGAGTGTATATTTTTAAAATCAAAAATCTAATTAATAAATGACTTATGTCTGGCAAGCATTCTTGTTGTGCTCCTTGGAAATTCTATGAGAAGACCTAGAATACAGAGTTTGAGTTATAGCCACTTGTAGTGATGTTACTGTGTGAAAAGTTACTCATTTCTCTCTTTCTCTTTCCCTCTCTCTCTCTCTCTCTCTCCTTTTTTTTTTTTTTAATTCTCCACAAGACCATCTTAAATGGGGATGAGAATAGTTTGGTCTTTGAAAATCTGAATCCAGATACATTATATGATGTCTCAGTTACTGCCATCTATCCTGATGAATCAGAAAGTGATGACCTGACTGGCAGTGAACGGACACGTAAGTAGTTTAAGGGTTTCTACATTTTGTATTTCATAGTTATTAAATTAGAAGGCATCCACATGCAAGAGTTCTGAAAACTCTTTCTGCCTTTTTTCTAGTACCATTGGTGCCTATAACCACACAAGGTAAGAACCTGAATTTCCAGGTATAGTATTAAAGAAAGCCTGTACCTCCCTTTTTCTAAAATGAGCAGAATGTTGACATTAAAAAGCTGAGATTGTTTATTAAACATTATTGTATGTTTGGAGGAATGCTAAACACTAGTTTACCACATGTTTGTTATTTTACAAACATTACAGTTTATATTGTCTTGTTTTTGTTTTTAATACATTCTGCTTTTGGTGGGACATTCATGCAGCCCTAAAAGTGTGAGTGCAGTGTTTGTTTGTGTTTTTTTGCTTGAATTATATGTTTATTCTTTGCTTTACTACCTTTCTCAGCCCCAAAGAGTGGCCCACGAAACCTTCAGGTGTACAATGCAACTTCACACAGTTTGACTGTGAAGTGGGATCCTGCCAGTGGTCGAGTACAGAGATACAGGATCATTTACCAGCCTATCAGTGGGGATGGCCCTGAACAGTCGGTAACTAATTCTGAAATGCTGTAGTTATTAAACCTTGTAAGGTAGTTCTGCAAATTAAACCATGAGATAATTTATTTCCAAAGCACAACAGTGCATATATTAATTGTCTTTTAGGGGAAGATTTCTATTTATAGCAAATATGTACACGTTACCACCTTTTTTTTTTCTTCCCTTTCACTTTCAAGATGGTATGTTCTGTGTAAAGCAAGATACAGCTCGGATACAGCCCATTTTCTTGAAAGTCGTATAATTATGATCAGAATAAAATGAAAATTTTTGAGGAACAAATCAATCAGCACATTAGAGTACAAGTCACAGAGATACATTTATCACAACAGTCAGTAATAGGAAATAGCATCACTTCTTCCATAGTCAAGAGCTTGCCATTTTTCTCACAGTGCAGTTCATGTGCCATCAGAGGGGCTTTGCCATGGATCATACTGTGGACAGCTGAGAATTGTATGTTATCCTCTCTTATCACACTAGGGACAGAATATCCAACAAGAAGTGGCAGTTGCAAAAGCTAATCCATGGGAAACATATTTTAGGGAAGTGTTTAAGGTATTTTAGTGTCTTTTAATATGATTGAACAGCTGTAATGATGGGAGAGAGCCAATATTGTGTGACCAGTCAGCTTTCCCCGGATCATCAGCATGAGTTGTGTAGACTGCTGGTGGTCTAAGCAACATAGCCTGGGAACGGTAATTCAGTCAGCCTGTTTATCAAATGTGTGTGCTACTTAAAATGCCATATTCTGCAGTAGGAGGCTGTTGTGGTTACTGCCACGTGACTCACAGGAACAATCTCAGAAGAAAACCACACATATTTAGCTTGTTACTGTAATCTGAGATCCTACATGTTCAGAAGCATATCTAGGCGTGTTTACTTTAGAATTGGTTGGATACTTACACACCCAGTTCTACTCTCTTCTGGACAGCATGCATTTGAGTTGAAGTAAAATCTTTTTTAAAATTCAAACCAATACTATTAAGAAACAGTGTATCTGAGAAAGGCCTAGAGATAGCCACAAAGAACTAACAGGCAATTTTTTTGACAATCAATGCAATTCTAGTGAGAAATCACTAGCAGTAGCAGCAGTAAGGTTAATTAAATAGTCATGTTATCAGCCGGATGTGATCTGTAATTGCTGAAGTGAAAAAAGAATGGCCATTCTGTGGAAATTTGTGTAGTGACACAGAACATGGAATAGACATAATTGTTCTCAGTAGATAGAAAGCCCAGCAGTAGCAGTCGGTGAAGACACCTCTATTCTAAGGAGAGCACACAGAACATTCACGCTCTGCTTATGAAGTGTTAATCTTTAACTGCAAATGATTCTTGGTCATATGATAGCAATTTCTTGTACCCTTCTTTGTGATTGTGATATTTGATTAAATTGTTGTTGCTGGAGAAACTATAGCAGTGTTCCCACTGAAATATGTAAAATGGAATTTCTAAAAGGTTTTATTGCTTTGTGAGACTGGTCTGACATCTGATGGCCTTGGGACCAGGAGAGAGCAAAGGTGATTTGAAGACAGGTCTGCAAAAACTGCATACCAAACTTCTGAGACCATCGTGGTCGTTTGGGGTCAGATTTTGAAAGGCATGTAGATACTAAAATATGGAGGCTGCCATGATGGGATGCTAAAAGCATTTATGCTTTGAACTGAGTGTTGGACACCTGAATACAAATAAAGTTTCCTGATAAATTAAAAACATCTAATCCTAATGAAATGTGAAGGGGTATAAATACTTGCTCCTTATCAGAGTTCTTCATTGTTGAAACATTTTAAGTGTTATGACATAACTACATGAATTGAATAGGCTTTGAAAATGTTCAGATAGTCCTAAAAAAGAAAAAGGATGCCCTTGAGCAACTGCAAAATTCCCAAGTGCTGATGTTCTGAGTGTTATTCTCAATGCACTGTAAATCTTCTCCTTGGTGGGGATTGTGATATATGGTTATCAGAATGGTTATCACATAGTTATATGTTGAAGTAAAATTGAAATGAAAGATGCATAATACTTTTAGACCCTTAACAAAAACATTTTAGAACAGTTACTGAAGCAACATACAATAAAATGCATGAAATCAAGGAGAGACAATGTTGCTGTTGTACAAAATGTACCTTAGAGATCTGCAGATTGTTCCATCCTTGCATTATACCTGAGAGTGGAGCATAATAAGCCCAATTCAAAGTCTATCAAAGCAAATAAAGAACTTACCAAACTCAATATGATGTAGTCAGAGGCAATGTGGAAAAAACAGCTCTGTGCTGGCGCAGAACAAACTGACAGTTGATACGTAATTGTAGCTGTACGCAAATTTAGAAGTCTTAAAAAATACTGGCTTTGTGTCACTAGACTCTGTCTAAATTAGCTAAAATGGATATTTACTGAATATTGCTACTGTTCTATGTCTACTGTCAGCTTCAGTCACAAAAGTTTTGCACCATATGACAAATCCTAGTGTTTTCTGCTCTGTATCAAATAGTTACATTCTTGACTCTAATGGTAAGACTTAGGATAAAGGGGATTTTAATCTTTTTGTTTTGTCCTATTGCAGACTGTAGTTGGGGGGCGACAGAATAGTGTAGTGATACAGAAGCTGCAGCCTGACACACCATACGCTATCACTGTGTCATCAGTGTATGCGGATGGCGAAGGCGGACGAATGACAGGCCGAGGCAGAACCAGTAAGTAAATCTATCTCCTTGTTAGGTGTAAAACAGCGTTGATGTGTTGCTTTTCAGATTAGCTGAGACAGATTTCCTATGGCGAAAATCATCCCATTGACATTAGTCATTTGTCTTTGGATAGGTTTTGAATATCTAAAGTCGGTAAGAGTTCCTACCAATCTGCTGACTGTAGAGAAACCGTGGACCACTGGCTAATGCTACTATGGAACTTTTTCCTCACTTTAATCTGTTTGTCTCCTTATGCCACAGTTTAGAAAACATTTTAAAGCATCTGAAGGCGTGTTGACTCTCATAGGTGTGCTGTTAAGTATAAGTTTAAGTATATATATATTAAAAGTATAAAGTAAGTATAAGTGTATATATATATACACACACACACACACACAAGTATATAAGTATATAAAGTGTGTGTGTGTGTGTACATATATATATATATATATATATAAAAGTATAAACTACTTTTCTGTCATCACCTTCACTTCACAGACTGACCTTTACAGTGCATGTTGAGACTGTACTGTTTTATGATGATAGTATTATTTTGGTATTCCTAGAGAAAGCACTAAGTGATTTGCTACCATGCACACTTTGGGCATAGAAGGTAAACATACTATTAATTCATTTATTTTTGGCTTACTTTTGAGCCTGCTATGGAAAGTCAGATATAGGAATGTGCTTGGTGAGAAATTAAGAAAATAATTCTAACTTTTTTTACTGTAGTTAACATTCCTGATGCTGTTGGATGGGGCTGATGAGTTCTGATTAATGAAGACAAATAACATTTAACATGAACTGTTAAACCTGTTATTTTTTAAATTTCATAATAATACATTGCATAGTCATGATCTGACATGCACCTGTGAGAGAATGTGACCCACATTTCTGACGGCTCATTGACCTATTTCAGAACCTCTCACCACCGTGAAGAACTTGCGAGTTTATGACCCAACCACTAGTACTCTGAATGTTCGATGGGATCATGCTGAAGGAAGTCCTCGCCAATACAAAGTGTTTTATGTACCTACAGCTGGAGGTTCAGAAGAAATGGTAAATCTTTCTTGTGGATCTCACTGGCTGTCTCAGATAAGCAGCAACCTATGATTCCACTGACAGAAATGCTGTGGACTGAGGTGGGGTTTGTTTGCCTGCACTCTGGCTATTTTCTGTTCTTAGCCACCCTGGAGCAAATGCAGAGCATCTACATGAAAGTCAGCAACCTCCATATGTAATACCAATGTTTGATTTAATATATTAGATTTTCAGTGATTAGTTCTTAGTACAGGGAGTTAATACCACAGTTTTGTGTCTGTTTATTCTTAGGGCAAAGTGTGTTGGTGTAAAGCTGATTTCAGGGTGTGCAAAGGGCTATAAAGTTATGAGACCTCATTTCTACCCATTTTTACTGCTAAGTAGTCATGGGGCTGTAGGCAGTCACCTGGGCTGATATTTGCTAAAGCAGAAAAATCCATGTGGGTGTCTTATTACAATCTTCTAAAATGACTTAATTACTTAAGAGCTAAAACAATTCTGTAAACGGGTTTGGATTGCCCTCGTTGCAGATTGGGAAAATATTATTCTTTCGCGCTTGGACTTAATTTTCCACATCTGTACAATTTGATGTGCCTGTGAAATGAGGAGTACATCACTTAGAACTATTTCAAAAAGCATCTAGAGAGCTACTAATAACAAGTATTCTTAAATGCTAAGGAGTTTTACTTGTTAACATGAGGTATTTATTACTTCTTGTCATTGGCATGTTGTAGTATTATGTAATGTTTATTTGATTTAGAATGTTTATTTGATTTAGAAAGTGACTCCTTAATGTCTCTGAGCTGCTAAATAGTTGTCATTAGAGAAATCACTGTAGATTCTGTTACTGATAGTAGTAGAACAAGATCTGGACCCAAAAGTGAAGAACATCTGTAAGTGATTGTGTAGGAAAGCATAAGATTTAACAAACACTGCCCAAGACAGAACTTTCCTGAAGGCCAATTCCAGAAGATACCATATACTCTGTTACTTCAAATTTCAACTACATTCTTCTTTGGTAAAGATTTTGTCATATCCAGTCTAGAAGCGAGATGTGGTGGAGGGCATGATTTTTAAAGGAGAGGGGATTGCAATCTACCATGCTGGATTGTGAGGTTACAGCTATATTCAGGGATGTAAGTAATAATAAAAAAAAGTATTTGAACTTGTATTAAATCGGATCTAATTTGATGTTAATTTCAGTTTATGTTCCCTTGTGGAGTTTGTAATTAAGTGTAGAATAATCTAAAATTGGTATCAACAGGGAGATAGGAAAAATCTAAGCTTTTTGTGTTCTTTATGTAAATGCCATCCCCCTACCTTTCTTTTTAAATCTGTAGACCACAGTACCAGGGAACACAAACTATGTCGTCCTGAGGTCTCTCGAGTCCAACACACCTTACACTGTTACTGTGGTTCCAGTTTTCTCAGAAGGGGAAGGCGGACGTACGTCTGACACTGGAAGAACTTGTAAGTAAAACAGTTCTTTTAATAAGAAGTTAGCACTTTTGTGCGAGTGACTCAAATCAGTAGAAGTTGAGGAATTCTAATTTATTTTACATCAACTGTGGAAGTTTTTTCCCCAAGCTAAGGCGTCAGTGTAAGAAACTCTGTTTACCTGCTTGGTTATGGTTGTAGTTCTGTAACTTAAACAGTTTTCTTTGCTTATTCAGATAGAGGCTTTCTGTCCGTTTAACTCAGAAAATCTCAGCTCTATGCCGTGCAGCTAACTTACGGTTTACCTCCACACAACAGCAAAGTTTCAGTCCTAGTGCCTGTAGCAATACTAGTGAACAAATGGCAAGTACTGGTGTTAATCCATGTTGATGTCCATGCCATGTACTTAAAATTTTCTGGGAGTTTGAACTCTGAATGCCAGCATGAACTAAAATGTGTGTTTTGTGACTACTTTTCTTATGTGACTAATTAGGCAACACCAGTGTGGTAACAAAGCATTATACCTTCAGTTTGCAGCGTGAACATATGCACTTCGCTGCATGGCAGGGATGTTTGTAATGATTAATAACTGATTTTCTTAGATTCATAGATTTAAGGGTAACATAAGTAATGTATGTATCTTGGGCTGATGAACTTTTCAGTTGCTTTTTCACACAGTTGTAAATCCAAGTAGAAACAGATCATTCCTAAGTAAACAGCTTTGTAAAACTTAAATTATCCTTGATCTAGTGGAGAGAGGAACACCGAGAAATATTCAAGTTTATAACCCCACACCAAACAGCATGAATGTCCGATGGGAACCTGCTCCAGGTCCAGTACAACAATACAGAATTAATTATTCTCCACTGTCTGGCCCAAGGCCATCAGAATCTGTAAGTAATTTAGTTTTTATACTATCCCTTAAAAGTGGGTGGAGCTTATTGCTTCCTTCAATGAGTATAGAATGCTAATAATGACCTGAAGCCAATTATCTTCCTAGTAGTGTCCCTGCTGAAAACACTATGCCTAAAGAAATTTACTCCATTGTAAATAAATGCTTAATTTAGTGAAAGAAAAGAAATAAGAAATAAGCCTTTGCCATTTAGTACGGAGGATTGAGGACTGAGTATCCTTAACCATATTTCAGGTAAAAATGAGTTACAATAAAGCCTTTTTTTGAATGTAAGAGAAGGAAACAACTATTTATTAGGAAATGATTAATTATGCAACCAGATGCCAAGTTTTTGTGATTTTACTACTAAACCATCTGTTTATCCCAAATCATTAGCATTTAAGTAGGACTTGGTGAGCAGTGAAATCTGGATATGAGAATGAGTACAAATTTGCCCTCCACATGTAAAGTAAGAGGTCTTGGATTTGTGTAGAAAGGGGTGCAGTCTTAGACCTAGGCCTGTGAATGTACTCACACAAAATGTACACCCATATTGTACATGTAGAGATGGATATGTTTGTATGAAAATGTTAGAATTTTTAATGAGTCATTTGCATCTGTAAAGTGTAACTGTATAATTCTTCACACACGAGTGGGAACCTGTCAGTACCTATTAGGAAATGTCCTTTTTATGTCAGTGAACCATGATAGAATCTACTTTTTTGCTTTGGGTTCTTGAATGTTTCTTCTTTTTTTCTGTTTTCATGTAAAATGTAAAAAATAACAACTCTGTTTGAAGAATAAGAACTCCTTATGTATTTTCCAGTCTTTTGTAGCACCTGCTGTTGAAATTTATCGGTATTAATTGGTTGTTTTAAACTTGTAGTATTTTACTCAGAAAATACACAGTATGGTCGGGTTCCCAAATTTTCTTTTTTCGATCAAATTGCTAATGGAAGTTTTTTTAATGTAGGTGCTTTTTGTTTCCATTTTAGATTGTGATACCAGCCAACACTCATGATGTGATGCTGGAGCGCTTGACTCCTGACACACTTTACTCAATAAATGTTATAGCTCTGTATGCAGATGGAGAAGGAAATCCAAGTGAAGCACAGGGAAGAACATGTAAGAGGCAGTACTTGATTTGTGAAATCTATGTCAAGATTTGGTGTATTAGGAATTTAGAAAGTTGGTTGCAATCACAAATAGTGTAAGCCATTCAGTGCAACCCTGAGATCAGTGCAACTGAATTATGGCTGAAACTGTTATAGGCCTTTCTGGAAGGGAGATGTTGTTATGTTGTCTGGCAGTTGTGGCACATGCATAATCACTGAACTCACTTTCACCTGTGAAATAAACCTAATTTCAACCTATGTGTTTGAGAATGTAAAAAATCTTCTTTAAAATTTAATTGCAGCTAAATATCTAATTGTCTTTCTGAAAACAAATAGCACATTAAGATAGGTAGAATTTGCTGTCAACAGAAAAAAATATTGTACCTCATGTTTTGTGTCTTACATAATAACTGTATATGTGGATCTCCCCAAATGTTTGTTTCTCTGGAGTTGCCTAAACACCAAGACTTCTTTGTTGCAACTTAGCTCGCAGGATCTGACTATGCAGGGTGTATTTCAAATTAATCTGAGAAATAATGTGTTAAGAACCTGTCTATGGCATTCATATACCACCCCTCTTTTGCTGCCTCTATGCCTTCTTTATTATATCCCCAGATATATATATAAAACTTGCAGATGTGACAGGCTATTTATATAGGTGCTCACCTTCCATGTCCCTTCAATATTCTCTCCCTTTCACACTGCTCCAGTTCTTCCAGTTAAGGTCCTATTTCTATTTAAGACCATCAGGCACTGCTGTATTATCTACCAAATCTGCCTGTATATGCTTATTCTGGGTTTCAGGGAGAGCCCTTAGCTTCTGCTCCAGGGCAATGCTTGAATTAGTGAGAGTTACACTGGACTGGAAGAATAGTGCTTTATACTTATATACACTTCTGTATTTTCTTTCTTTAGTGCCTCGCAGCGGGCCAAGGAATGTGAGGGTGTTTGATGAGACCACAAACAGCCTTTCTGTACAATGGGACCATGCTGATGGACCAGTCCAGCAATACAGAATCATTTATTCACCCACTGTGGGAGATCCCATAGACGAATATGTAAGCTCTGTAATTCCTTAATAAACACTGAGATGTTTTCAGTTGATTGTTTAGGCTACAGAAAAAGATACCTGTTGTACATGTAGCACACTTTGGTAGCTTTATGGGTGGTTTGGTCATTGTTGTTTAAGAGTCACTGATGCTGATAAGCCATGGTTTGTCTAAAACAGTTTGTTTCACAATGTTGCAGTGCATAAACAGTTTAATGAACCAAACCATGTGTAAAATAATGTTAAATGTGTGAGTCACATCATTAATCAGAAGGTTTTGAGCAGAACCTGCTTCCTACATTTATTTCAAACATTTTGCTGTGGTGAATAGCCATTACTTCATATTCTATTCAATATGAAGTCATTGTGCTAAGATGCAGAATTTGAAGTGAGTTGGCCAAGTTGGTTTAACTAAGAAAGCAGTGGTAACTTTGATTCAGCATCTAACTTGGTTTTGAAATGTTCAGTATGAATTTTAAGTGTTTGTGTTTAATTTCCTGCAGCTTAATCATAGCACAAGTTAATCTGATATTTATAAAATTCTCTGAGTGCTTATAGCAAAGTCAAATTCAGATCCCATAGAGGTCAATGGCAGAATTCCTGCTGACTGCCACCAGCCAAAATTCAACATGTAGAGCACCATCTAAATGCTGTTATTGCTTATATATCATTGTGTAGGACGTATTGAATGTTCACTGTTGAAAATTCCCTACTGAAACCATTTTTCAGTGGAGAGATGTGTTTTGAACACATACAGCTTTTCTGCAGAAAACGATGGACGTTTCATAAAAACAGCGAGTCTCAAACAACTGAAAATTTTTGTCAGCTAATAATGGAAAGTGTTGATTGGGGCATGCTTTTGAGATACCTTGAGATACTTTCTGCAGTTTAAATGCTATATGGCCTTTTTGTGGAGCAGCTTCACTTTTTGGATTATACCTAACTTTCAATTAGAAGGGAGCTATAGTGTATAGTTGCCACAGAAAGTTGGGAAGACTGTTGGTTGCATAAATAGGCAAGTTTTTACACATCAAAATATTTAGGGCATCCTTCTCAGAGTTACTGTTGTTTGTGTTAGGAAAATGATATCCTGATTTGAGGATAATGAAGAAGCAACAATGAAACTGAGGAGTAGTGTGAATGGCTTTGTCTTCCCACCTCATTTCAGGAGCTTTTTCTTCTCTTTTTCTGTCTCTGAACACATCATCAGAACTTTCCCCTTTTTCAGAGGGAACGGTATTGAAATCTGGGTGAGGAATGGCAGTGTCTTAGTCTGGTGTGAGGACAGGGACCAAAGAGTCAATTTGCATTATCTTTTTATGCCAGCCATGGTGTTCTATATTTTAAAGTAGCACACGCTTGTAATTGTTCATAGGCTATAACCATTAAGATATATTGAATGACTTCATCTACAGTGGACATAATAAAAAGAGTGCTAGGTGTTGAGCACTTTTTTAGTTCTAATTAACTGTCATTATTGGTCAGTTGCAATACTGTGGGCATATTTACCTCTGTTTCTCTTATGTGTTCTAGACAACAGTTCCTGGGATAAGAAATAATGTGATACTACAACCGCTGCAGTCAGACACACCATATAAAATTACTGTTGTGGCTGTGTATGAAGATGGAGATGGTGGACAACTGACTGGAAATGGAAGAACTGGTAATTTGTTTTAATACTCTATATTCTTTTTTAAATTTAAGATAAAGATTGTTTGAGCGTTCCAACATTGTTAAGGTCTCATTATGCTAGTGATGTATCTGACATGATTCTTTCCCTACCGAGTTATGTTGTAAGTTTATAGAGGTTGAAAAACAGTTAGTAGTCTAATTAATTAGGGTGTTGGTTTTTTTTTTTCAGTTGGCCTACTTCCTCCTCAGAACATATATATATCTGATGAATGGTATACACGATTCAGAGTTTCCTGGGATCCTTCACCATCCCCTGTTCTGGGCTATAAAATTGTATACAAACCAGTGGGTAAGAAAGCCTGTTCATTGTGAAGAGAGCACTTTCAGAACAGTGAATGGCTAATGGGAAATCAGAATAGAAATCACATGTATAGTGAAAACATTATTTATTTCCATTATTTACTGGATTTGATGCAAGTTTAAGTCTTCTTATTACCAGTATTTCATAAGAAGTGCAATCTACCAAATACAGTCTTTCATGCATTTAATTACAGAGAATAAATTGTATAGTTGAGATTTAATATGGTGACTAGATAAAGTTCTGGACCAGACTTGATTTTCCTCTCAATAATACCTCTTGTCCTGAGGATATGGGGCTGGTGTATGTGAGATGAGTGTCGGACAGGTATTTTGGTGTTAAGGTCCTTCAAAACTTTTGTTTTATGAGAGAATGAAATGACAAACTTACCTTTCTAGAAATTGAATTAAATACAAATATTGCACAATAGCTTGTGAAGCTATATGTGTTCTGTTCGCAATAGTCTTACATACTAAAATGAGACGATTTAAGAAATGATTTTGTTTTGTTTTAGTAAACAAGATTAACAATTAAAGACTTGTTAAAGAAGGCTGATAATTTTCTAGGTCATCTAATCATGAGTCTTTTCCCCTCTCTGTCTTTTCCTAATGTTTCCCTTCATTCAAGGTTCAAATGAGCCAATGGAGGTTTTTGTTGGAGAAGTGACTTCCTACACACTGCATAACTTGTCTCCCAGTACTACTTATGATGTGAATGTTTATGCCCAGTATGATTCTGGAATGAGCATACCTTTGACAGATCAAGGCACTACCTGTAAGTCAAAATAATTTTGTTGTAGTCATGCTAGATACACATGCTGACCTGAGATAATGTTGATTGAAGAGAGGATTTTTAAGGATGATTGTTAGAAGGTCTGAATATCCCCTCATGGAGAATTCTTATCACCTTTCCATGATGTAGGTATTAAAAAATTGAGCTTGGGTAGTGTGAATATAGTTTTTAGTAATGTTTTGATGATATAAATTTTTCTAGTCTGCTTCCTAAAATTTTGCTTAGCTATGGTTCAGGCCAATCTTGAATTGTGTCCAGGGTACTGCAGAATCTAACTGTGCTGTGCAGGTTTAGGCTTTTTGCTGCCTCTGATCATACCTCACAAGAACATCCAGTGATTGTAACTTAACCTTTTCAGTAGGAAATGATTTTGTTGATGACCTCAGTGAATAAGCTTATAAAAATTCTTGCATTTAAGTTGAATTAAACATCCAGACTTTTGCTGACTCACTGCATTTTTTTCCGTATTGCTGTAAATATAGTGAGACAGATTCTGGTTTTCAGATGTCTCTTATTTTATAAAGAACTCCACTTACTTAGTGCAGAAACTCATAAAATGAGTTGTTGAATTCATAAAGTGGATTATTACCTAATATGAGAAGGGTATCAGCCGCTGGGTCTTTGTAAATAGCTAGGCATCTACAGGGCATAACAGAAAATAAAGAGATTTGACTAGAACTGCTTTTTTCATATATGAATATTAAAAAAAATCAAGTTCTGGACCAGCACTGCTGATATAATTTTCATTTTGACCTTATTCATTTAACATCCATTACATACTATTCCCCACGGAGTAATTTATCTCTTTCTCCATTTACAGTATATTTGAATGTCACTGATCTAACAAGTTACAAAGTGGGTTGGGATACTTTCTGTATCCGATGGTCAGCTCACCGGTCAGCAACTTCCTATAGACTAAAGCTAAATCCAGCTGATGGTAAGTGTATTTTGATTTTTCTGGGAACATATCTATTTTATTTCAGTGGTGGCACCCTGTATTTAGTATGGTGGCAAGACTCCATCAGAGGTCATACTGCATGTGGTTGAACTTTAAAGCTCTGAACACAGTCTGTTTTTCTAGAGTGGTGAAAAAGCTGCAAGAGGGAGTTAATGCTGCTTATTGTGAAGTTACCTTTCATTAATGGGAGTCTGCTAGTTGCCAGGGTTCTAAATGGAAAATAGTTGCTCTCCAGTATGCTCCAGGGTGCGGAGTTCTCACGACAAAATCTTGGTTTGGAAAGACTTTTAAAGACTCCTTTTTAAAGACTCTCTTTTTAAAGGCTGCTTTTTAAAGACTGCTGTCCAGTCTATTCCAGTCTTCTCCCCAGAGATCTCTAATTTCTACACTTATTTGCACACATATTAAAAGGGAAATACTGGCTTTTAACATTCTTTCAATTGGGCTTTATTTTAACAGGATCCAGAGGACAAGAAATCACAGTACGTGGATCAGAAACGAGCCATTGTTTTACTGGTCTTTCACCAGACACAGAATATAATGCTGTCGTCTTTGTTCAGACCCCTAACCTCGAGGGACCTCCAGTCTCTCTGAGGGAACGCACAGGTAGATTACTGATACTGTGAACCTTAAGATTTGGCTACAGAACTTGTCTTATTTTGACTGTAGAACTTGTCTTGTTTTGAGATGCCTTTCAGTACCCTTAAGTAATCTTTCCTCTTCCTCTGATTGTAATGTCAACTGGAGTTTGTGAGGGAAAGAGATAAATTCTTATGCTCTTCTTCAACCCAAGTATTTCCTCGCATTTAGATGAAAAACCGAGAAGCAGTTTCATGGTAGGATGTTACTCAGCTTATGTAAAGTTGTTCCTCTGTTACAATGAAATCATATACCTTTGTGATAACAGCAGTTATAATCTCATTACTTTTGTAACACAGGAAATTTTTCTTTGCTAATTGTACATTGTATGGGTTAGTGAGAAAGGGTTTGGTTCTTTCTTCAGTAATATAAAACATAATCTAGAGTTTTTCCTTGAATTAAAGGATTTAAATTGAGTCAAAAAATTATTATTTTCCTTCAGTCCTCAAACCTACAGAGGCACCAACTCTGCCGCCTACACCTCCTCCACCTCCTACAATCCCTCCGGCTTGGGATGGTATGTTTATTTGTAGATTTATTCAGTATTTTTACATAGTTGCTGCACTACTTCAGGGTTTAATTCTGTTTTTCATAAGTTGAAATAGGTTTAAAAATAGAACAACCTTGTAGGTAATGAAGTTTGAGACCAATTTCCTAATGCCGTCCATTCACTGTGAAGTTTTCATGGGTTAGGATAGCAAGGGGCATACATTTGGGGGAAAAATCATGATATTTATAACTTTGAAACAGATTTGTGAGCCTTGCCTTCAGAAGACATATTTGATGTCGGTTGCTCAGAAAAAATAGCATTTAAAACATTTGTATTTGCTTCTTTAGCAAATTTTCTTTGAAAATTTTTAATAAATGTGTTTGTGTTGGGTATAGGCCACCTGCCAGGTTTACTGCATGATAATAGAAGTTTGCCAAATATTTGTCACTTCTGAATTTTCAGTTTTGGAAACAATCCTCTTTATTCCACAGTGCTATGAATGATATGTTCCTTTTCTTTATCTTTAAGTATGTAGAGGTGCCAAAGCAGACATAGTATTCTTGACTGATGCTTCCTGGAGTATTGGTGATGATAACTTCAACAAAGTAGTGAAATTTGTTTTTAATACAGTAGGAGCCTTTGACTTGATTAATCCTGCTGGAATCCAGGTGGGTTTGTTATTCCTCTTGAGAGCATTTTGGAAGGAAACTAAAGATGAAGCTCAATTAATGAAGTCACATTTGATTTTTCCTTTCTTTAGGACTTCTCCTATTTTTTGTGTTGGATTGTTGTACAATGCATGTGTATGTGTGTGTGCATGTATAAGTATATGTGAAATATAAGGGGTGCTCTGTAAATGCAAAGAGAGTCCAGTCTGTCCTGAGAAGTTACTATTCTGAAAGACAGAAGTTGAAGGAGCCTATGGAAATCCTACAGGCAGAGAAACTGGGGCGATGTATGGTTAGCTTCAGGTTTTTGTTTCTTTGTATAGGGCATTAACAGCTAGCACTCTGCCTAGATGTTATAAATTAGTTTTCATCTGTGTCATAACAGAAATCGGTTTTGAAGACAGTGTAAGTTTTCAGTTGGGATTATGTTTTAATTTCTCAATTCAAGAAGAGAGTCATGTGTGTGGAAGGAATTCAGCTGGCTTGTCATTAGCCTTGTCTGATCTAGCTGACTAGAATCCCACTGCAGTAGGTAGATAGAACCTCTTTGAGATAGGCACTTCCAGAGGTCAGTTCATCCCATACTAAAGATAGATAAAATGAGTCCACTCCACAGTGGGCTTTGTGAAAATATGGGGAAAAGTTAGTCCTCTGACTAAATTAATGTATTGTTAAAAAATAAACAGTAATAGCTAATGAGGAATAGAATTTCAGGATTTCTGGGCTGGTCATGCTCTGACAGAACCCTTTTCTGGGAGGCTTCTTACTGTAAGCCTTTCAGCACTGCCATTTTTCTTCTGCTTATGGGAAGTTGGATGAGAGCACTGCCTGGGTCCCATAAATATCTCTCACTAGATGAAGTCAGTAACGTGAGACATAAGACAGTTACTTAAAAAGTATTTCTGGAGCATTGCAATGACCTACAGGTGCAATACAGTTTCCTTGGTTAGAAGGCAGAAGGGGATTTTTGTGGAAGAGTGTTTTTTCTAGTAACTGTAGAAGCTATTTACATTGCTCATGAACTGCCTACCATCTTCCAGGCATATCTTTAGACCTTTGCTTCCCCATCTTTAACTCTTTAGACATATTTTTAAGGAAAAGGGACCCCTCATACTCTGTTTTGTCTCAGACATTCTTTGTCCTTTCTAGCTCTAATATACAGTGGGTGGGTTTCCTTTCCATTTGTTTGTTTGTTTTTTATTGTTTTTTTCCCTGTAATATAGATGGCAGAGAAAAGTAACTGCTAACATTTAGAAAAATATTTAGGTCACATGCCTCTTGAATTAGCTGTGACATTCTGGGTTCTTCATCTTAGATATTAATAATTAAAAAAGGGAAATTTACTTCAGTAAATGGGAATAAATACATACAGAGAGATATCTATTCAGAATCAAATGAGCATGGTGCTGTAATATTGTAATCAAAACAGAATATGTGAAAGGAACAACATGAAATATATATATTATATTTGAATTTAAAGATGGTTTCAGAATAAACATTCAGTGGTTGTATTCCAGTACTTAAGGCAAGAAAGTATACAATTTTTGTATGTATCCAGCTTCATTGATATTGTGTCATACAAATTTTTAAGTTCTTCTTCATTTCTTAAAAAAACTATCTATGTATATAAATATGTATGTGTGTGCATATACATATATATATGAAAAAGTTTAATTATTTAATGCTTACTAAAATTCTGTAATACATATTTCATTAGAGAGAGTTTCTCTGAACACAGAGGTGTGAGACTGAACACTGTGATACTTTCTGTTTCAGGTTTCATTTGTACAGTACAGTGATGAGGCAAAATCTGAATTTAAACTGAATACATTTGATGATAAGGCGCAGGCCCTTGGAGCTCTTCAAAATATTCAGTACAGAGGTGGAAATACACGGACAGGTAACTCTGACCTATAATTATATTTCTTTAGTATAAATTGTTTTTGGAAACTGCCTCGTTATCCTAGTATTGCATGGCAGAAGGTTTAGGTTTGTATATCCTTCTGTTTTAGTTTTGTGGCTGTCACCCTTTCAAGGTAAAGTAATGGATTTATATTCTTGTGGATAACATGGCTGATTCCTTACTCATTGTGCACTTTGCAGGCAAAGCCCTCACATTTATCAAAGAAAAGGTCTTGACTCGGGAGAGCGGCATGAGGCGAGGCGTTCCCAAGGTACTTGTTGTTGTCACAGATGGTCGATCGCAGGATGAGGTGAGGAAAGCAGCAACGGTCATACAGCATTCTGGTAAGCGATTCACAGTACCTAGCTGTTTCATTTCCTTAAGTGTTAAGCAGTATAGTTTAAAAATGGTGTTTCAGTTATCTGGGAATTCTTTATTCATCATTTGTGGACTCAGAAATGTGTGCTTGGAATGGCTCAAAACTATTTTAAGAATTTAGATCTCCTGGGCCAGACTTGCTTCTTCTTTCTCTGTCCTCTCTGGGGGTAGATCTGGCTTCCAAAGGCTTTCAAGGAATTCCTCATGCATATCGTTTAGTAGAGCTGATTTTCAATCACTTCTTCCTCCTCCTTGCTGTGTGCACCACTCCTTTCTGGTGCCCTTGAGGTCCTGGGCTTGGCTTTTTTGAGCTTTAAGCTGTAGCTGGCATAAGCTAGAGGAGCTTCATTTAAAGGAACTGCTATTGCTTGAGCTGGGTCTGAATTGACTCCTTCATTGCCTTCCAAGCCGAGAAACATTGCACTCCCTCTTTAGATTTCCTGAATGTGGCTTATGTGTAACTGAGGACCCATTCCTTCCCCTGCCATCACTAGCCTCTACTGAGACCACCCAGCAGTTCTGCATTTTAGTGTATGAACCACCTGGAGTTCAGTTCCCTGAGTAAGAAGATGATGTACTTCCTTAAAAAAATCACAGACTTGCAGGGCTTAGAACAGACTATGAGTGGTCATCTCTCTGATCTGAAGGAATCAACTCTGTCTAGATTACTTCTAAAAATTTTTGGCTAACCTATTCATAAAAACATCTACAGTCTCCCTGGATAATCTGCTGCAGTGCTTAACTACACTTATAGTTGAAAAGTTGTTCTTCACATCCCACTTAAGTGTTTCTTGAAGCTAATGAAACTGCTTTCTTCCTTTCATGTCCCTAGTTAATCAGGAAAGCAATTGATCACTATCCACTTTGTAACAGAATCACAGAATCACAGAATCACTGAGGTTGGAAGGGACCTCTGGAGATCATCTAGTCCAACCCCCCTGCTCAAGCAGGGTCACCTAGAGCACATTGCACAGGATTGCATCCAGGCGCATTTTGAATATCTCCAGAGAAGGAGACTCCACCACCTCTCGGGGCAACCTGTTCCAGTGCTCTGTCACCCTCACAGTGAAAAAGTTTTTCCTCATGTTAAGATGGAAGTGTCTGTGTTTCAGTTTGTGCCCATTGCCTCGCGTCCTGTCGCTCGTCACCACTGAAAAGAGTCTGGCCCCATCCTCTCGACACCCTCCCTTCAGATACTTGTACACATTGATAAGATCTCCTCTCAGCCTTCTCTTCTCCAAGCTAAACAGGCCCAGCTCTCGCAGCCTTTCCTCATAAGAGAGATGCTCCAGTCCCCTAATCATCTTTGTGGCCCTTCGCTGGACTTGCTCCAGTAGGGCCACATCCCTCTTGTACTGGGGAGCCCAGAACTGGACGCAGTACTCTAGATGTGGCCTCACCAGGGCTGAGTAGAGGGGGAGAATCACCTTCCTCGACCTGCTGGCAACACTCTTTCTGATGCAGCCCAGGATACCATTGGCCTTCTTGGCCACAAGGGCACATTGCTGCCTCATACTTAACTTGGTGTCCACCAGCACTCCCAGGTCCTTCTCTGCAGACCTGCTTTCCAGCAGGTCAACCCCCAACCTGTACTGCTGCATGGGGTTATTCCTCCCCAGGTGCAGGACCCTGCACTTCCCTTTGTTGAACTTCATGAGGTTCCTCTCTGCCCACCTCTCCAGCCTGTCCAAGTCTCTTTGAATGGCAGCACAGCCCTCTGGCGTATCGGCCACTCCTCCCAGTTTTGTATCGTCAGCAAACTTGCTGAGGGTGCACTCTGTGCCTTCATCCAGGTCATTGATGAAGAAGTTGAACAAGACTGGACCCAGGACTGACCCCTGGGGGACACCGCTAGCTACAGGCCTCCAACTAGACTCTGTGCCACTGAGCACAACTCTCTGAGCTCTGCCATTCAGCCAGTTCTCAATCCACCTCACTGTCCACTCATCTAACCCACACTTCCTGAGCTTGTCTATGAGGATGCTATGGGAGACAGTGTCAAAAGCCTTGCTGAAGTCTAGGTAGACAACATCCACTGCTCTCCCCTCATCTACCCAGCCAGTCATTCCATCATAGAAGGCTATCAGATTGGTTAGGCATGATTTCCCCTTGGTGAAGCCATGCTGACTACTCCTGATCACCTTCTTTTCCTCCACATGCGTGGAGATGGCTTCCAGGATGAGCTGCTCCATCACCTTTCCAGGGATGGAGGTGAGGCTGACTGGCCTGTAGTTCCCTGGGTCCTCCTTCTTGCCCTTTTTAAAGACTGGGGTGACATTGGCTTTCTTCCAGTCCTCGGGCACCTCTCCTGTTCTCCATGACCTTTCAAAGATGATGGAGAGTGGCTTAGCAATAATGTCCGCCAGCTCCCTCAGCACTCGTGGGTGCATCCCATCAGGGCCCATGGATTTGTGGGTGTCAAGTTTGCTTAAATGATCTCTAACCCACTCCTCCTCCACCAAGGGAAAGTCTTCCTCTCTCCAGACTTTCTCTCTTGCCTCCAGGGTCTGGGGTTCCTGAGGGCTGGCCTGACCAGTAAAGACTGAAGCAAAGAAGGCATTCAGTAATTCTGCCTTCTCCGCATCCTTCGTCACCAGGGCACCCACCCCATTCAGCAAAGGGCCCACATTTTCCCTAGTCTTCCTCTTGCTGCTGATGTATTTGAAGAAGCCCTTCTTGTTGTCCTTGACATCTCTAGCCAGATTTAATTCCAAACGGGCCTTAGCCTTCCTCGTCGCATCCCTGCATACTCTGACAACATTCCTATATTCATCCCAAGTGGCCTGTCCCCCTTTCCACTTTCTGTAGACTTCCTTCTTCTGGTTGAGTTTTGCCAGGAGCTCCTTGCTCATCCATGCAGGTCTCCTACCTCCTTTGCTTGACTTCCTACTCATAGGGATGCACCGCTCTTGAGCCTGGAGGAAGTGATGTTTGAATATTAACCAACTCTCTTGAACACTCCTTCCTTCCAGGGCCCTCACCCATGGGATTCCTCCAAGTAGGTCCCTGAAGAGCACAAAGTTTGCTCTCCTGAAGTCCAGGGTTGCGATCTTACTTGGTGCCCTGCTGCCTCCTCGCAGGATCCTGAACTCCACCATCTCATGGTCACTGCAGCCAAGGCAGCCCCCAACCTTCACATCTTCCACCAGTCCTTCTTTGTTTGTTAGTACGAGGTCCAGCAGCACACCTCTCCTTGTTGGCTCCTCCACCACCTGGGTCAAGAAGTTGTCACCAATGCTCTGCAGGAATCTCCAGGACTGTTTGTACCTAGCTGTGTTGTCTTTCCAGCAGATATCGGGGTGGTTGAAGTCCCCCATGAGAACCAGGGCCTGGGATCGTGAGGCTACTTCCAGCTGTCTGTAGAAGGCCTCATCAACTTCCTCATCCTGATCAGGTGGCCTGTAGTAAACACCCACAACAGTGTCACCTCTATTAGCCTGCCCTTTGATCCTTACCCATAAGCTCTCAACTCGCTCTTCATCCACCCCTAGGCACAGCTCAATACATTCCAGTTGCTCTCTCACATAAAGAGCAACTCCACCACCTCGCTTTCCTGGCCTGTCTTTCCTAAAAAGCACATAGCCATCCATGACAGCACTCCAGTCATGCGAGCTATCCCACCATGTCTCCGTAATGGCAATGAGATCATGGCCCTGCGACCGCACAGATATCTCTAGTTCTTCCTGTTTGTTCCCCAAGCTGCGTGCATTGGTGTACAGGCATT
Organism: Apteryx mantelli; assembly: GCF_036417845.1. Taxonomy (NCBI): domain Eukaryota; kingdom Metazoa; phylum Chordata; class Aves; order Apterygiformes; family Apterygidae; genus Apteryx; species Apteryx mantelli. Next base: position 104,205,813 of record NC_089980.1, read on the forward strand.
TCAGGGAGGTGATTGAGCATGCAGGTTTCCCAGGAGGGCTAAAAGAGGGTCCTCCATAGCCACATCCCATGCGCACTTCCCTGGCTGCATTCACCTGTTGGAGGCATCCTGACTTGAGCAGTCTTTTGCCAACTACCCTGTCACTATAACTCTCCCCTTCCCCCATCTTTCCTAGTTTAAAGCCCTCCTTACCAGGTTGGCCAACCTGTTGGCAAAGACCTGTGTGCCCCGCCTCGTGAGGTGGATCCCATCTCTCCCCATCAGTTGTCGATCTTCAAACAGGGTCCCATGGTCGTAGAAACCAAAACCCTGTTGCCAACACCAGCGGCGCAGCCAGTCGTTAACCTGGAAAGTCCGTCTCCTCCTCCTCTCATCCATCCCCCTCACTGGCAGGATTGAGGAGAAGATGACCTGGGCTCCCAGACCCTTGACCACCTTCATATTTGAAGCCTGCTGTCATTTCCTGTCTCTGTCTTCTCTTTTTCTAGACTAAACAAACCCGTTTCCTTCAACCTTCTCTGTTGATCATGTTTTCCAAGCCTCTTATCATTTTTGCTACCCTCTCTACTGGCTTTGGTTTCTTTGCATCTTAAATATAGTGCCCAAGACTGAACACAGTATTTCAGCCAAGGCCTCACCAATATTGGCCAGAGAGTAATAATTATCTCCCATCTCTTATATATGTCTGTTAATATACCCCAGAATGACATTTGCCTTTTTTGGAGCAGCATCCATTGTTCATTCATAGTCAGTTTGTCATCAAGAACAGCTTTTAAATTTTTTTCTGATGTATTGCTAACTAGTTTTTCCATGTTTTATATGCATATATTTGATTTTTCTTCAGGCTAACAGTTGTATTTAGACAATCTTACCTTTGTTATCTTTCCATCTGTGAATCTCTATTGTGTAATTACTGCTGTGACAGCAGCTTATGAAGATATGCTTGTTTTAGCTTTGACTTAGCTTGTCTGTGCAGTTTCTTGTCACTGAAATTTTGTGGGAGATTTTGCTATTTAGTGTTGAATTCTGCAGCGACATTTTTTTCCTTCCCTGTTTTGTGGTATGGCAAAGAGAGGACAAATTATCAAGTGGAGGATTAGGTAGAAGAGGGGAAAGAAAGAAATGAGTCAGAGAGACAATTTTGTAAAGGCTAGAAGATAACAGGAAGCTAAAATTTGACATAGAAGGCAAGTAGAAGCTATTATAAAGATTTGAAAAGGAAAACAACCCTGACAAGGAGCAGATTATACCGGTACTCCTGCTGTTATATGATTAAATTCTAGGGGCTGGATTCTTCTCATTTAACTTAGACATCTAACTACTAAATGTCTGGTCTGAGCTGGTCATCTAGGTTCCTTTTGTGGTCATTGAATAGAGCAACAAATAGGTGTCTACAGAACACAGCTTCTCCTATCTTAAAGTAAGCATCTTAGGGAAGTGAGATGAACTGCATTCTGAATCCGTCTCTGTCTGTTGATTATAGAGGAAGCCTAGACAGCTAGCTTAGACTCGTTGTTAGCTTGGAAAGTAAAAATTGGTGACATGAATCCCACCCAAAGAACAGGAGAAGGAAACAGAGAAACATGAAAAGCAGGAGGTGGCAAGAGTTAAAAGATCAGATAAAAGTAGATAGTGTGCACAGAGATTTTGGACATAAAACAGATTTGAGATACTGTAGAATGGAGAAGATTGTGCATTTTGTGTGAAAGAGTGAAGGGACTGTGGAGCCAGGCCTGTGAGCTTGGATAATGCCCGACAGCAGTCAATGAAAGGAGGATAAAGTTTTGAAAGAAAGATGCAAAAATCAGTTTAATCCCTCTTGAACTTTGGTAAGGTGAAAGGATGTCCAGAATATATGCTCATAAAGAAGGTCAGATACAAGACTTGGTAGAGCTTGAGAAGTCAATGACAGAGATGGTTTGTGAAATTTTGACCTGGAGAATGGTAATGTGTATTAACTACATTTTGCATTAAAAGTGTTACTTTTACAGGTTTCAGTGTCTTTGTGGTCGGCGTGGCTGATGTGGATTACAATGAGCTGGCCAAGATTGCCAGCAAGCCCAGTGAGCGTCATGTATTTATTGTTGATGACTTTGATGCCTTTGAAAAGATTCAAGATAACCTCCTCACCTTTGTGTGTGAGACAGCTACCTCAAGTGAGTAACAGACAGTGTTTTCCATTGTCCCCAAATTAGTACATTTGCTTACATATTGCTACAGTTGTCATCCCCTTTACAGTACTTTAAAATAAGTGTTCATATAGAAAAGTTATGTTTCATTATAATTACACAGGGTTTGAGAGAGGAAGTTAATATTTTTAATTTGAACTAGTTATTGTATTTTATGTAATCTTGTCTCACATTTCAAGATACTGGTGTATCAAAAAGGGAATAACAGTCTCTAAGAACTGCTCTTCAAGAGGAAGCAGAATAATGTCTAATGTATACTATGGGACATGACAGGTCTCTTCCTTGCCACTGGTTTGGGTGCAGCTGAAGTGTGTGATATTGTTTTAAAATTATTTAAATTAAAGTCCAGTTGTTTACTCATGTGAAATCCTTTTATGGCAAAAATGAAAAATTCTCAGGCCTGTCGTGCAGCTATGTACTCCCTTACTGCCTCATTTGCAGGCTGCTGAGGAGCCCTATAAATCTGCAGCTTTTTCTTGTGAATCTGACAGCTAATATGCAGTCTGACTCATGTATTAAATATCCATGGAAAGATTGTGTCATTGTGCGCATTTCTTCTTATGAATTGGACTCTTAAAATATTCTTGGGGTTCATTTATTATTCCATGCAACTTGTCGTGGTAGAAATACACTACTGCAAGTAGTGAGTAAAGATTTTAACAGTTCATCTACTGCAGAACAGAACACAGGATGACAAACGTAACAAAAGCTGGCTGATAATTAGTAACAGTGCAGCTTTTCTGGTAATAAAACTTTTTGAAGTATGTACATGTTCATATCATGTTATGTTTTATTAGTTTGAATTTACATGTTGTTTCATTTCTTTTAGCTTGTCCTCTTATTTACTTGGAGGGATACACTTCACCTGGTAAGGAGCTGTCTATAATATTTTGGCATAGGTTCATTTGTGTCATTTCCCACAATTGCGCTACAGTGTTTCTTTTTCTTTCCCCTCCTGATTTAAAGGCTTCAAGATGCTGGAATCATATAACTTAACAGAGAAGCATTTTGCTTCTGTACAAGGTGTATCACTGGAATCAGGCTCTTTCCCAAGCTATGTAGCATACAGACTCCACAAAAATGCTTTTGTTAGCCAGCCAGTACGGTAAGTTGTCTGTTTAAACTGTTTTCCTTGAAGACTCATACTTAGGGCAAGCAGGTGGAGAAGGATTAATAGAGTTTAGAGCTAACAGCATTAGTACCTTATAGAAGATGCAGTTATTTGGTGTTCTTTTTACTGAACTCCAAGAAATATACTCCAAAGAACATGTCGTTGTTCTCATGAAATGCTAGTCTTTTTCTTCCTTCATGATCTGCTTATTGCTCTTTTTTTAAGACTATTCTTCTTAACCATTCAAAGCCATTCAAGTTATATATAATGAGTATAATCCACAGTTCGGCCTGAGGCAATTGAACAACAGCCTCTTTAATACAAAGAACTCCACATTGCCAGAGGGAAATGGTTTCAGTTTGGAGGGATAAGTACCACTTTTTGCAGAGGCATCATACTGCAGTAGGCAGCACCCTGATGTCATCGACGTGGGGTAGTTTCTCCTTTAGTTGAGTTGCCATATTTGGCAAATGGAGTGCAGTTTTCAAGGGCCTGTAATCCTCGAGCTTGGTTATGGACGGTAATATGCAGTCTTTCTTTTCAACTATCACACACAAAAAAAAGAAGCAGAGTTAGTTTGAGTAAGAGGAAGCTAGTGGTAGAGGGAGAACAGTATCTCCCTTATTGTTTTTTTACATCTGTTCCTCTCCCATCTTCTTCAGTATGTTTTAGAAAAGTCATACTGAGTCAAAAGAGATGCCTAAAGCTAGCCCATTACTCTTATTAGATTAAGGAAGTTTAGTCATTTGTTCAAACAAACTTTTGAAAACTTCTGCCATCCTGTGAGATTGGTTAAAGATCAGATCACATATACAGGAGCTGAGATGTATGAAGAATTAATATCCTTTTGCTAGCCTTCTCAGCTCACAACTGTAAAATTTTAGGACATGAGGACTTTTTCTTCTTTGATGGGCCAGTATAGTTTTGTGTGTGAAAGATCCCTGACAGTCTGGATTTTTACAACCTAGGGAAGTGCAGATAATTCCAGTTAGTGGGACCTTGTTTTGCAATTCTGTTATATTAACATAAATCTTGCATTTAGCAAGATAAGTAAGATGATAAAAAGATAATAAAAAGACAGAGTTTCTGTTTATTTTAATTTTTGAAATGTTGTGATACATATTCTGTTGTCTTCTGTAAGAGGTGGAGTAGACTTGTCAGAGTACTCTTGGCACTTATTTTTCATGAGGAGCCAACAAATAATACTCATTTCAGACTGAGGCAGCAAGGCATAAAAGTTTCCTGTTCCTGGTGGCATAGTTGTTTTCATATCTGAGATAACTTGGTATCAGTAGTGTTGCTGTATCTACTTTATTATTTTCCTTTTTGCATTGTGCTGTGTGTTGTTGTTGACTTAATGATATGACTATTATTGCAAAATGTCTCCAACTGTATGGGTACACGAGCTATGCCCAAAATACAGAGCAACTTCTCTATTAATTTTAAGGTTTCTCTGTCTACGTTCATGAGGCCAAATTGCACTCTAAGTCTGCAGAAGTGCCAGTATATTGGCTAAGGAGAGACCAAATTTACCTCCTTTTTTACAATTCCCTTCCCGTATTTTCCCTCCTTCAGAATATACTAGAGGCCATATGATGCATATTTTTACTTCTGGCTTTCTGTCTTTTTAGTGTCTAACAGTCTGAACATCACAAATCTAAACCTCAGCAGTCAATGATGAATGAGGTGGAGCCTAAATACATTATGAATTTCAGGGGATACATTAAATATCTCCTTGCTTGTACCTGTGCCTGGCTGCCAGCATAGTCAAGGGCAGTGTTTTCTGTTGCATGGCTGTCTAAAATGGGCCAGGTGAAAGACTAATAAAGTCATGATCTTTCTTTTTTCTATACTTATCATGGAGGAATTTAAAATATGTGTAGTTTATGCTGAATCTTGCCACCAGAACACATCTCCAAGACCTCTTGGTCACATTGGCTGTCCCCATAACCGTGGATATAACCATGGACTCAAAGATAGGCTGTGAGTTCATTTTAACAAATCACAAAATGATTTTTATCACATAGTTCTTTTCTATTTGATGGGGCAATTAAAATGGTCAGTTCTGTTAAACACTGTGATTCTCCGTTACTCTTTTGCCTTTTCTTTGAAAAAGAGCAAATTATGATGATCTTATTTATTTTTCGCATGTGTTTTTGATGTGAAAAAATGTCCTCAAATTCTCTTAACAGGGAGATTCATCCAGAGGGATTGCCACAGGCTTACACTATCATTATGTTATTCCGCCTTCTGCCGGAATCACCCAACGAGCCTTTTGCAATTTGGCAGATTACAGACAGAGATTACAAACCACAAGTTGGAGTGGTGCTCGATCGTAAGGATGATTATGCTTATTGAACAGAGAATTTATACTTTATAAAGTTACTTTTCATGCATTCTTTCCAAATCTTTCCAAAGCCAAAGCATTTTTACATGGCAAAGGGATTATATGTTTTTTGTTTTACAAGAATTTTTTTACTTTGTACTTTAATTATTCAACTAAGAGTAATTCAACTAAGCTACGTTTTGACTTTGTTATTACCTCTAAAACCAGAGGAATGTACATCTATGCAGTTACGGTCCTGTAAAGTTATCTATAATCCATGTTTACGCAACTGAGTGGTGCATCATATTTTATCCATGAGTGTATCTTAGGATAGTGATTTCAGTAGTACATCTAAAATGAAATGTATTATCTTCATTTGTTGCAGCTGCCAGCAAAGTGTTGTCATTCTTTAACAAGGATACAAGGGGAGAGGTTCAAACTGTAACTTTTGATAATGATGAAGTAAAGAAAATCTTTTATGGAAGCTTCCACAAGGTAAAGAATTGAAATTATGAATGTTATTTTGTGAAGTGCCATTCTTTGAAGCAAAAGACAAGCAAGCAGAAGCCAGAGTCAGTTGTATCTACTCTCTGTAAGTTGATGCAGGGCCTTACAGATTATGTAAAAACAAGATCTCTGAAGTTGTAGCTCTTGTTTGTTTATTGAATTAAAGGCCTAGTCTGAACCCAACATAAGAGATGATTTTCCAAGCTTGTGTAAATGGAGGGGTATATCTGAACAAGATTTTATAGCCTGGTTCCTGGCATATGAAAGAGGAAGAATAAAAGATAAACCTAAAAAGGGGAAAAGGAAGCTATGATGAGAAAAAATTGGAGGGGAGTGCAATGATTTGGAATCATTCAGAGAAGAGGAAGATAAGGCCACAGAGAGTAAGCAGTTATGAGAGTGTAGATGAAGGCAAGGAGACAAGTTTGTAACATAAATAGCATATTGAATCAGATTTATATGTTTAACAAACATAATGCATTATATATATATTGTACATGTGCATGCATATTGATATATTGTTGGCTTTAGAATCACTGGATCTAAAATACTCCAAAACATTTAGCAGAGATTATTCAGTTAACTGAGGAAGCAACAGTAATGAGAAAGAGCACATAATGGATCGTATAATCTATTTGCATATATATTTCTGGATAGATGAGGGAAGAGCAGTAGATATTGTCTACCTTGACTTCAGTAAGGCTTTTGACACTGTCTCCCATAACATCCTCATAGATGAGCTCAGGAAGTGTGGGCTAGATGGGCAGACAGTGAGGTGGATTGAGAACTGGCTGAATGGCAGAGCTCAGAGGGCTGTGATCAGCAGTGCAGAGTCTAGTTGGAGGCCTGTAGCTAGCGGTGTCCCCCAGGGGTCAGTACTGGGTCCAGCCCTGTTCAACTTCATCAATAACCTGGATGAAGACACAGAGTGCACCCTCAGCAAGCTTGCTGATGATACCGAACTGGGAGGAGTGGCTGATACCCCAGAGGGCTGTGCTGCCATTCAGAGAGACCTGGACAGGCTGGAGAGGTGGGCGGAGAGGAACCTCCTGAAGTTCAACAAAGGCAAGTGCAGGGTCCTGCACCTGGGGAGGAATAACCCCAGGCACCAGTACAGGCTGGGGGCTGACCTGCTGGAAAGCAGTGCTGCAGAGAAGGACCTGGTGGTCCTGGTGGACCAGCTGACTATGAGGCAGCAATGTGCCCTTGTGGCCAAGAAGGCCAATGGTATCCTGTGTTGGATTAGGCAGAGCATTGCCAGCAGGTCGAGGGAGGTAATCCTCCCCCTCTGTTCAGCCCTGATTTATGAAAACTTGATCCTGCCAGACTTGCTTCCCTCTAGCCATTGAGAGGTGCTTGGTTCAGACTAAACATAAGTCTAAAAACACAAATTTAAAAATATTTTCCTGCTGCATTAAGCATGTATGTTTAGGGCAAGAACAACAGTGAGTTGCAATTGCAACATTTTCAGTCAGCTGAAATGCATATGCTCATGTTTTCCCTTATCTGCCTTCTGTTTAGTTTAGTTTTCTTCTGATGACTAAATATGGCAGCAGTATACCATTTATTTTCTTTATGATACCCTCTCCTGCATGACTAGTCACTGCCAGCATTCCTTTAAGGATACTGATAAGAGGTTGATTCTGTCAACTTGCTGATGCTGGAGAGTACATTGTGCACCTAGCTCTGCTATGGCTGAAGGCAGTGAAAGCTGGTGCCAGCCTTCTAATGTGTTGAGACTTGATCTCTTTAAAACACTGATGACTACAAAAATCACTCAATATTATAGAAGCTGGTGTTTTCTTCAGAATTTGACAAACAGAGGATAATTCCCAAAACTGCTCCTAGACCATGTCCAATTATTTTTGTGTTTAAAATTTATTTGATGACTAATTATTTTCCTATATATGAAGAAACACTTATATCTCATTAACTTTGTGACTGATATTTATGAGTGGGCTTGGATCACACCTGCATTAGCCTCTCTTTTGTCCTTGGCATTTGGCTCTTTGCCTTTCTTCGTTTGATACCTCAGTAGGACAACTGAATTTTCAGGAGCTGTGTTAATCTACTCGAGTGAGAAAAACTGCCAGTAAAGGCGAGAATAAGTACTGTTTTGGTGTAAAAGTGGAGCCATTCTTATTGCCAGGAAGTAATGTTAAAACACAGACCAGCATTTAGCATGCCTCATTCTAGCTGTCAGTTTGAGAGCTGAGACTTCCTTTCTTGAGTCCTTCAGGTGAGTGTTGTGAAGCTCTCTACATGCTATACTGCCAGCAGTATGTTTTAAGTGCCCACTGGTGATTTCATTGACGCTCATAGTCATATTTTACCTTGTAGCTTTCTCTAAATGTGATAGAGCTGAGCAGAATTTTCTGATAACACTTACAATAAAGATATGCTTATTTATCAGAGCAAACAGGGAACAACTCTCAACCCCAGCAACACTAGTAATTATGTTTGTGTTACACTTGTTGGTGAAAAGCAATTAAAGGGAAAATAAACATCCAGAATTTTTTATTATTTAATTTTAAATGCACTCATACATATAACCAGAAAACAATGCCAAGATGCAGAACAGTGTTGAGGAGTAGCAGCCATTTGCAAAATATGTTAAAACTCTGGAATTGTGAATTCTTGGTTATGAGACTATTTCTTAAGCAAAACTGAATCACATATCTGTTGTTCAGTGCAGTGGGCAAACTCCCTTCTTCTTTTCCCAGAGAAGAATCAAAAGTTCACATTTTGATATTATTAAAAGTAACTGGGGTAGCCTTGATTTAAATAGCTGTATTTAGGATCTTACACCATGTAGCTGAGAGCAGACTCCTCTGGACTCTCTCCAGAATGATTACTGAGATTGCTATATGAGTCATGTTGCTAATGATAACATCATGGGACTCCCCAGCTCATGTGCTGGGAAAGCCTTATGTATCAACCATGTTGATTAGCTCCTAATAAAGGTTAATAGTAGTTTCAGCTGGATGAGAGAAGGAAAATAAGATTACCACATTTCAAAATGTACTTTTGCAATTTCTCCTACCATCCAGTTTCAAAGAAATGACAAATCTTTAAAATACAAGAAGATGTTTTCCAAAATGTCAAACATTTTTGTGGTTTTTATTCGATGACTTACTGGCTCATTCAGTGAAGCACAGTTAACTACACCTAACTGTGCAGGAAAATTTCCTTTGGCATACTTGAATTCTTTGCGTAGCATAGCTATGGTGAAAGCTGTTGAATCTGGCAAGTCCCATAGGAAAAATCCTGACTTCCTGAGACAGCCATTAAATTTATAACTGAATGTTTTGGAGAGACAGACAACTTCTACTTTCTTTCTGCTTACCATGCTAGACTTCCTTTTAGATTGCATTAGATTTTGTGGTAGTCAGCCACAGGAAATTTGATAATGAACATATGTCTTTCTGTTGGTGTACATATGGGATAATAGTTTGCTTAGCTTATTGATGTGGTTCATTTAGCAGTAGATCAGAAGACTGTCAAGCTTTGTCTTAGAGGGGTCCAGGGAGAGACTCAAATATATTTTCTTTCTTAAAAGCTAAGTGCCACCTGGCACCAGAAATAGTCAGAGATGATGCTTTACACTAGTGCATTAGAAATTGGAGACAATGTTAGTTAAAGTTGTTTTTTGAAAACAAAATGTACAGATGTTTTATTTACTATTAAAACTAGATACACATTCGAATTAGAGTTATGTCTGGGCCATGAAATTTGGGCTGGAATTCAGAGCTGGTATTAAATGAGCAGTGAACTTAAGAGAGGTTGTCAATGACTTGGGGGAGCACTGCTTATTTTTGACTGTATTGAGTCATTTCTTACTTTGGATGTAGATGATGCTCAGTCATTGCTGGTTGAACTTTTTCAAATTAGTGGTCCCACTCAGTATCCTGAAATAGGTTCCCCTCTCCTAAGTTTTGTGTGAAAATGAAAATGGAGTAATATGCATATATGCAGAAGTGTCCTTTGCTTTATTTAATTTGTTGCAAACAGTTAGAAAGACCTGCATGTTAAGTACCTTTTAGAATTAGTAAATTACATCTGTGATGAGTTTAAAGTGTTCAGTGCAGTCATTAACCAGGAAAATGTAGTCATATAATCAGATGACTGAATATATGATGTATAAATGATAATGAATTTAAAAGTTTTGGTATGATGCTTATTGTTTCATTTTGGGGGAAGTTTGATTTGCAATCCCAAAATATACTGTGGACACACTCAGTTATCTTTCCAATTGTTTCTTACCTGGTTAATGAACAATGTTCTGAATGTTAATTAGAAAAAAGCACCCTTATAGAGAGCACTGAGAATTAAACTGTGATGCCAACTGAATTTAAGATAACAAAAAAATAACGGCAGTTTCAGAAGTCTTAATTCAAATTATATAAAGCATATACATGTAATGCTTAGAGGGTTTGAGATAAGCTGTGCTGATGCCTTGGAGACAACTCCACATGGGAAAATATTTATTATGGAAAAAAAGAACAAATTCTCAGGAGATAGTTCAGCACTTGTTGACTCAGGACATTTAAGGGAATTTCTGTTCTTTCAACTTCATACCAATTTTTAAAAGTAGTTATCAAATAGCAATATGTTTCTGGAAGGTTATGTGCTGTGATAACAGACGACTTTGAACATAAACACCTACTTCAAGGATCGTTTACTGATGGTCTTACCACTTAGATATTTCAAAAATTATATATTATAGATCTTATATGTTATATAGAAGATACTTACAATACATAAGGTATATACAATCACTGAAACCTTTCTCTTGCCTTAAGATGTTCTTCCATCAGCTGTCTATTAGATTCACTAAAATGTCAGACAAATGTCAGACTTTTTTTTCTTGTGGAGTCCTGAAGGTCTTCTGTTTTCATGGATATGTAGGAAATTCACTTGCATAACTTTCATTAGCATAATGGCAGTGACCTCATCAAGTCCTTTGCTCACATTGAATGAGCGATAGATTCTCCTTTTGTTTTATTCATACATGCTCTGTTATTTAATCCTGTGCAGTCACAGCAGGACAAATCATCATATTTCCTCTGAGATTTTAGAAGGGTAACCTTTGTTTCAATTTCTTTTGTTTTTCTGTTTAAAGTTTACTGTTTTCCCCAAACATTTCATTCTCTTTTCCTTGTCAACTTGCTCTCCCTTTGCTACAGACTTTGTTTTCTCCCTCTTTAGTTTCCCTTATTTCTAATAATTAATCTCTTCCTCTTCTTCCCTGTTTCCTCTTATTTTGGCATATGATTTTGTAGCCAAATTTCTTTCTTGGAAATTTCTGTCTTGCATCTCTTGTTATTTTGTCTTTTTCTGGGCAGGCTTCTCTGCTCCCTTCCTTCATCTCTATATAACTAATGCCTCTGGTTGAGTCATCTATGGAAATTGAACCCTGTATCCTTGGATCTGAAACAATCTATGCTCTGAACTACAGACAGAGTCTATTAGCAAGTGGGCAGTCACAGACTCATAAACCTCTTGTGTGGTCCCAGCCATCAGAAGAGGACAAGAAAGGCTTATATTCACTTCCTCTCCCAAATTCTTCTCATTTTTGACTTTTATTCCATCATAAAGCAATTTTCAGGCAAGCTTTTTTAAAATAGTTCATTGTAGTATTACAATTTTATATTAAGTATTACTTATTAGCCATGCCTATTTATTCATTTTAATAGACCTTCAAGGAATTTTAAAGAAGTAACTAATGTAGTAGGTGTCCCTTAAGTTAGAATTTTTCTCCTGCTTGAAAGTAAAGCAGGATTTTTAGAAACCAAACTTAAAAACATATTACAGAAACTAGAAAATACTGTTAAAAGTGATATATGCCTATGTGCTCTTGGTCAACTTTCTAAATATTACATTAAACCCCTTTTTCAGGTCCATATTGTTGTTACTTCATCAAATGTTAAGATTTACATTGACTGCAGTGAAATATTGGAGAAACCAATTAAAGAGGCTGGAAACATCACAACTGATGGCTATGAAATGCTTGGGAAACTTATGAAAGGTGACCGGAGATCAGCAACAGTAAGCAATAATCATTAATCCATTTATTAATGCAAACTCTTGACATTTTCTGAAAAAAGAGATGAGAGATTAGGGATTGCTGAGAAACCGGTATGGCGTTTGAACCTTCCAAGTGTCTGTATTGCAAAACCTGACATACTCAACTGAGAAGTTTGGTCATTCTCTTGACAGTGTCTCATTCTAGCAGAATTATAAGAACAAAAACTAAATGGCTGAAAATTGCAGACAGATAAATTCAGACGAGAGGGGAAATGTTCTTCTTTTAATAGGGAGAGCAGTTGGTCATTGGAACCATTTACTGTGTATTCTCCATCACTGGAAATCTTTAAATGAAGATTGCTTTGTTTTCCTAAAAGATGTTATTTAATGAACACATTTTAATTCTGGCAAGTCGTATGGTCTTTCCTATACTGGATGATCACAGTGGTCCCTTCTGGCTTTATGATCTGTAAAGCTATGATGAAAAAATGGCTGCTGCTATGAAAGGCACATAATTATCCTGATGGATTCACTATATTTAATGAGTAATCAGTGTTATTACTCAGGCTTCATATTAGAAGACCTAAGTCTGAACTCTGACCCATGTGTGCAAATCATAACACCTGAAAAAGTTTCTTGGAACACGTATGTTTACTTGTATGTATCAAACTTTGTGGCTCTGAGGGTGGAAAAAAAAAGAGAGAAAACTGTTTTTACTATACAGTCTACCTAATGTCCCCACTTCAGCCTTTCTGTAAAACTATTCCCGGCTGATGTCAGTGGAAAGTTTCATACATGAATCTAGGTTAATATATGACCCAAGGATTGCAGACCTTAGAGCTGGTCCAGATGTTCTCTAGCCAGATTTCATGCTGAAGTGCGCAGGCATTCTGCAGATGTAGAAGTTCATCTGTGTTGTTCATTAAGTATTGTGAAATAGTTATTGGGTCACTTTATATGGTTACCTTTTGCCCCAGAAGAGGAGGAAGCATCAGTGCTTGAGGTTGCTTCTAGCCTTAAGTAGGCTTATTTTTTATTTTTTTAATTTATTTTTTTAATTAAATTTAAATATGTTTTCTGTTATTATTGTCAAAAAATAAGTGAAAATGTGAATGATGTTAACCATATTAGAAAGAAATCGTCTTAGGAGTCATTTTTAATGGTAATGCCACCAGGTTTTATAAATAATGTCTCTTGTACCTTTAACTGATCAAGATATGAAGCCATTTGCCTTTCTTTTACAGTTTGAAATCCAGAATTTTGACATTGTATGCAGTCCAGTTTGGACTAGCAGAGACAGATGCTGTGACCTTCCTTCTATGGTAAGTATAAATGAACTGGGGGCTGTTCAGAAAATCATATTAATAACAGATTGAACAATTTCAATATTAATCTGGTATTATACATAATGATGACAACACATTTGAATCACATTTGTCAGAGCAGCCAGTAAACAACACTATATTTCTAAGTTTTGTGCCTGAGAGAAAAAGATTCATGTGTGCTAGAATGAGCCCCTTAGGAATGGTGGAAAAAAAGTCAGTTATATTTTGTATTTCAGTGATATTTAACGTCCTCAGAATTATGAATGGAATAGCTATATTATTTTTTATTTCATCTGTTGTTAGATTGGCCTTCAAAAAGTAACTAGTTTTTCTTTGGCAGTGCAAGATGATTGTCTAATGCATGTGAATATTAAAACAACAGAAACTGCATATGATTATTGTTTTTGCCTGTGGCCTTGCTGTTAGTGTCTTATATTTTTCTTATATTTTCTCCCAGAGAAAATAATTTGCTAAAAATATGAAAAGTCCTGCATAAAAAATTTGAAAAGCACTCTTTAGCTGTGAGTTCTACTGTACTTGAAAATAGTTGGGATAATAGAGATTCTTGCTGTTATTGTTGTAAAAAAGAAAAATAGGCTTCGACCAAATACTTTTCTTTAAAAGTATAGTAATAATTGTGGTTGAATTTTCAGAGGGATGAAGCAAAATGTCCAGCTCTTCCAAATGCTTGTACCTGTACTCAGGACAGTGTTGGACCCCCAGGACCTCCTGGACCAGCTGTAAGGAACTATTTAATGATTTTCTGGATTTTAAATTTATCATGGTACTTTTGTGTTGATCAAAGTGAAAAGAGAGAGTTTTGGTTTATGCAGGCAGAATTAAAACCAGCTAATTTTCTTCGCCGTATATCTTGTGGAAAGTTTGACACTCCTGTTCTTGTGTTCCCCTAGTAAGTGGAAACTGCCACTCAGTTAATTTATGGTTTTGCAAAACAAAGGTCAGTCAGAGAGACAGCTGCAATCAACAGGTTCATAACATCATATTAATCTGTTCTCCTTCCTTCTTAGTTTAGACCACAATTGGGCAGCTCCTGCCATCTATACTTGTCTATATAATCTTTTTCTCATATTTTCACTTTGCTTACTGTGACTAGCTCCTCACTGTTTGAGAGATTGGAAAATCTGGCCCAATCTCAGCTTGCACTTCATGTACAAGGTATTTTTTGTGTGGAATGTACAAATACTTTCCCTAAATACAGAGTCAGAATTTCACTCCAAGGAAAGACTCTTTACTCTGTCAGGGAAAGAAATTAGTTACTTTTTTTTTTTAATGTGGAGAGATAGTACTCTATGGAATGGACGTGCTCCTACCAGTTGCTTTAAATGTAAGGGAGTTATATTCAGCCCACTAGTCCTACTTCGAAGCTATCAGCAAATGCTGCATCAGGCATATGAAGCCTGTTTAAGTTGCCTATCAGTCTACTGGAGAGGTATCCAGTGACTTTGAGGGTTACTCTATCTCAGAAAACTGGATATAGATTACATAAGTTTGTATCTGCAAAGACAAAAATGATAAAAATAGTTAATGGGCGGAATTGGCAAGGCTGAAGCTGATGTGGTTTACTGAAGTCCTGATGCATCTTTTGCTCTTATTTTAGTACTGTTAGCATTGTGATCTATACACCTCAAAACTTTGTGCTTTGACACAGAAATTTGACATAGGCATAAAGGGGATTCATAGCTCACAGTAGTATGATGTACCCTTGCTTGTATAAAATACATTTCTTTCCAAATGTTCACTTTAGGGTGGTCCAGGTGCTAAAGGTCCCAGAGGTGAAAGGGGTTTGACTGGATCATCTGTAAGTATCTTTCTGGAGTACATCTATCACATTGTGACACACTTACCTGTATGAAAATTTGTATGCTGAATTCTATCTTGTGCTAAGAATGGGGATTATAAAAATTTAATTGGAAATACATCTATATGTTATTTATGTATAGTCTATCTATTTAAGACTATATATGCAGCCTAAAAGGCATTGACCCCACATAAGGAAACTAGATCTCAGGTATGAGGGTGGAAATACACACTCTGCAGCATGTTCTCTTTTCTTCAGTACAGAGGAGACAGGCTTCCAGTTAGCACTGCCAGAAAGCTTATATTGGTCTGTGACTTCCAACTTGACTCAGAGACTAGCTTGTGGAAATATATGGCATTTGAGTAACTGCTTCCAGGATATAGCCTATTTTGAAGTGTTAGTGTGTCTCCAGGCTGCTGACTTATCCTAAAGTGCCTAACCCAAAAGAAATTGCAGCTACAGATCTAAGAAGAGGTTGTAGTTTTAAATCTTGTTTTATTTTCTGCTTTAAGGGGCCACCTGGTTCTCGTGGTGAGACAGGTCCTCCCGGGCCTCAAGGTCCACCAGGTCCACAGGGCCCCAACGGGCTGTCGATCCCAGGAGAACCGGTGAGTGGCCATTGGAGTGTGGGTGACATTGTGTGCGGAGACAGAGCTGTCCGCGGGGGCAGCGGTCTCAGGAAGAGACTGGCAACCTTGCCCTAATGCTCCTTTTCCCCTGTAACGTGGGAACATCATGAAACAAGTCTCTTTCAGTACAATAACATCATCTGTCCTATGCCTATGAAGGGACAGGGAGTGAGTGTTAAGTGATGTACATTGTGTTACACCATTTTTTCTGTTACAGTTTTTCTGTATAGTTCTTAGGAGTGTAGCTCTCCTAGGACTTAAAGCTCTAGGACTCAAAACTATCAAACTCTGGTGCAGGAAAATGAAGTGCGCAATGCTAGGCTGAAGCCTTTCCCACAGATTTATGTGTCTGATGTCTATTTTGTGTGCTTAAATCAGCAGCTGGAAGTTCAGAGAGACGAGTGCCTAAGTCTAGGCATACAAACATAGCCCTGAGTTTCTTGGGTGCTTTCTTGGCAACAGCATGTATATTTTAGTAAAGGCTACTTCTCATTTAATGTACATGTCTTCAAAGCCAAAGTAACTTTATTAATACTGGTGAAGTTTTGCTAGATCCAGGTGTATTTTAATAAATAATCATCCCAAAAAACAGTAGTATAATCTTGCTGTTTCCTGTATATTAGGAATAGTTGCATAATGAACAGCTTTTTGTATGAATTCTTTGTATAAAATATAAAGCTTATGAAGAAAATTCAATAGAGTTGATGTTGCATTGCACATTGTTTCATTTTATATTTGAAACTGGGTCACCTTCTTACTCTGTAATCTGTGTAATTTGATTGGAAAATGGAAGACAAAATGTGCTTTAAGGTAGAAATTAGGTATGCCGCTTTTGTAAGGACAAGGTAGAAAGATTTTATTAACCATTATAGATGCTTTTCATTTTTTGTTGTATACCAGGAGGAAAAAACTTCATCAAAATGGCCTAGAGACACCAAACAGCATGAAATGCTAAATGCATTCTTGATACATGTAGAATATAATAAATATTTTTGTCACATGCTGTTTGAAAACCTTTGAAGAATGAAAGCACCAATAAAACCAACGTATTGCTTGGAACTTATTATTAGTAAAAATAAGTTATAATGTCACTTTAGAGTCATATAATTTTGTTTTTCCTATCAATTTACAGTTTACATTTGGAGGCTGTGTTTATAAATTGCTAGATTATTCATGTGTCATTACCAGTTATTAATGCTGGATTATCTAGCAAGCCACTTCTGAAAATAAGTATTGTTTTGTTAAACCTAGCTCATGTGTATTTAAACTATAGCCCTGTAGGATATGTGGAATGCAGGCAGGTTGCGAAAGGCAGTACATTGTTTCTTTGTGTGCTTTCACACTTCGTGTCCTAGAAATGCGTAATGCCTTTTAGACCGTGGGCTAGAGAAAAACCATGATATCTTAAGAAGACCAAGCTTTTACCTTCTTCCTTCATGTAGCAGCTCCATTCACCAGTTGAGAAGGATGAGGATCGATAGGAGAAAATATGTAACCTTCCCTGCTTTCTCACCCATGAAGATATTAAAATTATATTATAGTCTCTCTTACTGAAAGCTGTGTCACTTTCTTATCAAAATATCTGCCCTTCCCCCCAAATATCTGCTTGTTTTGTTTTTAATATAGTGTCAGCTAGTCTTCCTGCATTTGCAAATGCTTGTGGAATGATCATTATTACTTCATTGATGAGATATATATATTTTGGTTTATCCCATAATACACAGTTGGTTTACAGAATCCTTAGTTTAGGTATTTTGCAGTAATTATCTTGTGTCCATTTACATGGGTTAGTTATTTTGCTATTCTCTTCTGTAATTCAGAATCCCTAATGATCATTTATGCACACTGTAGGGGCGTCAAGGAATGAAAGGTGATGCCGGCCAGCCTGGGCTACCAGGGCGATCGGTAAGTTGATTCTTAGATAAGAATCTTATGTCATGTAGCACTATTCCTAATACAGGTTAGCTGATAGACAGCTGTCTCTGACATCAGCAAGAGACATGGACTATTTTCATAGCTTCCTGAGCAATAGTTTTGGAAACATGTTTAGCTTACACTTAGGAATTTGAAATGTAGGAAATACTAAACAATTCAAAATAGAGAAAGATTGAAAGAACAGCTGTACTGCGTCAGACCTAATGTCCTTCTAGCAAGTCATGAACACAAGGAAAAAAAACATTGGATTAGGAAAAGTACACTGATACTTCCCCTGGATGGGCTCAACTTCTGACCACCTGTGGTTTAGTGTCTTCCTAAAATAGAGGTTACAAAACCTTTGCTGAACTCTTTTTTAACAGTGTTACCTAATTACTTTTTGAAACCATTCTTTTGGAGCTGAAATTGTCTTGGGATAGTGAGTTCCACAATTAGTTATGTGCTTTGTGAAAGAAGAAAACAATATAAATTTCATTTACTTGAAGGATTCTATATTGTAAAGTAGGATTAGGTTTTGAGGAGAAAAACTAAGAATTTTTGGATAATCAGCCAACAAGTTGTTTTTCAGGTTTGAGAGTTTTTTTTTTTGAAATGTGTATGAAAAGGGTGGGTGGTGTCATCAGTAGACTATAGGTTTACTATCTAAGGTCATTGATTTGCCCATGTGCTGACATAACTCATCTTCCTCGATTACCTATATTGTCCTTCATTTTATTGGGGATGTAAGGATTATATGGCAGTTGCTTAAGTGGTGTTGTGGATGTAGCTTCGTATATCAAATGAGGTTAGTTATGGCCCAGGGGCCTCATATTCTTTACCTGTTTTATTAACCCTTGTAACTGTGAGCAATATACGTTTAGGCAGTAGAAATGTCCTGTAGAAAGCAATGCTGCATTTGAGTGATGGTGGGGTGAAATAGAAAAGGGGAAGAAATGGATGACATGATATAATAAAACTGTTCAATATCTGATTCCTATAATAGTGGTCTTGATCCTGCAGGGTGCTGAGTGAAATCATTCCTGGATGTCCTCTAATGTAGCCTGTTTAATTTTAGCTTTTAATCTTAACCCAGAAGCTACAAGGAACAGAAGCAGAGGATTTAGAATCTGCAAGATATGGCAGCAGATTGTTAAAAAATAGAAGAAGAATAGTGTAAAAGGGGGAAAAGAATAATAAAGCAAGACTCTAATTTTTGTTTCTTCAGAAATTCTTTTCTGATGGATGACTGCAGCTAGACTTTAGTTCCAGATGTTAAAGGATTAGCTGACAGTTAAGCTATACTTGAAAAAGCAATGAAAAGGATATATCTGTTTTCTGGTAATAGGATTGAAAAAGTTGAATTGTGGGTTGGTAAGAGAGGAGAGGAAAACTGCAGTAAAAAATAAAGTGAGGGTGAAATAAAAAGTAAAGTTGTATCATGTATATGAAATAACTGGTTTCTCCCAAGGTCTGTTTTATTTTTGTTTTGCCAAAAAGCAACATTGAAGGCAGTTGGATATTTAAATGTGTGCATCTGTACTGGGAGAGTGAGCATAACAGAGATATTTTCTCTCTCTCAGATACAGTTTATCATTTCTCTTCCCTCTAGGGAACCCCAGGTTTACCTGGTCCACCTGGCCCAATGGGACCTCCAGGTGAAAGGGTAAGGTTTCCTCAGTTTATCTTGTTAAAGAACTAAGTAATGGCTTTTTTTCTTTATCATAGCTTTCTGTTTTCAAATGCTTTGTAGAAAGCATCTAAGCTAGAGCAGTAAAAGTGGAAGGACTGGGAAATATTGGGGTGGAAGCCTCCCCTGATAGCCATAGGGTAGTCACAGCTAGTTTCCACACAGTCTGTTGACTACGTTGTCAGATGCCTGCACACATAGAGTGGTAAGCCCGCTGAGCAGGGCTCTGCTGAGCCACTTAGCCCTGCTGTCTTCCACATGCGGTTGCTGCTGGCAGGGACCCCTTGGAGCTCTACTGGTCTCTATGTTTGGGAGATGTCACATCCCTAAAGAATCCATCTGTGCTCTTACTGAGAAGGCCAAGTGTGCTCCTTAGCCTTTGTTTGGAGCTAACAATTCTTTGGATCAGGGATTCTGAAATGTCCTCATAATGAAGGGAGTGCTCACAGATACTTTATTGTGGAGCTGTTGAAATCACCCTCTTCTGATTTGGAGTCATCTAGGCATATCCCTTTTACATTCACAGTGGCATATCATCCTTGAGATGACTGAACCAGTGACTTACCTTGACAGCCAAAATTATTAGATGATATATGCATTTATAGTTTTCCTGTAGTGGGATTTGATATCCAGAAATGAAGACAGAACACCATGTGATATCCACTTGCCAAAGAACATACTGGAGCATGGTCATCAGTGACCACAAATGTTTGTTTGAGAAGGTTGTGTTAGATTATTGAAATGGAGTTTCTCAGCATGTCTTCTTGTAGCGGGTGTATCTGAGAGGGAGGTGTTCTGTTGTTCTTCATCTGTTGACGTAAAAACCTCAGATATTCCAGCTAATCTGTGAGCAGAGAGAACAGCAATAAGGACAATCTTCCTCTTCTGAGGTAGAACAACAATTCCTTTGCCGAGATAGTGTTGAGAGGGACTCACTCCATCTTCAATTAATCAACAGCAGCTGAACATCTTCTAAATTTGCTGAAGTCCACTGTTACATAGATAGCCTTCCCATTAGAAAGCATTAGCTATGGTAGCTACTTTGGGATAGTTTTAAAAATTGATGTTAGTAGTAATTAGGAGTACGGCAATTATGTAATCTTAAGGACCATTTTAATCACAGGATAATCTTTACTCATGTTTTCATTTTTGAATAGGGTTTCACAGGAAAAGATGGTCCCACAGGTCCAAGAGGTCCACCAGGACCAGCGGTAAATATTATTTTGTCTTTGGTATACAATGAAATAGGAGACGTGAGCCAAAAGAGAACCAAATTGACCTTTTCACTTTCTGTCAAGTATGAAATGGATCCTTTGTATAATATCTCAAATGGATCTGAAAAACTTTCAGTAAAAGGTGAACAGAGAGCTGTGGATTCAGCTGGATTCACAAACATCAGGAGAGTTTAATTCTGCTTTCAGTTGGTTTTATCCACTTGACTTCCAGTGGTTTCTAAGCTGATTTCTGCAAGTGTAAATAAGAGAAGAACCAGTTTGCCTGGTCATTAGCTTTAAATGCATAGCTAGATCTACGGAAACCAAGCACCTTATTACTTGTAGTCTGCACAAAACAGCCTCTGTTAATAATACAAATAAGTGTTTCCTGACAAGAATTTCTGAGGATTAGTTTTTTGCTTAAAAATCTAGTTCATTGTATTATGTGTGGCCATGTTAGAGGAGGTGCTGGTCTTTTATTTGCTCACATTTATCTAAAATCACTAAAATTAATTTTATGGGCTCACTGTTGTGAACTTTTACGTGGATCACAGACTTGCTACACAAAGTGAGAAGGCCTGACTGTCTGATACTTGTTTAGGAAGCCCTCATTAAGAGACATACCGAAAACATACAGGCACTCTTTGCATTTTTTGATTCTGAAATGCTTTTAGAATTGTGATGTTATGTAAAAGAACATGTTTCCACAGAGAAACAAATTCCTTTTTCTGGAGGAAAGTTTTCAAACATGGTAAGTATCTAACAAGAAAAAACTGATAGGAAGCATTTTCGATATTGCTCTGCACTCATTAATACCACCGCAAGTTTCTTACCAGCCAATTGCACTTAGGCTGTTGTGGGTCTCCACAATTCCCTTTACACATCTTTCTGCTGTAGGGTGCCCCGGGAGTTCCAGGAGTTGCTGGCCCAAGTGGAAAACCAGGGAAGCCAGGAGATCGTGGAACACCAGTAAGATAATGATACATATATAGTATCAATTTTAAAATTACATTCTCTCTGTTGATGAATATAAGACTTACCCTCACTTTAAATACTTGCCTCACAGTTATGACAGTGGTTAATACAGTGGAGCTGACCTAAGACCACAAGGCTTCTTTCAAACCATTTTATTTTTACAGCATGTCTTTTTGCTCAGTTTAATAGTTGGGGCTGGAAATTGTGGTCGCTGGTTTCTACTAAAAAGATTGTACACTGTTACGTGCCAAGATATATATTTCTACACTGTATAAACATGAAGAGCTGGGTCAGCAAAATGACTGGAAAGTCTTTATATTTGTGTGTGAGTACGTGTAGTAAAAAAGTGGTATGCTGCTGAAGGTGGAAAATCTTTGATAATGTTACATGATCACTTTTGGTTTGCAAATGTTTGGAGTTTTTACAATATGATTTTGAAATTATTTGAGGACTGTGGGTTCTGTTCAGACCTTTAAAGTAAAAGTGCATGCTGGATGGGGAGAAAGAGCAGGAGGTGCTGCCTCCCACCAGCTGTTTCAGGAGAAATTTAAATTGGTTCATTTTACAGCATCTCTGAGAAATTATGTTTGAGTCAGGGTTGCAGGCAGCAATTGAAAGGGGAAGTTATTCATTCTTTGTACCATATCATCTGGAAATCAGCCAGAATTTTCCATCCCACTTCAAAGTCACTGTGCATACAACAGCTGGATAGTTTGGAGGAATATACAGTAGGCTGGCAGCTTGATGATTATGAGCTGTAAGATCCCAGGAGCACCTGGAAGCTGGATCATTTTCTCATATGTGCACTGAATTCCGCCTGCACTTGTGAGCCTATAAATCCCATTGGTCCTTGCAATAGAGGGCATTGGGTCTCTTAGGAAGGAACTGAAGCTTTCCTGCCTTTAGACATTGCTCATGTGATATTCCTGCCAGGTCAGATGACTGATGGATGTAGCTGTGCCAGGCACAGGGTGCTGTGGTTTGTTCCCTAGGCACAGGGCACTGTGGTTTGTTCCCAAGCGTGCTTCGAAGTACCAGGTACATCTGAGTTTTCCCTTACCTGGGGTACTGGATAAGGTGCCCCATTGCAGTGGTAAAGATCTTTTGCAGGTAACTAATGTGAAAAAGAAGGAAATTTGGCTTCAAGCCTGGTTCCAAAGCTTTTGCAAAGCAAGGCAGTCAACCACTGTCTGAGCACCGCATGTAAGTTCTCCTACACTCTAATCCTAAGAGTTCCTTTGAGTTAGAAACACAATTCTCTTCAGTTATTCCACTTTCTTGTAATGTGACACTGTGCATTGTATTTACCATTTCTTATGTTTCTAGAACATATCCCAGCAGGAATTCTGGCTTGTACCTTGCACAGATGTTTTTATCAGACTCCTGGTGGACAAAATTTCAACACTTTCCTTTGTGTCCGGTGGTAGTATTGCCAAAGGTGCAGCCTAGTAGCCAAATGCAACTTGCAGTGTCCTGAATCATAGTCCAGGCCTGCCAGTATTTGTAACTTCCTGCCGTGGAGAAAGATAGTGAGGCTTTGCATTGCCTCCGGTAAATAGAAGTAAATAATTTCTGACTAGATCCTGTCATTTTTCTTCTACTTGAGCAATCTGTAGTGTTAGTACTATACAGCACAAGTCAGGTGATAGACCCCTGCAAAGCAAGGAACATTACATCCCAGGCCAAAGATACACAAAGTTATCGGCAAATTATGAGAAGCCTTGGTGTTGCTAAGACATTCCCAGTGAATGCAGTCAATTGAAGTTCTTTCCTGATGTGTTAAATACCATTAATGTGCTAAGCTAAGGCAGACCACACCACTAACATGGCTGTAAACATTTCTCCACTGTGATGTGAGACTCATATTAGAAAGAGTAGTTACCTGAAGTGTTAACTGAATTTTCATGGGAAATAGGAAATTTAACTTTATAATCTGCTCATAGGTACTTCCAAAAGAAACCTATGAGAGTTTTCAGTACAGTAATAATATAACTGGAAAAGAAACATCGAGAACACAAATGAATCAGTAATCTATTGAGAACGAAGGATTGTCTAGGTTAGAAGAGACTACAACATTTGTTTAGTTTGGTCAAACAGAGGTTGAGAAAGAATTTGATAGTTGTCCATAAATATAGTATAGATAGCAACCAACAAAGGTTAGAAAGAGTCATTAAGCTAAAAGAAGATGTTGGCTCAAGAAGAAACAGATGTACATTTTCTGTGAACAAGTTTACCCTGGGAAATAGAAGATTTTGGACTATTAGAGAAGAAAAGTTCTGGTACTGTTGTTTTATATGTGTGAGAGTGTAAACGGTAATGGGTTAGTTAGGCAGACTAAGTCCTTTTAAGATGGAGCTGTCTTGTTATAAAACGGACTCTGTGACATGGTGTCTGTGACAACAGGGTCTGGCTTTCTTGATCTAGAAGGGCCCCAGGAAATGTGCAAGACATTTATGTTTTATGTATACAGTGCCATTAGACTGATGCTTCCAGGACTGTGAAAACCTTTAGAGCATAATCCTGCACACATAAGGGAGAAGTCTGTTCTGATGTAAGTGCAGTTCTTGAGCATTATCCCTTCTCTGTCAGCAGGTATTCACTGATCTTGCATCCGTCTATGCAGAGATCCTCTCCAAAAAGGTCTCAAAAAGATGGTGTTTTGGGAGCAGCAAACTGATGTTTCTTATGGATAGCAAACATTCTTTTGAGGAAAACAATCAAGGACGTTGCCTTTTAAATAAAAATAGCAAAACCTTCTTTTGTTTTGTCCTCCTTCAGCTGCAGAACCTTGCTACAGCTCCAGACTTCATCCCACAGCTCAGAAAAATCCCACATGCAGCAAAAACTAGCATTTCCTCACACTGACCACAAGTGACTCCCTCATCACAGGATGTCAACAAACTAGAATTTCAGCAGCAGCTGCTGCTTCTCAAAATGCTGGCAGTTGGCTAAATTGCACGTTTTTGTCTATTAAAAGAAAATAAAGTGAAATTTAAGTAGAATGTAACCAAGTGGGAGGAAGATGCAAATAACAACTCAGTAACTGCAGTTGTAATTATTTTTTGGAAATCACAGTTCTAAAACATTCAGATGGAAAACAAACTCTGTCATTAACATAGCCAGTCGGTCTCTAATCTTTAAGTTTTAAAATTAATTAAGAACAGCCCCTGCATTTCCAGTCACAAGGCTAAATCAGTGCATCTTTGCAAGGTGACAAATGGGAGAATGAGGCTTATTTGATTTCAGTGAATTGTAAAAGTTGACTGTGTATAGCTCATAATTAATGAATGGCCTTTGCATTCTTCTAGCTGAGGGACCTCTGCTGGCAGCACTTTGGGGCAATGTTGTGCCTTGTTGCTAGAGCAGCTTCCTGTCTGACCAGCATGGCTTTTGGCTGAAATCATCCTCAAGAGCTTTTCTGGACCGGTCAGCAAAAATATTTCCAGAAATAGTATATAGGACTGGAACATTTTGAGTTTGCTTCTGTTTTTTTCTCTTCTGTGTACAGCTACCTTGTGTGAACGCTCAAGCAAATGAAATCATCGGAACAGGACGTTTTAAGTAAATATTAGAATATTGCCAGCACAGTAAACCAGAAATGAGATTTTGATTTGTATATGTACTAATAATCTGATTTCTAATGCTTACGCTTATCTAGTGAAGAAACAAGAGATGTAGCATATGATTTATTTCCATTCAAAACAACACAAGGTTGTACTACGAAAGCCTTGCAAAAAATGAGCAGTTATAATAACTATGTACTTAGCAGATAATTTCAAATAAATATGCTTTCAGAGAATGGCAAAAATTGCCAAGTTGCAAAGAAAAAGAGAAGCATAATCATTGACAAATCATTTGTTAATGATGTTTTCCCAGATTTTCATGTTACAGACTAGTGAGAGTAAAGAAACTGAATACTATCTTGTGGGTATTTTAGAGAGATGTGATAGTTTATGACTGAGACTTTAATGTCTGTTGAATTGAGAGTCAAATTACATCCCTTTTAGAGCTTTGGTACATCAGCATTTCCCATTGTGTTAGTTATTAAAGACTGACAGATACTAATGTCATAAGTGTTTTTCTGATCGTTTTAATCATTACAGTTTATTTATGTTGCTATGGCATTTACAAGTCCCTATTCTGTTTCAGCACTTGGCTGTGCTAGGCTAGAACTGAAAGACAGACCTTTTCCCTGTGGAGTTCACAGAGTAAGAAAAGATGCAGGCGAAAGGGTGCAAGGGAGAAGGGAGAGAATATTCATCAGTTTGATGGGCAATAGACTTTTGATTCTTCATAGGTATATTGTGTGCATATTAGTAAGTGGCTAATATTTTGCAAATTAGTGGTATAATTTATTCTAGGGGCGCATACGCTGTATCAGTGTGGCCATTCTGGATCTTTCATTTGAGTCTGTACAATTAATTTCACATGAACAAGCTGTCATGCAGGAGGCTGCAGTGCAAATAAGCCATGTGCCAAGTACTAACTCATTGATGGATGAGCTGCCTTGTATTTTCCGTGGAGTGTCATGGGAAGGTGTATGCATTGCTACTGCTGAGAAGCTCAGCGTACTAAGTTCGCACCCTGAGACATATCCCATGGGAATTGGTTTGCCCAAAACCTTGATGGAGTTTGTGAAACAGTGCTGCTGCATTCAATTTGTATCCAGTTCTACTGTGACCTCAGTGGAATGATTTGTTGTCTTGAGTTGTTGAAATTACTTGTGGGTACTGTAAGAATGTTATGAAAAACAGCTGCAGCCCACACTTAGCATTTGCTTTGTTAATGGCGATAAACAGGCTCCTTAAAGAGATATTGAGAATTAAAAAGTGGTAATACTTAGGATGTATGTGTAACTATGTGGAGAGCCGTGCAGAGCAGCAGATGACTGAACTGGTCTTTCAACTTGGAAATGTGCCATACATTCAAACTGTAATTCAGGCTACAAGTGAAAATGTATTTGAACTTGTACTATCCTCTTTTTGCTCAAATGACAAAACTCCTGTGCTCTTTGGACACATTATAGCAGATGAATTTAGAATAGATTTTTAGAAGGACTCAGCTGTGGCCTAACTCTGCTTCCACTGAAGGTCATCTGTAAAACTCACACTGGCCCTAGTTTAAGCCAAAGTTTTGTTTATATTACCCTGAAATTTGGCACATATATGTGGCATTTGCAACAGTGAGGATTCAAGAGCACTGCAAGGGCTATTCATGACAACTTCCTAAACATCTCTTGCAGCAAATGCAGTTTTTTTCCTTCCTTTTCATCTTTGATGTCAAAGCTAAAAGAATAGGTTTAAAACACTGCAGATTTTTAGATTTTTCAAAGAGTGACCTAACAACTAAAACAAATGACGATGTATCTGATTTTCTGCTTATTTTAAATGGGCATCTGCAATTTTTACTGTGGCCAAAATTGTGTCAAACAGACCAAAGCAAACTACAAACATCCTTCGGAGATCATTGTTGTCTATTTTGAAAATCTTTAAAAATACACCAATTCAAGCATCATCATTATATTTTCCTAGGAAAATATGGTTTATTCTATCTTGGCACTTTTCTTTGCTAACAGTGGAATGCAAACATAAGGCTAAAGTCTCAAAACATTGTGTAGGAGGTGCACACAAAAATTTGTTTGCAGAGTAAATTATTTGTGCGTATCTCAATTTCAGCATTTAAAAAAATCTTTATAGTATCTTATGCTTTTCCAACAATAAAGACATACATTTTTTATAACTGAGAGTTAGTCCTTTTGGTTGGCCTCTTATATAGTATTCTCAAAAACCAAAAAAAAACATAACAACCACTAGAATATTCAAAGGCAAATTGAAAATGCTGTTACACAAAAGTTAGCTTTTGACAAATGTTAATAATTATAAAACAGCTCAAACTGAGGTTAATATGAGACTACTGTAAGACTAGAAATGTTTGAGAATTAGCAGGGAAGCTGTCATTATAAAGAGAATAAGAACTTAAAAGCATCTTTCTCTGTCTTACGTGGCATCTGTGCATAGCACTTTTTTCCTTAGCACAGCCTGTTTCTTTCTTGTGGGTTCAAGGAGACAGCTACCCTTGCTATACATCTACTTTTCTTCCTAGCTTATCTTCTTTAATGATGAGTTGGGCTAAGGCTTAAAATTAAAGTCACATATAATTCACACAAAAGATGCTGTAAAACACAGAAGCTTCACCATTTACAGAAGTGTGATGCTAGAAATACAGCCGTCAAATTTCTAGTGTGCTCCCAGTGTCAAAATATCTCAGCTTCTTTGGCCCTAATTTGAGTTTGCTCTTGAGATCCCTTTCTTCACCATCTGCCAGTGTGTTTGATCATGCACAAAAAATGGCTGCATGTCCAGTCTCTTCTGGCACTTTCTTTAGCCTCTGAAATGTAAAATTCAAGGAAGATCTCTGTCCTCTTGAAGGAGTCGAAAAGCTTTCTAAAATTGCAGGTCTCAGACCTATATGTAGGGTAGAATAACAGAATCCTTCAGTTGTTTTGTTACCGAATTTCCACAAAATAAGCAGTTCTGTCAGAGCATTGCTGAAAAACACTTAATATAAGACAAGAATGAAGAATGAGGAACATGATAAAAACAAGAATGTCATTTATTCAGAATTATGTGGCAATCTTTTCTTTAGTGTTTCATAGAATCTTCTACATTTTATTTTGATCATTTTGTATATCCTTTAGACAGATAGGTAATAACAAGAATCAGCCAATGAGAGTGATAAGTAAGAGATGTTGCTCTTAAATGATGTTGCTCGCTGTTGATGAATTTAAAATTACATTGTTGAGAATATAAGCTTACTCCAGAAAGTTTGGAGAAAAACAGGCATGTAACTGATCTAGGAAAGTACAGAACGATTAAGCAAAATCAGAGGAATATTTCTTATTTGATTAAATTTGATCAGTATGGCTATCACAGTGAATGTGTTATCTAAAAATGATAGACTTTGCAGGAAAATAATCTGGTCTAGCCTGGATAACTAGAGTGTGTCAGGAAAACAAGTTTACAAATTTCAAAAGCTGGCATAAAATGGTAATGTTTACCTTGTCCTCATGAAAATTCTGTAAAAATATTTTTAAAAGTTTGCATTAGAAAATATTTGGGACACCCAAAATAATTAATGATGTGATGTTCCAATACTAAACTTTTGGCAGGTGGGAAGCCTGGTGGAAGTCACTGTTTTGCCTGATTTGGAGTAGGGTCTTGCGTCTCATGTAAATGCTCTGACCATTGGGCTGTCAGATCAGTCTAGCTCCAGCTTTTCTGACCTGTCCGAAAAGTTAAATATTAATTAGACCAGAGAGGGACTGACTGTTTAGTGTGGTGAAGAATGGTGAAAAACTTTACTTTTGGTGTCAAAAGCAAGTGTCTCCCTGTGCTGTGAACTGGGCAGCACAAAGACTAAAGCCTGCATCTCCTATATTCCAGGACTGTCCTGACCCCTAGAATATTTAGGCCTTTTTGTCCTGAGAGTCTGTTCCAACCTGGAGATGCATTTTTCTGATGAATGCACTTTTCGGGCCGAAAACTATGCATTATTTAGTGAAGAGTTCCCAACCATTAATGGACGTAATTTAATTTATTAAGTGATCTGTAAAGCACTTTTTTTGTTAAACAAAGGAAAAAAAGATCTGTGGCACAATTTTGCATCTGTATATTATGCTTAAATGTCTGTTTTACCTAATTTCCAGTAGAGAAAGCTCTGTCTAGAAGGTGCCTTAGGTACCTGGTAGAGTTCTTCATCCATTTGTATGTAATTCTGCTAAGCAACAGCTCTGAAGTATAAGATTTAGAGTATTTTCTGTGTGTGTGTGTTTCTTTATCCCCATAGCACTATTTCTGCTTTGATCCCTCTGTGTCTGTGTTCCTGAGCAAATATGCTGCTGTATATTTTGATAAATGAACTAATAGTGGGAATATATTTATTTTAGGGTTCACCTGGAATGAAGGGAGAAAAAGGTGACAGAGTAAGTCTGCTTTAAAATCAGTTTCTCTCATATCTTTTTAATAAAATACTGTCTCTTTAAAAGCACAGACACTTGCTAATAAAACATTTGTTTTGATTATTTAGGGAGACATTGCTTCTCAGAACATGATGCGAGCAGTTGCAAGACAAGTCTGTGAACAGTTGATAAATGGTAAACAGTCTTGCTTTCTTTGTGCTTCATACCCCTAATTTACTAGTGTGCTTGTTAAAAGAGAAAGGAACAGTTTAAATTTAAGATGAAGGATATCAGCCACAAAGCATAACAAGCCCTTGAGTGATGTTGTAGTTGTCCAGTGCCACTGACTTAATGGGGAAAAGAATCCAGCGCGAGATCATTGCCAGATCCAAATTGCTAGCTTGACCATGAATGGCCATGGCTAGCTGTGAACTTTGGAAATATTCAGATGAGTCCAATACCCACTGCAAGACAGGTGATTTTCATGTTGTCCGTCTGGTCTAAGCTCACCTTATTTGTGTCATCAAATTAGGATATATTTTCTCATTAATTATGTCTTATCTTCAGGAGGAGGGAATCCGCAAGAAAAAGGATGCGCGCTGCAGATGCTTTACTAATGAGAAATGACAGATGATCTTTGGGTAAACAGTGTGCACAGAATCAGCTGTGGTATGCAAATGAAAATGAAATTACTTTAGATAAGGACTCCAAATTAAATTTCAATCCTCTGCTGCCACACAGGGGGTAGTTACAGAGTGCAGCTCTGGATCCCATGAAAATTTTCTCTGCAGAGGCTCTTTCTGTCCCTGAGGCAGTGCTTTTGTTATCAGCAGTCCTGCCAAGGAAGACAGAGCCAAATGTGCCCATAAATTGTTCCGAAAAAATAATACTATCTCTGTAGTAAGGGCAAGTGCTGGTTAGATCTTGATTCTTTGTTTTTTTGTGGTAAACAGAAATACCTTTTGGACCACTGAGTGAGTGTGCGCAGGTGGGGAGGACAGTATGTCCTTTAGAATATCTGCAGTGGCTGGTTTTAAAGCATGCCTAATTCATTAGCCAGCACACAGGAAGAAAAGCGCAATCATGAATGTGTACTGGCTTACGAATAGGGATACGTTATCTGAGGTCACTTGGCTTCTCTTTTTTGATCAACCATGTATTTTTTTCATATTCAGCTCATCTCTTCAGAGTTTAGGCTATGATTTGCACATTGCACTGATCAGGAAGGGCTAGATGTGCTCCCCACCCTCCACAATTAAGGGCTCTTTTCTGCCAAGCTACACAATGCTGTTGCTCTCTATCAAAGACACCTTGCTGTGGAAATGAAATTCACCTATGTACAGAATGCCAGCACAAGCCTATATGCATCCTGCATAGTTCATAGACTGTGTGCTGGCTGCACTACACAGGACTAATTTATCCTGTATTCCTTGTAACTTCTGAGCTCCAAGAGTACACAGAAATGTGGTCCTCTTCACTGTTTGAAGTGTAACAAGTCCTTTCTGTTCCTCAGAGTGAGAGACAACCTTTAACTAGAGCTTTGAGAGCAAGAATGTTGTAAACAAGTACTTATTTTCTGACTTTAACTGCTTTAATGTTAATTTTTTGATAATGTTGTCTGCTTCCAGAATTCCCCTTTACCCTTTTTCCATTTATTTTCAGCCTTCTTATTAGACATTCATCTTAATTCACCCTAATTCATCTGTACTGATTCACCGCTAATTATTTGGACAGAACAAGGAGAGGACTAAATGAAAAGGGATACATCTTTATTCCTTCCCACTCCAATAAAAGTTTTTCATATGTTTTTACTGAAGCATTTTCTTTTCTTTTCAAGGCCAAATGAGCCGATTCAATCAGATGCTGAATCAAATACCAAATGATTATTACTCAAACCGTAACCAGCCAGGGCCACCAGGACCACCTGGTCCCCCAGGAGCTGCTGGGACAAGAGGAGAACCTGGACCTGGAGGAAGACCAGGGTTCCCAGGACCTCCTGGTGTCCAAGGACCACCTGGTGAAAGAGGTGAGTAACGCCTAGAGCAGCTATATATTTCCCTGTGGACATAGCTCAGAGGCTGCCAGGGGAGCAGTGTGATCCCTTTACTGTGTCAGACTAGGAAGCACATACCTACTAGGTCTGCTGGATTGCTTGGAGAACACTGATGTACTGGAGGAAAGATCAGTTACATCAGTTTGTGTCTATAGTGCTTTCCTCTGTCTCTCTCTTGCTCATGTTTCATGAAACCCAGGATAGCGTAAAGTTTTGGCTGCTATCTCAGCGAAGTGTGAGGCATCCTCAGGATATCCCAGGAAAGAGAAAGTTCTCAGAGCTCTTCTGGCTCTAGACAGCTACATCTTGAAAAGCTGTCTGGAGTAACATAACTCTTTGCAGAATAGACACCTGATTAAGAGAGAAAGTGCATCATTACCAAGAATAAAAAGCAAGAGTCAAAAGAACTAGGACTCCGTCTTTGGCCCTTTGCATTCTTCTGAGAAAGGGAAGTGACTCTACACCGGGTTTGACCAGTTGGTAAATTTATTCTGTGGCTACGCTGGATTACTGCAATGACGTGAAGTAGCTGTACTGAACTATTATGTGGTGCCTGCTTATTCCAGCTACTCTGTAGCACAGACTTTAAGTATGCAAGCTTGAAATTACCTTCCTGTTTGTTGTTTAATGTAATAAGGTTCTGCGGTGGTTTAACTGTCTCAAAGCTTTTTCTGTGTTTTGAGAAAGCTTATTCACACTAAATTATTTCTGCTTCCTACTTTGTTTTTAGGTTATTTATATCCAAATTAAGTACTTCCTCAAATATACATTTAGGCATCTGTATAAAATAAGGTTTGACCAGCCCTAATCTGTTAAATAATTGGAACTAAATATTAATATCAATGAGAGAGCATGAAGAAATATTTATTGATGCCATTTCCTTCCTTTGGTTTTCACTATTTTTTTTAATTCTCTAGGAATTCCTGGAGAGAAAGGTGAAAGAGGGACTGGATCTCAAGGCCCACGAGGTTTGCCGGGGCCACCTGGTAAATATGTCTTGTTTTAATTAAAATCAGATTACAGAAAAGTGGAAGAAAAGGGCACCATTTTTTCATAGGGAACTAGATTGTTTATGGCAAATGAAAATACATTACTCTGTGCACTTCATGTTTTTGACATGTATTAGAATATAATGGAAACCTCTGCAACAATGGGCAATTTAGAAAGATTTTTGGATGTGGCTAATAGATACTTATCTTTATCTTGTAATTTACTTATCTGACATGTTTGCTTGTGTGAAAATTAATTTCATGAAAATACATTGGCCAAATATTTAATGGATGTTTTCACAAGTTTAAGCAGATGATACTTTTGGAATACCCAATTCAATTTTTTAATTATATCTGTGATTACACTTTGTCCCAGAACTATGAAATATTCCCTGATACAGAGTTACCAGATGGTAGTCTGATGACTTGACCATTGCTTTTGCAGTTTGTGTCATGCTGTTTTGTTCAATAATGCCTTGGCAGAAATCAGCTGCATCATTTGTTTCTGCTTTTAGTTTACAAGGCTAAACATGATTTTTCATTACAGGATACATAAGATGTTTGCAGCAAATTGTAGCTCCAGTTACTTGAAGCTTTATATTTCTGCTAACCATAATACAACCTGTTCCAAAAAAAACATTACCTCATCTACCCCAGAGCTTCAGAGTAGCAGAATTAATGTACTCCTATATTTTAATTGAAATCCAGTGTGCTTGTCTAATCTAATAGTTTCCCTTGAGATCTTCGTATCTTACACTGAGTGGAAATAAACCACAGAATTCATTGATGTTTCTAACTTGGCTCAGACCTTACTAAATCAATTTCTGTGAATAAATCCTTAAATAAGCCACACACAGGGAAGCAACTAATGATGAGTCATATTTCTGGTTTTCTTTTATTTTTCTTTCCGTTGACCCCCATATAGCAACAAAGTGCAAGTGTTTTCTCACCAAAGACGTAGACTAGACTGTGCAGTCTAGACGGCAGTAATGTTAGCTATTTTATCAAGCTGCTTCTTAAAGAAAACAACTTCCCCACCTTTCAATTCCAAAATTAGGTCCACAAGGAGAATCTAGAACTGGCCCACCAGGCTCCACAGGATCACGAGGACCCCCAGGGCCGCCAGGTCGTCCTGGAAATGCGGGTATCCGAGGTCCCCCAGGGCCACCAGGATATTGTGATTCGTCCCAGTGTGCTAGCATCCCTTACAATGGCCAAGGATTCCCAGGTATGTTATCAACAACTTAACCGCTCTTTGCCCTAAGTAGTCTTCACAGATGTGGCAGTTCGTGTTGAATTGCTTTACGTGAGACAGTCCTGCTTGCCTGGGCATACTGAATCAGGACGAAATGGTTGCAAGCAGCAGGCCTGCCTCACTGTAACCTGCAGGTGTATGAGCAGCCACTTAGATTTTAATACAGATTTACTTGTGATATATGGTTCAACTTAAATAGGAAGTAGTAACGAAATGTTTCAGTCTTTTTTTTTTTTTTAATGTAGAAGGTTAGTAGTTGATAACGTTGCTCATAGGATTTAAGTGACTGTTTTCTTCTTCTTTTTTTCCCCCCTCCCCACCCTTTCCAATCGTCTTCAGAACAAGGTTGAATTCTCCATGTTTCTCTTGAAAAATAAAAAGAATGCTGTGGTTGGCAATTTCTGTGTCTCTCTTTTTGAGCAATGTCAGGATTATTTATATAAAATTGTTACCTGAAATCAAAATTTTCCACAAAGGAAATCCGTTCCATGATACAGTGCAGACAACTGAAAAACACCACTGTCCTACAATTTCTACCGAGTTAAACTGCCTGGAGTCTGATTAGCCCTGGGTCATATCAGCCTTCCACTCTGTGAAGTAGCTCAGAACTGGGCTCCTTTTGGAATCAGTGTAAAGGGTGACAGCGGCCACCAATTTGTGAATGAGAAGGCATTAATGTATTTTACATGGGGATCCTGCAGGACCACAGTATTGTTAACAAATTAATATGTATGCATTGCAACATCTCAAAATTAGTGTATGTGATACTACTATTGGATATGGTTTCCTGTTAGAGTATTGTGCATGTACCCATGAAAAGAACAACAACAACAACAACAAAAATATATATATATATGTACACAAGTGCAGACTCAGTGCTGCTGGTTAAAGAGCCAGGTGTTTATGCAGATCTCATGCAAAATTCTGATTTAAATGAAAAAGAAAGAAAATTGTATCTGTGATTCAGCAGTGATCTCCTTTCTAGTAAGCAGCTATGTATACATATATAAATATATGCCTATGACTTAACTGTTATGTATTTATTTGGATGAAAGTATGTTTTTGCAAATCAGTTTGACTTTTAAAGGACTAACATCATCTTTGACCTGTTTCAGGTTTCGGCTAACACATTTTCTAAGTCACCAGTGCTGCTTACAGTTTGAATACATGAGAATCCTGTTTCTGAGATGTTTGCGCACGTGCTTATTAGAAAATGAGTCCGTATGGATATTTCACCACGGATATGGTTTTTGAACCATGCTGGCCTCATAGAATGGGGAGATTCTTTTACTAACATGACTCGTGAATGAGATAAAGGACAGTGATGTCAATTCATTAAGCCTGTTGCATTTCAGTAATAAAGTAGACAGTCTTTCTTAAAAAAAAAAAAGACCCAAATCTTCAAAAGCCTCAGTGATGAAGGAGGCTTGTAAAACTACTAACCAGCAAAGGTAATGCCATTAGAAGAGACAGATTTAACCTGGTAAACGAGAAATGACTTATGTAAATAGTAAACTAATTGTGGCTTGTAAATGATTTGTATGGGATTGTATCCACTAAAATCTGTTAACAACTCTACGTGATGCTTCTGCATAAAAGCCTGCTGCTGCTTGCTACATGCCAAAATAACATCTTTGACAACTTATGAAATCTACCTGTCTGTTGCTTGTTACCAACATATCCGATCTGGGGCATGTGCCTTTTTTGTATATGTAATCTTGTTGGATTCTGTAACTGCAGATATAAATACAAAAGTTTTATAATTATTTTTTCTTTCTGTTTTGCTGTAGTTTTTGGTGTTCCTGAAGCACCAGCTGTAACTCGGTTTGTTACGAGGAACAGCACCAGAAAGTGATATGTACTGTATATTGCCGCTGGTGATAGTTACATGTACACTTATTTTCCCATTCTCAGAGAAAATTAGTAAATGCCAAACCCACCTGTTCATTTTACCTGCTCCTTGTGCTCTATTAATTACATAGTCTAAGATAAAGTCCAGTATTTGGATTTACTGAAGTAGCTGTAAAATAATATTTTTATTTGTTTTTTTTTTCACAAGTCAGTCCCTTGCATACATTAAGATTCATTCTGCAATGTTTTGTATATTATAAATACAAAGCCATTCAAAATGACTTTTTACCTTTTTATTATTTTACTGCCAGAAACCATTCATGAACAAAACTGAAAAAGAACCCAGTGAATTATTAATTTATATATTTATTATGTGGAAATAAGATTGGACTAACATTATGTAGACAAGCTAACTTTCATTGTATTTGTGGAATCAAAGATATGTGATAATTATAATGTTCAATCGGACAACTATTTTCAACCAGAATCATACGTGCCTGAAAGTGGACCCTATCAGCCTGAAGGTGAACCCTTCATAGTACCTATGGAGTCAGAAAGGAGAGAGGACGAGTATGAGGACTATGGAGTTGAAATGCATTCACCAGAATACCCTGAACACATGCGCTGGAAAAGATCGCTGTCAAGAAATGCAAAAACAAAACAATAAAAGATCTGTATCTTGTTTTGGTTTTTTTGGTTGGTGGTTTTTGTTTTTGCTATACTTACATATGCAGATACATGTGGGGAGAGTGCATCATTTCTTTTGCAATATAGCTTTCTGTTTTTTTCGAATCAGACTTGCACCCCTGTTTTGTAGGAGTATCTTGCTTATGTGGGAATAGCAATGTATGTAACTAGGGATTTCATACTGCTCTGGAAATGCTTGTAAAATACTTCTGCTTAGAGTGGCTGCCTACAAGTTAGTATGTGCATTCAGTTATCCCAGTGCTGCATTTTCATTAAAATAATGTAAAAAAACCCCAAACAAAAAACAAAAAAGAAAACAAAAAAAACAAAACAAAAATAACCACAGAGCTACTGCAAGTTTTTAAGGACTGTTTGCTTTAGCTCTACATTTTTGTTCTTTTTCAAATGCATGTTGGCAGTTCAGTCAGATCACAGGTCTGCATTATCTAGTTAAGTAAGAAAGAAACAAAAAAATCCCTCTCCTTCCAGTATCATTGTCATTTTTCTTCTATTCTTAGTTACACTTTGCAGAGCATATACTGCTCTTATACATCTCCTTTTACAACCACAAACCTTAAGCGAAGTAGCTGAAATCATTGTATCAACTGGATACAGTTTAATAATGCCTTAAATCTCCTTGTTTTTAGACACATTAACATTTATGCCAAATTGCAGTCAATCCTGCAGAGATGGAATTGCATGTTTGTGTTGTATATTTAGTATGGATTTTTTTTTTTCAGAATACAATGTTTCTTAGTTATCAAAAGCAGTTGGAAATTGTTTGCAAGACAATGGATATAGAATTGCTGCTTTTATATTGTAACTGCAAATTGTGAATTTCACTGCCTTATATTATTTATTTCTGAAATGAAAGAGGCATTTTTCAATAAAACTACTGAAAATTTATGTGTGTCTGTTCATTTCTTGAAAGGTACTATGAGGCTTCCTATCTCTAAAGTGCTCATCATGATGTGTGTGTATACTATTAGTTTTCTTTATTCAGTCTTTCAGAAATGTCAAATATCAAAATCATCTAGGATGGGAATAGTGTTAAAATAGGTATTTGGGCTGTGGTGTCTAGATGTGGGTGGATGAAAGCAGAAGAGATTTCCACTTTCTGAGATATGGATATGACTCCTGACAACATTCAGTCTGCAAGGTGTTTGGCGAAGAAAATCAGAGAGGCTCTGAGCTCCAGTTGCTGTCTTTTGTTGGGTTTCTGGTGGATGGCTGTAGCAGCAGGAGAGACTTTTTTCACTTCAGGAACTATTCAGACTACATCATGTAGCAAAAGCCATGCAAACTTCTAATTCCTCCTCACGGATTGGTTGAGGTTGAAAGGCACCTCTGCAGATCATCTAAGTCCAACCCCCCTGCTCAAGCAGGGTCACCTAGAGCACGTTGCCCAGGATCGTATCTAGATGGCTTTTGAATATCTCCAAGGAGGGAGACTCCACAACCTCTCTGGGCAACCTGTTTCAGTGCTCAGTCACCCTCAGAGTAAAGAAGTTTTCCCTTATGTTCAGACAGACCTTCCTGTGTTTCAGTTTGCCCACTGCCTCTTGGCCTGTCTCTGGGCACCACTGTGGCCATGACAGTACTGAGTTCAGTACTGGAAAGTGGCTTGCTTGAGTAAAGTACTTGGGTGTCTGGTGTTTGCTGAGCTTCTTCAGGGGTACCATCCTGCTAATTCTACATGAGCTGGCTACCTGCATAGTAGCTTATCTGTATGTGCCCAAGCTTTGATCACACTAATACCTGTAGTGTAGCTATATCCAGAGAGGGCAACAAGGGTAAACTGGAAAACAACAGGAGTGGAAGAGCATCAATGGACCAGAAGAATCACTTGCCAAATGAGGAGGAGTGGACTGGTGGTGATTCCCATGACCCTTCCTAACCATGGTGTCTCAGAGGCCTGTCTTTGAAACAGAAGTGGCTGTTACCATAGGACCTGGAGCAAACCCTTCTGAAGTCAGTGCAGAAGCTGCCACGGCATTTCTCAAGATCATACAAGACATCTGTCACAGAAGCGAAGCTGGATGTGCAGGCTGGCTTCCTGACCACTGCATGCTCCTTTCTCTGCACTGGAGACTATATGGTGAATTTTAATGTCCACAAGTGGAGATTATATAACATCACAGTTTGTCTAACTGGTTACCAGTGAAATGAAAGCCAAACAAATGGCATTTCAAAGAGTGCTAGTTATTGCACCCATATGTCTTTTAGACTGTAAGAGAATAATTCTGGGCTGAACAGAGGAACATTTAAAGGAAAATCAAAAGGCATTGTTTCTTTATGTTTTCTTCTAGTTGCAGAGAGTTATGCATCAAAAATATGTCCTGCAACTTGGTATGCAATAAAGAAATGCATGTGTCTGGCAGAAAATGGCTGGTAGGAATTTGGAGGCATGATTAAAATGTTTCTCTGACCTGTATTTAAAAATAAAGACATCTTGCACTGATCCCCCATCTGTCTGTTTCTGGCATTAAGTGTCTCCCTAGGACAAGGTAAACCAGATGCCCATATCTTCATAAAAGGATTCCTTTCTGTCTTCCAAACAGAAAGTTTTACAGAGAGAATACCTTATTTAAAGCACATATAGTTTAAATAATTTTTCTAATTCTTTGCAAAATATACCCAATGCCTGCCAACTGCACCTTGTAATCTTAACATTCTTTACTGATGTAAGTCTTAATAGAGGTGCCGTTATTTGATTATCAGAGGACCTGAAATATTTAAACATTCAACAAAGCTCAGCCTATTGGTAGCCAGTGCATTTTTAATGACAAAATTCTGCTTACAGATCTATAGGATGGATATCAGATCTAGGATCTGTCCTTCCTGAAGGTACAGAATTTTAAGTAGAAGTATGAATCAGGACAATATCCTAACTTGAGATAAGCATTTGGATTTCAGAAAAAACACCCCCAAAGGTGCTTAAAATTTCTTTCATCTGTACCATAACGCTTGATTGAGGCATCCTTCTGCTGGCAGTCCATTTTGGAATAAAAAGGACTTTCACTGGCTCATCCAAAATCTGGAGAAATTACTTGAAAGTGTACTTGGACAGCATGTAAATGAGTGTTTACTGATGGAGGCCAACAAGGAAGAATAACTCAGTTCCAAGAACTCTCAGGGGGTAATAACTCTCGGGGGGGGGGGGGGTATTGATGACACTTCTGGGAAAGCTGTGGTGAAGCAAAGCCAAGCAAGTCCTGGAGAAATACAGATGCAAAGCAAATGGAAACAAGTTTGAGTTCCTGAATATCTCATGCACAAGTGAGCAGTTTACAGAGTTTGACAATTTTAAAGAAGGAAATTGTTTAAAAGCTCACTTCTAATTGTATATACGTTTTCTCTCCTTTTGGCAAAAACTGTGGATATGAACAAGCAAATGGGAGAGGACTGCTGCGCGTCTAAAATTAGGACTGAGCATTGCAGGGAGGATCTCAGTGACGATGTTTTCAGTCTTTCTTTGCGCCCTGCAGACATTTGCACAGAGAGAAATTCTTTGCATTCCAGAAAATATGGATAGGAAAACTGCACAAATACCCTGGCAGTGTTACTGATTTGCACAGGCTAAATATTATGGTAGTGTGTTACTGTTGAGATCTCTCTGAGAATAATAGGCAAAATGGAGCGAAGGAAAGCTATGTAAAGAGCCTCATTTGAAAGAGTGTTTCCCTTCATTTTTTTCTGTTGTGGTTCTGGGTTTGAATGCCCTAGAACTGACTGCACAAAGAGATGCTTATAAAAGAAAAATACAAAGCGACATTGATTGATTTTATTAGAAACAAAGAGTTTCAACCAACAGCATTAACAATTGCTCTTTGTTCCCATGAAGGCCCTTTATGAAGAAAAAAATTGGTATATTAGTGATATTACTGGTGGATCTATATAGATCCTAAAGGCAGTAAATCACATTAGCAAGTTTCCAAAATAATCCACTGTGACCACCCAGTAATACACCCTGGAGAACCCATTCAAGGAGTCACATAGTCTTTGAGGTTGTTCCCTGCATTTATGAAGCAAAATAATGTATTGAGATTTTTTGACTGCAACTCAGATCAAAGTTAAAAATGACACAGTACACCACCTTTTGGGAAAACATGGCAACATTAATTATTTTCATGTCAGCTTTTGAAAATAAAAATGAATATTTTTGTAGCATTTTACTTTAGATGGCCCATTGAACATACTGATATGAAGACAGTTGTATTTCAGGTCTGCAAACCCAGAAAGATCAGACTTCATTAAAAAACAATTTCTAACACAAGATTTTCTTCCTTCAGTATTCTGAAAAAGACCACACATTTTTCCCTTGACTAACTCATTTAAAGATATACACCCATCATTTTCATGCCCTGGAAAAAGAGATAGGAATGAATGGAAATTCTCTTCTGAAGAATTCTCCACAACTGCAAATTACTTAGTTGACATCCTCTTAAAAAGAGTAGACTCAGACAGTGTTTTGGTGCTGAACATGATTTGGGCTTCTGAAAACAAGAAATGGTCACTTGCATTTTCATTGAATTCTTTTCCTGTGACGTTTGCTTAATGTTTCCAACCTATTGTTTTTGTTCTTTTGTGCCATCTATGAGATAGCTGAGCTAACTGTCACAAATTGCATCTGAGATAGTCATTCACAAATGCAAAGTGAAATCCTGCCTCCCATAAGATCAGCTATGTTTTTTCACTGACTTTAGCGAGGTTAAGCTTATAGCCATTCAAAAAAACTAGATTGTAGGCTTGGAGATGTAGAAAGCCCTTAACAATAAAATATTTATTTGTTTTTTAATGACGAAAAGCAGCAAGATCATTTGGAGCTGTGACCCAGATTCTGCTCTCAGTGACATTCCTGGATCAGCATTGTTATTCTGAATTTCTTCATTCTTGAAAAATGCAGGGTTTTTTTTCAAAGCTGTTCTTACAGAATACTTTAGCACACACTTTGATTTCCACAACCTTCTCATTTCTGTATAGCCTGTCCAGGGTACCTCAAAGGTTTAGTTCATGACCACTGACCCTTTTCTTTGTGTGACCCATGTTTATTGCTCCCTGGAGTCATGCAAGTTACTAACTGGGTTTTCAAGAGTTGCTAAAGATTTGGGTATATGACATTTCTGCGTGCTCAATTTGAGACACCAATTGAACCCTTATTTTTAGAAGGCGCTGCGCCGCTATTAACTTGACCCCTTTAACCTGCCTCAAGTTATCTTCTGAGTCACTGCCTAGCTGTCATGGAAATCATGAGCACAGATTCTTTTAAATTCTTTTAAAAAAGATTATTTGTATGATATTAAATGCTGAACAAAATATAAGGATAGAGAAGAAATAAGATACCTCCTGTCTTTCATTTTCTAGCATATTATCCCTGCAAAGTTCTTAAGTTAAAAATACTGAAGGAGATGGATTTTCTTCCTACAGCTATAATAAAAGTAGAAAAGCTTCAGATGTTCAGGAAATACTGGAAAGGAGAACAGAAAAGAAGCTTTTTCCATTCAAGAGGGCACCTAGCCAGAGACTTCCGTCATAAACTTCACCAGAGTTACTGGTTTCTGAAGTAGTACAAAAATAAAGACATTTCTAAGTTACCAGCTTCAGTTCTAATGATGACAAAAGTGTTCCTGTTAAACTGTTAAATACCTTGAATAAGAATGTTTTTACAGCTGCCAAACTGCAGCAAATGTGAGATGTTTATCAGTTATAATGCCCTACTGTTTATGTCTCGTAGCAACCACCCCTGGAAAAGTTGCAACATATTATTTAATGTTTGCAGCTTTTGGTTCCTTTCATGATGATAACAGAGCAAATTAATCAAAATTACTGTACCCCTTACAGTACCTTTTTTTCTGTTTATCAGTTATGTCTACATTTCATCCCCTGCACAGTCCTTACCTCCTTTCACGCCGCCTTTCCTTCCTGGCCTTTACACGGTGCTGCCCTGTGCTCAGCGCTCCCAGGCGGCAGCGTCTGGAGTTGTGCGTATGGTCCGGGGCTCCCCGGGTCCAAGACAGGCAGGACAAGCTGCAGCAAGTCCAGCCGAGGGTCACCACACACTTTGTGTGACTTGTATTTTGCTATTGTATGACTTCTTAAGCCCCAAACTGTAAAGTGGGGTTTAGGAACAGAGTTTTAGGGTTCCTTATTGTTGACACTTGTGTAAGCATTGACCTTTTCAAATAGCTATGTATCTTTTCATACTGTTAGTCCAGTAGGTACTCATTGCTTTTATACTACTATTGTAACAGATTAAGAGGCAGGAAGTCTTCTTGGCAGATTTTATGGTTTTCTTCTTACATATGGTCACAGGTATTAATTACCATGTGAGATGGTTCAAGTCATATTTTTTTATCCTAGAGCTATTTCCAATACATATGCAAAAGAAACAAAAATAGTACTTTTTTTGCCCACTGGAAGATAGTGAAAAAAAAATACCATTTTAACTTTAGTAGACTTTATTTTTAACTCTGATTTACATTATAGATGAATAACTGAAGATATATGGCCATAACCAAGGTTTGACCTGGAAAGAAAAACAGTCTTCTTCCTTAGAAATACTGTAAGCAGTATAATTTTTGTGTATACATACATGCACTTACACGCACTCATGCATATACATTCCTACTCACGGATAAGGGAAGTTTTTTCTTTTTTTTTTTTTTTAACTTTTATTCAATTTCAAAGTTTCTTTCTCCAGTTACAGAATTTTAGCTGATTTGTCCCTAAAAAGCCAAAAAGAAATCCTGGGCCAGTGTCTGCCCCTAGATGTTTATCCTTAAGACTTCAGTTCTAGAAATTCTGTTGACGTGAGAAATGTCAGCATAATAACAAATATAGGGGAATCCGCAGACTTGTTTTCTTTGGCAGTTTTCCACAGAATACCATGAATACTCTGTGTTGTTATTTGGCAAT
Organism: Apteryx mantelli; assembly: GCF_036417845.1. Taxonomy (NCBI): domain Eukaryota; kingdom Metazoa; phylum Chordata; class Aves; order Apterygiformes; family Apterygidae; genus Apteryx; species Apteryx mantelli. The sequence continues at coordinate 104,249,243 of NC_089980.1, forward strand.
GCCCTTGTGTACAGTGTATCTGACAGAAAACTCCTTTAGACTGCAAAAACCCAGCCAGCACATCCTCCAACCTAGTATCCTGAGGTTATATTTCTCCATCTCATTAACTGACCTCTCTTTTCAGTAGCAACAGAAGTCAAAACAGTACCAAACATCTCAAATATCTGCTGCATTTCTCAAAGATGTCAAAAAGATGTGTTTTTCCTCTACAACATTTGCTTTCCCCAAAACAATCTGAGAAAATTGCTAGTGACATAGGTAAAGCTTTCAGGAATTTGAAGAGAAAAAGTTTTTTACGTCTACTAATGATTAACAGTTTTGCTTTAGACAGTGGCATAAGATTAAAGTGTTTCTAGGGTTCAGATAACCATATCATAGTGCTTGTTTTAGAAGTCACTAAAGTATGTGTATAACTGAAAACAGACTAATTATTAGAGCTACTATAGCTCAAAGTGCATTCCCACCCATAGGTCAAGGAAACCAGGTAGAGAAACTATCTTGTACAAGAACTCTGTACTCCCACAGGATCCCAGATTGTTCCCATTCCTTTATGAATGTATGTTAGTGGTGATTAACAACAGAAAGGGCAAAGCAGCACTAATCGTATTCCAACAGTTTCCTCAGTGCCTCTGATGAATTAGCATGGGCTCCAACACCAAGCTGTCATCAGTGCACTGAGTGCATTATCAGTGGGCCACGACAATAAGGAATTTCAGAAAAAAGAGACTCCCTAAAGGCCATATGGACCTGGACTATGTCTTTGTTTAATTCCTTTAAAATACAGGCTCTTTCTCCAGCCTAGATGGGAGAAGGTTTCTAAGTTATTCTTGGGCAAGTAGATGAAATCATGGAGAGGAAAAAGAATTCACAAGCTGTGACTCCTAATGTCCTGGCCCAATGAAGTTTTAGCTCCTCTCTCAGTGTGGGTCACAGGGCTGGCATCTATCTTTGACCCTGATGGGTTTAGCATGAAGAACTAAAGCAAAGATCAAATGTGATGGATCAAAGGGGAAAATGCACAGGGAAACCTCCAATTGCAGTCACCAGCTAGTGTGGTCTTGTGGTTGTGCTTTCTCCTGGAGTCCATTGGGAGGAAATGCGAGCCATCAAGGGTGGAAGAAAGCTTACTCTTTATCGAGGAAGGAAAGAGAAAGGGGAATGCAACTGGCAGTTCTTTCTTTGAGATGATAATAAAAGACACAAGGAACTCTTCCGCAATGGGTTTCCAGATTCAAACTCCATCTACTTTTAGCCATCCCACAAAGTTAGGTAATGTGCTCATTTTCTTAAGGACCTTGATCATTCTTGACCAAAAGAACTCAGCTTTATGAGTGGTGGGTTTCTGACTGTTGCTTCTTCTGTCCCACACGTACAACACAAGTTATGCTGTCCACACCTGTAAACTGATAGAGAGCTCATTCCATTAGTTTATATGCTAACAGACAGCAAATCCCAGTAGGATCTAACCCACTTAATTAGGTACTTCATCTTTTAGCTTGTGCACTGAAATTTTATTTTTTTTAGCAACACACTTCTAAAATTAGCATCAAAGTTTTCTGTAAAGTCAGGGGGAAGGTGCGTGTGCCTTAGGAAGCCTCCGGGGGTGGATCAGTCTGTGAGATGTGAGAACCTAAATTTAGGATTTGCATATGCAAGTGTGTATGACTCCTTGGCTTGGGCAATCAACACAGCAGAGCAACTAAACCTGTCTAACACTGCTCAGCATGAGGGAAAGGGCAAGAGCTCTGTGTTGTCAAGAAGCCATCACTGCATAAGTGGAGAAAGGAGTTAAGAAACTGGACCCAAAGATAAGAGCTTATCTAGGATTTTTTAGGAATTGATTAAACCCATGTCTTTTATGTTCAGGTATCTTATGTGAGCTTACCCCACACTGCTAGAGCTCACAAGGGTAAATTAATCTTAGGGATTTTTCCTTGTAGAGCACATGACATATCCTTTAACAACAGGAATTTCTAATGAAAACAGCATGTTCTGTGAGCATGCTGTGAAGGATCTCAGTCTTCAGGTGGTGACGGAGTTTATGGCCATATATAAGTATAACCCACTGGCAGTCTGTGGTACTTGAAGACTAGTGTGCAAACACAGTCTCTCCAGGTGACTAAATCCAGTATTCCAGTACTCTTACCCTTAGAGAGGTTCCTCAGTTTCTTACCAGAATCTTCCTTACTGCAGTTTAATCTCTTTTGTGCAACCATACATATACATACAGTTCAGCACAACCCTTTACAGATGTGAAGATTGCTATTCAGTCTTTTCTTCATCTGGCTAAGAAAGCCATGGTCTTAATCTTTGCTCCTTTCCTGGACACCTGATCACTGTTGTTGCTCTCCTCTGGTGTTTGTCCATTTGCTCCACATTTCTAAATGTGATGACCAAAAATAGATTCATTTTTCCAGCTGAGTGGAATTATTTCTGTTTTTTAACTGAATTTTCATCAGTGGAGTGCGGCCCAGTGCAGGTCGTGCCCTCGCCTGTGGTCACAGCCCCATGGTGCCAAGCGCAGCGGCAGAGCCGGGGCTGGTGGCAGGCCCCATTGGCAGCCCCCATGTGGCAGTGATGGACCCAGAGCGGGTTACTCTGAGGGGCTGTCTGGAGTGAAAGGAGCCAGGGCCAGAACAGGGCTGAGGACAGGCAAAACTATTACTGCGATTCAGTGAGATCTACTGGGAAAACAAAAATGAGGAAGATTGTAGCTGATCATCTAGAGAAAGTACAAAAAAAGAAGATAATGGGCCCACACCTTTAAATGAAAGCACCCACCATCCCTTTCTGGCAGAAGATTCGTAGATACAATTTTTGTGTATTATAAATCTGCAGTCATTTGAACAAGGAGGTGACTGAGATTTTTTTTTTTCAAATGGGAATATGTAAAGAAATGTGACTAAAGATTGCTGTACTCCACTTTATGCACCGGTATGTAGGAACACGAACTGCAAGTGGAGAATGAATATGAACTACAGCCATTTATTTATAAATAGATATTTCTCTTTGGAATTTAGACTTAAATGGAAAGACATTAAAAGGAGGAACAGATGATAATCTTTCAGCCAAGGGCTGGTTTGTTCCGACATTGGCTGTGTTGGAGGCAAAATTACAGATCTTCTGGAAGAAAGGTTTTCTTTCACAATCCTGCATGAGAGAATTACTTCAGTTATGTGACTTTGACTCAGTTCATTTATGATGTGTCTCAACTTCAGTCTAATTGCATTACTCAGACATTCATCTAATAATTCTGAATTCTTCCCTTGAACGAAAAAAATTTGTTTTTCCTTTCGTATTTCTGAATCATTCTATGTCTCTTATCCAAAGCTATATGGGTAATAGCCAGATGCTACGGCCATATATGGCTAGGTATCACAGGAACAGCTTTTCCTATTTTTCTGAGTAGTAATGTCATGAATTTTTAACAGATTCATCTCGTATGTTAAAGTATATGAAAAGTTTATGATATCTTAAAAAAATACATTATGCTTGTAAATTTACCTCTTCTTAGAAGTACTTTTAAGATCATCGTGTAAAATGTAGTACAGTTTAGTCTAAAATTGGAGATGTTAGACTTGAAAAGGTATTTGGATAGATGGAAGGGCAGTTCAGTTTCAGATCCGGCAATAGATCTTACCCAGGAGCCCTCAGGAAAGACAGGACCTCCCTTATTTTTATTACCTGTTAACAGTCTTTATCAGACTTCCTGCATGTATTGTAATGCTTCACAAATGTATACAAGTCAGAACATGGCATATTGTTTTTATGGTAACTCACAACACCAAAGGTTTGAGAAAAACATTGTTCAGCAGAAAAGAATATTCCTGGGATGCTTGGATACTATACTACATGTTCAAATAAGAAAGCCTAGTCAATTGTGCTTTCAGAATCCCACAAGATCAAAATAACTTAAATTTCCTACCTGGAACAACTTATTATCACATTTTTCCTGGTATAGCATTCTGTATAAACAGAGTAAATAGAATGAAGTACATTATGATAAAATGTGTTGTGTGATTCATGAGATTATATTTACTGTCACGTCTTGGTGTGGTATGTCTTTTATTTATTTAATCTACTTTGTTTTTGTAGTTTTAAGAATGGTCCCAGCTTCAATGGCTGGGGAAGTTCTCATTGTAGTACCAATAGTGTATTACACTTTGTTCCAATTTAAATTCATCCAGCTTTTATCTGTTAAATCTGATATTATTTTTGCTATTTTTCCTCAGAATCATCTGCAAAAGTATACATAGTTCTAAAGCTGCATGAATCAATTCAGCTTTGGCAGTCAAAACTTAAAACCACCATTTCTCGTCTTGTTAGTATGTAATCTTTTGGCACATTTTCTGGCAACATCCTATAACATTATTAGCACTGAGCATCATGCTGTGGAAAAAGTCACATCCCAATATGGTGGAAATTCCACTAGAGGAGAAACCAGTTCCACCCAAACAGGTTGAGTTTTGCCTTTAAAATACTCTTTGGAAATGGATCTGTATTGAATTTCAGAAATTATGGCCAGATTTTTAATAGGTCTCAGTACCCTCAGCATAGGCACAGGAGAGTCTAGTTACACATGGGGTTCAGATATGAAACAGCTTGTAATGGGAGCTGGTTAGTCACACCGTTGTGGTGCTGAGCCCAAGCTGGCAAGCTCTGCTGAGAGACTGCACATTTTTTGCTGAAGGTCAGCACCAAGCTAGTATATCTACATGTTTTTTGACTCAGAGCTGGCTTGTAACAACCCATCTTTGAGTGCGGGCAGGGTTTGTGTGTGCCTGTCTTGCAGGCATGATACAGCCTCACCCTAAATTAAATGGTCACATTTTCAAGAATGCTTAGTATGTCAGGACTTGTTATCTGGCTCCACCGAACATGAATATAAAGGATAGTCTCCTGGACACTCAGAAAAAAAAAAAGTTGGAAAGTGTCTTTGCAGTCCCAAAATGCATAGGAATTCAAGACTGAATGGGGCCTCCTCAGCCACTGAGTCTAGCTTGTGGCTGTGGCTGGTACTACAATATAGAGTCCTTTCAAAAACCTATTAACCTACATCTTAAAAGTCATGTTTGGCTCCTACTCTTTCTATTGTAAATTATCCCAGAACTGGACTGTACTATCATATAAAAAATCTAATTTTTGGTCTAAATCTAATCTCTGGAGGGCTAGTTCATATCCTTTGTTCCTGTGTCATTTCCACTTTTTAGCTTAGCCAGTTCTTTTCCTTCTCTTGCTTTTATCTGGTGATCTATAAGCATTAGTCATATCACTTCTCAACCTTTGTACTAGTCTAAAGACTCTTCTCTCATAAGATGTCATCCCTATTTCCCTGCTCAGTCTAAAGGTCCTTCTGAATCCAGCTGACTTTTTTACTCTTAGTTTATTGAAATATTCCCTTCATAAACACCAAACCATCATTACAGTCATATTTTTGGTTTAACTTTGGTTCCTTTTAATTTAAACTTAATTGGCTTGTCATCACTTGATCCCAAAGTTATATTCTGAAACTAGTCCATATATAATGTCTTCATCAGTCACTGAAATCAATTAATAGAATTAAACCAAAACCAACATCAGTATTGTTAAACTATTTTATGAAAAAATATGTCAGAGATTATACTAGGACACATCTGTGCTCTCCCTATGTTAGTGTCTTTGGTTCTCTGATTTTTATATAGGAAATAAAAGTCTTCCAGATTATATAATTCTTGAATGTATGCATTTCTGTAATAGCTTCAGAGATATCTCTACTTTTATCCAATGCAGACTTCTAGCTCAGTCACAACAAAAACCTCATTATCATCCTTTTCCCAGTAGATTTGGTTCACTTCATTCCCCCTGCATTTCTGTAGTCTCTTACATGGACTATGATGTCTACCCACATCCATTAGACAAGATCTCCCTTTGGAAATCTTCAGAAGACCTGCATCCCCCCAACACTGTGTTATTCTGGAGAACCATTTCACTGCTGCAGGGTAGGCGCCTGCCCTAGGCAGACTGCATCCCGCGCGGGAGGCCCTGGTGCACTGGCTGTTAAAGTGCTTCCATTTTGTTGTCTGGGTTGTTGATATTTGTATGCAATCCATTGCTTTGTACTGGTCACTCCCTAGGAGTCTTATTGTGTTATTTCTGTACTGCCAACCAAGACTGGTACTTTATTTGCAGAATTGCACCCTGTTACTGCTCAGCAAGCAGTAGCTGCCAGTGGAAGGGGAGACAGTCAAGAGCAAAGTATGAAGCCTTTTGCTAAAAACTTGGTCAGCTAACCAGGCCATTTAGGTTGGCCCCACTGAGTGGTGAGTGCTCCATGGGTGGCTGGGTCCCATGCCTAGGTCAGGTTTTGGGTTATATGACCTCATTCACTGTTGAGTTTCACCAAACATGAGATTGGGAAAATATCATCCTTGGATGGGTAAATTTGGATCTCTTAACCAAACATTGTAGAAAAAATGAAATGCAGAATATTTTTTGTGAGTTATTTTTAGGGTAAAAACTAGAAAATGCTGCAAGCAGAAAAAAAGTACAGAAAAGGACTGTCTCTCCTGTAGTAAAAATATCCATCCATTCCTGTTTTATGAAAGAAAAAGAAATCTATTTTAATCTACAATAAATGATATGAACGTGTCTCAAGGTACACTCCAACCTATTAAAAATATCTGTCACCTGAACAGAAACATGAGTTATGTAACTGATATAAAAGTCTAATTATTTTAATAAATGATGAATAAAAATGAAATGAGTTTTGTAATGCCTCTAAGTTTCTCTGTCACCGTATACATTTAAATGTAATGTTGGTAGCTGGACAAGGATAAATTACAAAAAAAACCAACAACATCTGAGTCTGGTTTCTCTTGAACTTTAAGAGCATTTAAATTTTCACAAATTTTTCCTACTCAGTCAGGACTTCATGCATATTGAGTAATGGGGCAAATCTTAGTGGCACAGTCAGTCAGGTCGTTACGAGTGATTATTTATAACTTACTCCTCACTCCTACATTTTTCTGGAGTGTGAGTACGTGATGAAAACATCTAAGGAAATGTACATTAATGAATTGTCTTTTCATTAATTCAGGCAACACTAAGTTTCCCTTAAGGAAAGCACTTGGGCAAGCATAATAAAACTGATTTAATTTGAACCTCTATCACAATTTCTCATGCTTTGAAAATAGTTGTTGAGATAAAGCATGAAGAGGTTATTAACAATATCTTATGATCTCTTCGGATTTTGATATCATTCCAACATAGTCTGCCCCCGCAGCTCCCACTGCAAACTTATCTCAAAGAAGTGGTGAGTATCCTCCACTAGTGTAGCAAGTTTCTAAATATTGTGACATGAGTCATGTAATTTTAATGTCATTACTGTCAAAGTATTTAAAATAGAGGCTAATTTTTAGGGGTGAACCTTTAGTGAGGACAACATTTTATGTAAACAAATGATGGAGTCCTAAGTAGTGGCTGCAGTTTCATAGCAGGATGAGAGCCTGAAATCTGCAGAAACGGCTTCTGAGCCAGTGGTGTTCCAGGGCCCGTGTTTCTTATTTCTCACCCCAGGTCTTCAGGTGCTTCATACTTTCACCATTTACAGCTGAATTATGTGCTCTGTCTCAAAGGCCAACTTCTACCAGGGTATGAAAAGCTGCAGTTCTGAGCTTTCAGTCATACCTGAATTTGGACCAGACTAGTCATTTGGTTCCTGTGTATAATTAACAATGAAAGCAATTAATCCTGTGGAAAAGCCATTAGGGAAAGAATTGTCCTAGGACTAATGAAGAGCAATGGAATGGGGAGGACACAAAATATTTGATTCCCTGCTGTCCTTATATAACTCCTGTTCTTTACTTTTTCCCAGCACCTTGCAAACTGGCTAAGCAGAATTGTAGTCAGCATGGAAGGGCACTTCAGGGAAGCAAGATTTTGAGAGACCTTTTTTAGGCTAAAAAAGTTAATCAATAATGAATTTAACCCTCTCTGTCTCCTTTTGTCCTCCCTTCTCATTGTAAGGGACTAAAACCAATGGTGGACCATCTGCTCCCTTACTGAAATACTCTGCCTTTAAATGAATCATTAGCTTCCATCCAGTGACAGCTTTGGGGCACAGACCCTAGTGCTAGCTGCAGCACCAGTGACCTGACCCAAGTGTTATCCTTCTCACCCATTCAAAGAGGTGTTTGTAAGAGGAGCAGCCTCTTGATGGTAGTGATCTGTGGGACATCAGTGACAACTATCTCTTGGTGATCTGTTGCTCTGTGGCAGATTACTGTTCAGACATAACATGCTAATTTTACATTACCTCTGAATTGTTCTTGCTGGGGAAGTAGATTTAGGCATTTCAGTCAGAGCTTGGTTTAGTGCCAGGATCTATCACAGCCACAAAGTTTCAGGAAGGAATGGATTACATGTCGTTATCTAAATGTCCCCCCACGGTTCTGCCACATTTGACGCACCTGACAACAAACATCCTTCAGAAGATAAACCAACAATTCACATCATTGTCAGGTGAACTGGCATGCCCCATCTCTCTTTCTAGCTATGCTGCTTTTCAGGAAAGATGCTGAAATACCTTGTGTACCTTGTGGGAAACACTGCCTTCAGATCTTTGATGAATGGTGGAAAATTTTGATACCTTGTTTTTGTTTTTCACCCTGGGGTTATTCAAGATGACAAGTCTAAAATTAATGCTTACCACACTCTTAAAGCAGAATGAAATACTAGCACTGAAGGCTCCCATCAGCTGTGATATCATGCCTAGAGACAAGTTTGTTTATGTGGTTGAGAGTGGTCTTGATTGGATTTTCCCATTGCCTTTTGTTCATCAATGCTAGCATGAACTGTACTTGTAGAGTGTAGGGTTCCCAGGGCATATTCTTGAACAGAAAAACAAATGTTATCTTTTATATCTACAGGAATCTTCTTTTTTGATCTTTTACTTACCGTCTTCCTGTTTCTGATGCAATACCATAATCCTTCTTGGCTCTAATACAGTATTTCTCAGGAATCAACGTTGTAACTGCAACTGGAAATCCAGGGTCATTCTCATATTGTCTTATTCTGGTTTTATTTTTCCTGTATCCCTGAACTGCTCAGATGCATCTTTGAATGTGTTCAGTTTTATGCTGAAAGCTTTCTTTTAAAAAATGAATTAGGCGATGTAATTTTATAACATACATTTTGGAAACTCATAATTTATGGCTCAATTCCTGTACAAAATGAAGAACAGTATATTGAGAGCATCTGAAAAACCTTGCCCTGTCTTCAAACCCAGCAGCAGCCTCATAAGAGGAAGGACACAATGAATAGGGTAGTTCTATGCTACTGAGTAGCTCTGAGCTGTTCCTGCATGCATGATGTCTCAGTGAGACTGCTACCATTACTTGAGGTGTAAGTATAGCTGGGCCATTTCTGCCATTTGGAGCGCTAATGCTGCATTAATGCAGAGTAGTTGAGGGGCTGCCTAGAGGCTCCAGATTGCCACTCTTCAAAAGGTGCTAGTCCAGCTTTATCGGCACTGATGTTCCTGTGTTCTCTCAAACACACTGATATCCTTTCATATTAGCTCACAGGGAACATCTCCTCTTCCTCACTGGCTGTGCAAAATGCCAAAACTTTGCAGTCTGCCAAGTTCTCCCATTTTTACAGGACCCAGTTCCATTGTTAACATTTAGTGAAATATTCCAGGATTATTTTACCATTTTGGCAAATTAACAAGAATTTTTTTCAGTGAAAACAATCAGTGACTCCCACTATAGATTGCCATAAATATTCTTTTTTATATACAAACAAAAATATCATGTTTGTGACTTGGGAAAAAATCCCTCATAATTCTCATGTTAAATTTCCTGTCGGTTCTGATTACTGCAAAGTCTGATAAATGGATCAATGTTTCTACAAACTTATATCCTCTCAACAGTAATCTGGTTTCAAAGCAGATTTCTTCTTGTTGTTGCACATTGTAGATACTGTAGTATATATTGAATATTTGCTACTTACTGGTTTGCCATTCTGGGTGTGGTGACTTGCAATTGCTGTTCATGGTTCTTTGGAAGCTTGTTATGAAGAAGGAAACTTTGTGCTGAAGCACTTGGGTCTTTATTTTGGACCATTAATTGGAAAAGATTTGCAGAGTATATATGTCTACTATGTGAATAAAAAGCAGTAAAAGACAGAATGTATGTTCTAGACCAATGAATGTTCCTGGTCCGGAGAGAATGTAAGTCAACCAGCAGTCTTTCCATTGACTGTACTGGATTTCGGATCATGTCTTATGCATGTAGGTGGTGTCCAAAGGTCTGAGCTATTCACAAATGGTCCATGTCTGTTGTACTTAATCAGGAGATGTGTGGAATGGGCCAGAGTTTTCAGTAAAGCTTTTTTCAAATCCAAGTTACACAGACAAAAAGAGAGATGCTGTTATCCAATTGCTGCAGTCTTCCAGAGTGCCTAGTTTTCCTGTGATCCAACTCCCCAGCTATAAAAAAGTAATGGAAACCTTGCTGGCTGAAAATGGTCATAAATATAGTTAAGCTGGAAATTAAGAATGCAGAGAGTTTCTGAACTAGACCTATCCTATAAGTAAGTCAGCGAATGCAATGAGTTTTAAGAGAAAGATGGTAAATGTAGGGAAGGGAATTCTTGTCAGAGAATTCTGATAATGGCAACATCGACAGCCAGGGGCTATCTTAGGAGGGGGTTACATGTTACAGTCTCTGCCGTTGCAGGGACTGGGCTCAATGAATAAATATACAATGATAAATCTACTGAAGACTGGGAGGTATGTAGGTACTAAGGGAGCCACTCAAACATGTAGGGAGAGATTCCTATGTCCATTACATTAGCTACTGAAACAATCTATTCAAGTGTGACAGAATGTCTTACAGCAATGAAAAGCTAACGTGGGTCTCAACTTAAGAGCTACACATCATGTTGATTTTATGTATGTTATTTAAGAGATGATGAGTGCTTTGAATCTGCATTTTCCATCTTTCCATTAAAAAATAACAACCTGAAGAATTCTGGTCAGCAGAGCAAATGAAACTATTGGACAAATATTTGCAAGCAACCTTTATATGTACAGTTAGAAAAGACCTAGATAAAATTTTGGGTAAAAATGAAACTGAAAAAATCAAGAATTTACTAATCATTTCTTGAGAAATGGTGGTATAGAGGACAGCTGTTTGCTATACTTGAAACTAGCTCTTCATGAATAACACCGAGGATCCATTTGTAATTCCAGGTCAGTGTAATCAATGGCATGGTTAAGTATGATGTAAACTGCATCCAGCATCTGTAATCTCTTGCTCAGATTAGCTGAAGATACAAAAAATTGCTTCAGAAAATGCTTCAGATAGCCTCAAGAGGCCTTGCAGCTATCATGAACAGGAGCAAGAAGAAGAGAAACCTTTTGGTCCTTGCTTATAAGAGCCCCTGAAAGTGAGGAACAACTACTTTCTCTGAAGGGAGTCCTATAATCTGACCTGGTTTATCAGTTTCAGATTTGGCAATATGGAAACAATTTCCAACTTTACTACACCTTTCCAAATATGCCAGAAGAGTTTTAAGCTCAGTTGTTACCAGTATGTCTGCTGGCTGCTGAGAGGAGTGCTAAACTTTGTGTGTCAAGGACTGGACACAGGGCAGAGGACAAAATATATTTGAGAAGTGAGTCATTGTTCATGGAAATCTGTGTTTATGGTCAAAACATCTTTATGCTCTTTTGGTTAGTCTTTGTTCTAAAATGGGTCTTGAAGTCAGCCTTTTTCTCCCCAGCGTTAAAATTTTGCCACAATCATAAATAGAACAATTTAGAAATGTGGTTAAGTTAGTAAGTCATGGAGAATTCTCCATTTGATTAAATCCTGAAAAGCAAATTTCCAGATAGAATGAAGTTATGATTTTTTGCATTTGCACTTGGTGCACTCCATGTCTAGCAAGCACACAGATAAAGAGAAAATCCAATAAAATAAAATCAGAATGAAACTCTTTGACTTCAGCTTTGCAGAACTAACATGAGAAATGTAACATTGAAGGAAAACCAGTCTTACAAACAGTCATAGAAAATCTGTTTATCTCTCCATCCATCAGTGATGACAATGACAGACAATGTTTTACTTGCTAGTTTAAAAGAGAGAAAAAAAAAAAGATGACTCACACAGACAGTGTGGATGAGTAAAACTTTGTAAGGCTAGCTTACATATTTGACCAATGCAATGATTGTGCTGCAGACCTTTTGTGGATGATCTGGGATATACATGAGCATAGAATGAATGTGGGGGTGAGAAACAGCTTTTTCCCACATATAAACCCCAACCACATGAATATCCAATAAGCCTTAAAGTCACAATTCATAGCAAGCAAAGGTTGTACTGAGCTGAGTACTAGGAGTTCTTAGTGTGCAGAAAGAGAAGGAAAGTGGGGCTTGTGCCCTTTCAGAGTCAGTTTAGGACATGTAAGTCTTGGGAGAATGGCAGTGGAGTGATTGCCGTCTTCCTCTAGTCAAAAAGGCTGTAGCCTGTGATCAAGCTGTGCCTATACACTCCAGCCCAGTAGGCACAGTGGTGCAATCCAGTCAGCCAGAGTCTAGACAAATTTATGTCCAGAAAAATAGGAGTACTTTGAGTCTTCTAACATCTGAGAGACATGGTTTTCAATAGCGTGGAGTCATGTCACTTCCATGGTGCTCAGCCTTGGACCATGGCTAGCCAGGTAGGCAATCCCCTGCGGACAGGGTTTTACTCCCAGGTATCATGTAAAGTGCTAGAAGAACTTCATTGGGTTGGCTGGAGCAGCATTTGCCACCTTAGAGGGTTTTTTTTTCTTCCTTTTTTTCTATTTCTATTTTTTTATTTCCCTTTTCTGTGTGGATCCAATCTGAATTTCTCCACATCCTTGTGGACAGGAGGATCCCATTTTGGGTTCTGCTTTTTCTGATCCCTGCACTCCTCCTGTCCAGCTGTTGTGAAAGAAGTGCTTGGAGTAGCCAGGGCTGAGTGTGGGGTGAGAGGAGAGAACAGTGCAGCTGGTGCCTGAGACACCGACTATGGGACAGAAGAGATGCGTACACTGATTTATTTCTGCCATGAGTTTATCTCTTTCTCTTTGGGTTCTCTATAGGTACCAGCACCTCCTACTGTGATCTGCACTTCCTCATATTTATGGACAGGAGGGACCAAGTGTGGGAAAACCAGAGCACGTGAAGGGAGGCAGGGAGGTCTGGAGCATTAGCTTCAACCATCCCCAAGCCCTGGGTAGGTTTTTCTCTCACCAGGCTGAAGCATACAGTTGTCCAGCATTTGGAATTCTTCTGGGCCTGAAATCACAAGGACATTCTGAAATGAAGGGAATTTGGCTCCTAAATGTGTTAGTGAATTTGGACTATATGTTCCCGGCAAAAATCTGTCATGTTTAGTCAGATTTTGAACTCCTTATTCTGGACATATCAATTCCACAACCTTTTAGTAACAGAAATATAATCCAAAGTGTATATTTTTTAAAACCAATTGAATTTATTTTTGAAAGCTCTCTGGAGGTATACCAACAAGAAAGAGGCAATTATTCAGTAGAAGCAAAGCCTTATATGCGTGGCAGCACTTTCAGTAATTCCTTCCTGCTTTGCAACATATTAGTGTTCTGATCAAATCACATCATCACTGCTGGGGTTTTCCCAGCTATATTTCTTAATTTGTGAAACCATGTAGCTTAAACCATGTTTGAAATGGAAATTATTATTATATATTGTCCATGCGACATTTTTTCTGCTGGAATGAGTTGGGGCCAATTCCAGGCCTCATCCAACTAATCCCTCCTTCCAGGCAGGGCACCGCTTGAAGTCACTTGACTGCATCTGGAGTGGATTGCCTGATTGCCTGATTGCCTGATTGCAATCTTTGGATGTCTGGGTTTTGTCAATACCACTGTATATATTTAATGATGATATGAAGCAAGCAAAATCCTGCTTTCCTGCTCAGCCTTGTGATCTCAAGGTCTATAAGAAAGTTTCTTAATGCTACTGTGAGACCAGCTTGTTTAATCTGTTTTATAGGCAATATAAGGATTTCCAGTGCCCTTTTCTCCTGCCAGCATTTGAAAGCACACTCAGGACCACACATTCAGAAAGAGTCTTAGGATGTGCGCACCAAACCCAGCCATTCTAAGGTTAGTATGTTCCTGCCTTGGCACCAGGTCTTTTGTATATGCCAGAACACTAACACATGTACAGCAGGTGCTTGCTGTTTGATAGTTTCCTGCACCTACTCTTTTGCTACTGGAAAATGAAGGAATCAAAATGTAAACTGACAAATATGACTGTGATTCTTGGAAAATCTGTGTCGTGTCAAATACAACCTTACGGCTATTTCTAGCTTATAACAGTCAAGACAGAGCATAATGAGGGGGTTGGGTTTTTTTCCATCCCCATTTTTAATGCAAGCCTCCGAATCATTGAGCAAGGACCCTGGGGCTTACTTTGATGTATTCAAAACTCCTGTTTGTTTACTACATTTGTGCTTGCTTAATATTGGTTAATTCTGTCGGCAGCTTTAGACCATGACTTCCGTGGGGCAGCTTTGCACTGGTCCGTAAGACCTCTTCAGAGGTCCCTCCTCAGCTTACCCCAGGGCTGCCTCTCTGCAGGGGGGTGAAGCAGGGCTCAGCCTCAGCCTGGCCTCCACTCACTTCTCTGTCTTCTTGAAAGAGTTTTTTTGGCAGTCCAGTCTGCTGCAGAAGTCTTCCAAATCTCCAGCTAGGTTAATTTTTTTTGAAGAAATGTTTGAGAGTTGCTGCTCCAGGTGCAACTGGACCATGCACTGCTGTCCTTGGTAGCAGGAGGCCCTGCAGTCACCTCTCAGTTCCTGCTACCTCTCAGCTCTAGCCTTCCTGTCTGCAATTTTCTTTCAACTGTTGGAGGGAGCAGCTGGAGGTCATGTAAGCTGGAAGAAAGTATCTGTCGACTAAGACAGTCTTTTTCTTAACAGAAATTAAATGCATATAGAGCTACTATTCAGGATAGCCGGTGCTATAAAGAAAAGGACTATATTTCCTCCTACCAGCCTAACAAGTACTGTCTTGCTGTCCTTGTACTATCCATCTATGTAGATCTAACTATCTTCTCTTCTTCTACATAAATTGGCCCAGGTTTTTGTTCTGTATTTGTGCACCACACAAGGACCCAGGACTGGGACTGGCATGCAAAGGCACTGCTGCAAAGCATGCAATCAGTAACGATCAAGAGTGACAATTGTGCCTATTCTGTGAATTGTTTTTAAGAAAGTTCTCCAGTGCCAGGTTATGAGGTGTGAAATTCCATGCTGGGCCCCATGTGGAACAGAACTGGGGAGCAATTATGTCCACCAGAAATGGAGATGTATTAAGTGTTCTGTGGATTTAAGCAGGCTGTGGCAGGTAGGGCACAACTTCTTTAGGAAAGATGAGATCAAGTGGTGTATAAATCCAGCAGGTGAGATGTATTTCTGCTTAAAAAACCCAGGTATATAAAGAGGCCCCTTGAGATGTCTGGGGAGTTTATAGAGCAGGACATCTTTTATATTAAACTTCCAGTCCTAAGCTGCTGTTCCTTTGTCTCAAATTGCTACAGCCATGAGGGGAAAAGCTATCAGGTTCTCTCTCTCTACAGAGATATATATACACACACTCACATCCACATTTTGTATTTTATATAGAAATATATACATGCACATATACATATGCACTGAAAGGACCTTTTATTTTATGACTAAGCAAGAAAAAGTTTGAGCTGCTAAGCTAAGGAAGCCTTATAAAAGTGCAGTTATTGTTCATACACAAAATTATTGCAGGATGTGGTTTTCAAATGGCAGTGAGGGATAAGGTTCAACTGTCTGAGTTACGGTTCTCCTTTTATATTCTACTTTTAAAAAGTAATCTTGTCGTCCTGAGTCTCTGAGCTAAAATTCATCTCAAAAGCAACCTAAACATACATAAACTGCCATGTTATCACCACCTTGCACTGCTGTTTTGCATAATTATGTGATTTTAAACCAAGCAGCAGCTCACAGTATTATTGCTCATATCTCCTCCTACAAAAGGACATTATCCAGTAACTAACATATATTCATGTCCCATCATTTATTGAAATACTCCCCCAGAGTTTTCCACAGACAGATTGATTTTTTTGTTTAAAAAGTAAAGCACCTCAAAAATGAAAACAAAAAGTCCAGCAGACAGAAATTAAAGTCAAGTAAACCCTTGTGGCATTATTGACAGTGAAGGTAATTAACTATTGAAATGCTATAACTAAGGATGTGTAATCCTTCAGAATTTAAATCTTTAGGTAAAGGCCTTGTGCCCTTTGGAAAGGTATGACCTTATTCCCAAATGCACCTGATGATCAGAGCAGATTTGAGCACCTGATCCATGAGCAGAATAGAGAGAAGAGGGGTAAATGCCCTTCTGTCCTGGCTCAGAGTTTCTAAGTTTCTTGGAAAACCTAAGGTAAGTAGGAGCTATTGCATTAGCTTTGAGTATTGTTTTTGTGTCTAAGAGCAGATTATCTGAACTTGAAGTCACCCATATGATCTAGGGGGTGGGCACAGAGAGGCATGTGTAACATATGGCAAGTCATTAGTATATATGTATCTAATGTATCCCACATCAAGTGCCCTGATGTGGAAGGATGATGGACTTGAGAGTGCCACGTTAGTGGAAAAGAAGTTCAAGCCCCTGTGTCAATGGGAGAGAGGGCTTACTGTGTCCAGTCTGCAGCATCTTTTCTGCTCGTGAATCCTGGGGTTGCCTTGTGGGGTGCACTCCTATGGGCTCCCTCAGGAGTTCATGCAGTTCTTTCACAAATGGCCGAAATATGGGTCTTACTTCCAAATGGCTGTGTTTGGCATGGGAAGCTACTTTCCCAAGATTTTCATCTCTATAAGCAAAGAAGAAACAGTTTCCTCCAGTGACCTATTTGGAACATCTTAGGTTACTGGTCTCAGCCCCTTCTCTCCTGTATAGAAGGATTCTGAGGATACTGCATGAAAATCAGTTTTTGGGAATACTTCATTTGGTGCCTCATTTCACTTCTAAGCAAATAGGCTGAGATGGCAGACTTTTCCATTTTCATTAACTCTGCCAGTCTCTCCAACAGTGCATTGCTGACAAGTTTAAGTGCCTGCAATTAAGAGCAATTGTTCAGTCTGCATCTGTATTGTTCGAACAGTGTCTGTATTGTTATGAGAGATATTGTTCAGAACAAGCAAACATTGCGCTGACCTCAGAGGAAGTCTGGAAAACACTCTTATGGATAAAGCTGTGTTTTTATCCATGTCCAGTGCTTCTGTCTCATTCTGAGTTTGGCTTACCATGAAGAATCATTGTGGTGCCATAAGGACATGGAGGAGCCAAAACATGTGCCTCTTCCTATAGAAGCTTCTCTGTTAACATCCTTGTTTGGACTTTGCTTGATAAGTGAAGAATCAGATCCTCATTTGTGGGCAGTGGCTTGGCAGCCTCTCTGTCTGGCTACCGCACATCTCACCCAGTTGGACATTCAGCATCTGCCTACCCCCACGTACACCTACACACAGAAGGAAGGCCTGAGAAAATTAGATTCCCCTGGGTTTCCCTAGGAATGTAGTTGTAGAAGATTAATATAGGAAGTTGTGGGTTAGACAGAAGTGGTGGGAAGAGGGAAGACAATGTTGCGGTTGTGGTTCAAGACTCAGGAGATCCAGTACTAATTTAGCTCCTCCACTGCTTCCTGAGTGACCTCAAGCAAATCATGTAGTGTCTCTAGGCTTTGGCTCTCCATCTGTATGATGAGACAATACTTCTCATTTCTTTAGCTTTGTCAAGACCTGGTGCCTGAAATAGTTGGACTTGGTGCAAGACATAAGGGATCTCATGTATTTAAAGAGAGACCTGAAAATTATTTAATTGTGTGATTTAAAGAAAAATGTTATTTGAAAGTGTTTTAATCAGCTACAAAACACTCTATTCAGCATGTTACATAAGCACAATGACATTCAGATGAAAACTGGGCCAATTTAAAAGATGATAAAAATAACTATGCATAACCAAGCCATGGAACATGATTTTAGAGGATCAAAACAGCAATGAGCAGAATAACCACTGCATTTTTAAAACTACTAGATAGCACCTCCAGAAAAACATGACCAAATTCTATTTGCTGATAGATCACCGCTGAGATTTGCACATAAATAGTGTCTTCCATAATTCACTTCAAAATGTTAAACTCTCAACACCCCCATGTGGTTGAGCTGACTGGTGCAAAGGAATATAATTAGACATCAGTCAGCTTTGACAAATTAGTAGATTTCATTAGAAGTAAAGCTGGAAGTTAATATTAGCATGTACTGTTGACTGCAGTTAATGTACAGATTACAGCAGGGATATTGGTCAGCGTAGGAACAGTCACGCAGGAACAGTCAGACCAACTAACCCAATATCCTTTTAAGTGGTGGCCATAAGGGGAAGCCCAGAGTGCCACCTTAGGAGCTACTTCCCCCAAGTACTCTACCAGCCTCCAATTATTTTCAGCTCAAGGAATTTCCTGAACCAAATGTCAAACTAAACCATATTAATTGAAAGACTTTATTCTGAAATAAGGCTGACAAGAGAGCAAAGTACACACAAAGTGAAGCCAGCAGTTCAGAGATCTCAGAGATGGGGGCCTAGATGAAGTACATCTGCTCAACGGTCTTCTCTCTGTTCCCGTTTGTCTCTTTGGCTTGCAAACTCTCCAATGCATACCTATGTTGTGTTGTAAAGCTGGTTGTGGTCTTTCCTTCCAACTCATACTGGCACAGGCATTAATAATGTTAATGTTAACAGTCTGAGCAAATGTGCATAGACTGCAGATAGCAAAGCAGAAGACTGTAAGACTGCCAGTTATAAAAGGCTGACCAATAGCAATGCCTCAAGGATAAATCATCTGAATACCATGTAGAACAGTAAAGAAAGAGCCACTTCTTACTCCGAGAACAATTTGTGGCCAAAAAGTATCTGTTTATGGATCTGCTGCCCTTGAATCCGTTTAATCCCTTTTTAAGCCTGCTGATGCTGTCTGCCTCCACAAATTCCTGTGGGGACAAATTCCAGAAGTTCACTACCCTTTGTGTAAAAAATATATTTGATTTTATCTGTTTTAAACTGATCTCCTACTAGTTCAGTGAGTGCCTCTAGTTACAGTATTGTGGGGCACAGTGAAAAACAGTTGCATGTTCTTTTTATCCATCACTGTCATGATTTGATAAACCTCAGCAATATCCCGCTCAACAGTCTTCTCTCCAAATTTAAAAGTCCCAGGCTTTTTAGTGCCTCATTGTAAGGCAGCTGCTTCATCCTCTTGATCATTTTAAGTGCCTTTCTCTGCACTTTCTTTAAGTTCCCTATGTCCTTATTTAAACATGAGACCGGAACTACACATAATACTCCACATGTGGGTGCATCAAGTTTTGAATAGTGATAAACCGATACCTTCTGTGCTGTTCTCCAAGTGCGAAGACACATAGCACTCTGTTGGCTCTCTTTCAGTTGCTGCTGCACGCTGAGCCTATGATTTAAGAGAGCTGACTTCCTGAAAGACCTTAGTATCATTGCCAGATTTGGAGATTTCACTATGTGTTCCCTTCTCTGTGTCACTGATGAAGATGATGAGTAAAACTGGTCCCAGGAGCAATTACTGAGGGACTCCACTACTGATCCTTTGCTTCCTACCTTTTAACCAACTTTTTGTTCTACAGAAAGACCTTTCCTCCACTCCTGTGGCGACTTAATTTCTGTAATTATCAGAGCCCTGAGAACACTAATAGGCCTTAATTGCCCTGACTAACCTCACCTGGGGAACTTCCCCTCACACACTGCCCATGGGCTCCATTTTAGCTCAGGCCCTGGTCCTGACTACCTACACTGTAGGCAATCCTTTTCTTAGCCTTTTCTTCTGCTGTCCTGATTTAGCTGGCTGGACCCTACTTTGTGGGTAGCATTGTTTCTGGCCCTCTCTCCTGGGTAGACATTGGATCTCTGCTGTGCATAGTTTCTGGCTCTGTCTCCTGCTCTGTCTCCTGCTGTTTCTGACCAGATTTCCTGTATGGACCTGATTCAGTACCTCACTTTATCTGGTGATCACTGGGCAGCTGATGAGCCTGCTGCGCTCACCTCTGTGGCTGTGCTGTGGGGCTGAACCCCATGGGGGAGGGAACTGCTTGTGTTGTGGTCACCCTTGGCTCCTGGCTTATCTTCCTCATGGAGCAGCCCTGCTCCTGTTGCTCTCGGACACTAATAACTTTGTGGAATTGTGAAAAGGCTTTCTAAAAATCTGAATATATTATGCCTGTGGAATACCTTTATCCAAGTGGCTATTGATGCTTTCCACAAATGCCAGCAGACTAGTGAGGCAAGATTTCCCTTTACAGAAACCACACTGGCTCTTTTGTGATGGACTAGACTTATCCATGTGCCCATGATCTTGTTCTTTATTATAGGCTCTACTAAGGATGGAAGTCGATCTCACTGGTCTGTGGTGCCCAGGCTCCCCTGCAGACCTCTTCCTACGAATGGGAGATATTGTCAATCCTCTGGCATCGTGGCTGCTTGCATGAGAGGTTACACATTTTGGCCAGCATCTCTGCAATTTCACATTTGAGTAGCTGCAGAGCTCTCCAGTGAGTACAAATCAGTCCTGGATGCTTTTTACTATTTGAATATCCTTTTCTTTAAATTATTTTTTTACTGTTCTGTTTATATTTTGCTTTTTGGATTGACTTTTTTTTTTTGACTAATTGCCTTATTTTAGAGTCCTATTTCTTGAAATTCCATATGTTGGATTGATTCGCCTTACTCCCTGCTACTACAACATTAAAACCAATTGAGGTCATTATTACAGAGTAGATTTCCCATCAATATCTTTTGAGCTAGGTCCTGTGATCCACTCAAGACCAAATCTGGAACAATATCATTTCTTGGGGGTCCTGAGGCTGGCTGGTTGAGGAAGCAATTATTATTGGGTGGCCGAAACGTCTGACTGCTCTTAGCTCTTCAAAATTCAAATCTCTAATATTTTCTGATCGTTATTTTCATTCCAAAATGGGGCCACTAGTGCATTTCTACACTTTTAGAGTACAGGTTGTCTACCCACAGAGATTTCAGAGTACTTCTTTTTTCCTGTGATACTTGATGTATTGTACTTCTTGTACAGTGCTACTCCCTCACTGCACATCCTGCTCTACCATTGCCTTAAAACTGGTGTCCTAGAAACCTAGTGCTTCCCATTCATTGTCATCCTTCCACTTCTTGGAGGTGCCAGCTGTACCAGGGCTGCCACTAAGTGCTAAGCATGCTGCTTCCACTGTTTTAATTTGTAGACCTCCTGCACTGGTGTAGAAGCCCTTCTAAACTTTGCTCTTGCTCTGTTGCTCAGTATTGCAGTCTGATTTTAATTCCTTACTTATGGTATTTATTTCTCTCCTGGCTTTTTCAGTGTATCTCAGATGTAGTTAATTGAGCCTCTAGTCAATGCTCTGGGTCTAAAGATGAACTTACTTACACCTAGTATAGGTGTGGTGTTGGCAGTGTTTGTCACCTCAAGCTGCCTAAACGGCTTTAGGCACTTAAGTTTAGGCATTTGAGACATCCTCATGGGGCTAGAAGGGATGATGCAGAGCTGGGGGGGGACGACCATGACCTTCAGGACCAGCTGCTGGAGACCAGGTGGAGTACTCTAGATACTTACGTGTGAAAAATTGAATTAAGCTCCTGACACTGACAGTACGTGCATGCTAACTGAAGAAATGAAACACACCTGATCTTCCTGGCCCCAGCCCTCTGCTGGTATGTCTGTACCTGAGCACAAGGGTACATGATAAACAAAGTGTGTGGGGTGTGGGTGGGTGTTTTTTTTTTTTTTTTTTTTAATTATTTTGGAACAGGCTTAATGTGAGGCTTTCTGGGACATATTTGGTTGAATGTAGAAGAGGAAAGATGGTGTGATTGGCAGAGACTAGAAAGGCTGAAGAGGAGAATACAGAATTTAAGAAAAAAAAACAAACTGAAGGTAATCGAAAGAGAATAGCAAATGAAACAGTTTTTAAACGTTTAGTTTTGGGGATAGTTTTCATCATTTCCCTAGCAGCCACTTAGACTGCCAAAATTACAACTATCCACTACAGTGCTACTTCCCCCAGATAAACAAAAAGTCTGCAAAGCTGTTGTAAGACAGAGCTGCATTAAGACCTTGGTCAGGGTAAATCCTGCCATGAATTTTTGGCTTAAGTACATGTACGTTGCTATACTTTCCTCTAGGAACTGAAGTTTTAAAAGATATTGTCTTTGGACACGCCTTTGTCATTGGCTTAAATCACAGTGGAAGTGAAATTTCCTAGAAGGAAAATAAGTTGTGGGGGGGTGGGGGGCTTTTTTTAATTGTGGTTAGCTGGTGACATTTTATAGTACTGCACTTTTTCCTTCCTTTCCCAACAAATTGAAACATCAATGATAATTTAATCAAGTAAATTAAACTAACACCCCTCTAGGTTTATATCCAAACCTGCTATATGTCCTGAGTAGCCCTTGATCTCAAGGGAAGATTTTTCTTTACAATCATACAGGCTGGAATAGAAATATTTTACACAGATGATGTTTGTAGCTCATGCTCTTATGCAGGTAGAGTTGAAACTTAGGAAATGAAAGAAAGTCTGTATGTCATACATGAGGCCAGTCTTAGAAGTGAGTGTATGAGAGGTAGTTATTATTCTGACTAATGAAATATATTAACATCTCAGACTCAGTGGAATGGGACCCAATTTACAGGGTGCCTGCTCTAATTCATGGAGACTCAGCCCTGCGAGACACTGATCTAATACAGAAATGTTTGTGAGCAAAAGAATGCTCCGATTTGAAATCTGTCTGGTTGTTTAGTGACTACATGTTATGAGGGATCAGAGTGACAGACTGTATTTAAAGCCTAGAATAAAAACGTCCATGCTTGTAACAGTCTGGACATCTCAGACCACCTACTAGCTCAAAGACATTTTTTGGAAAACAGTGTTTAGAAATGCCTCTTTCTTCCCTCTGGATCTCAATAACATGTGTATACACACAGACCTACTGACCTTGGAAAAGTATCCAAAATCCTCCCTAAATAAGATTCCAAGGGTAGAAATTACATTAATATTGTCTTCATAAGCTCAGCATCCTAGCACCATGGCTATTCCTTACTGTCTTGATGTGAACAGCATCACTGGAAAAAATCTCACATACTAACTGGCTAGTGATAAAGCTATCAAAAGCCAAGCAATAAGCAACAACATATTTGAAGAGTGACATCTTCACTTGTCAGAGAGTGCAAATGTAGCAGTTGGCAGATTATTCTATTTACAAAGAAACAGAACAGCAGTGGAAGATTAATTATTGAGGTCACCATTCTTTAATCCAGGAGAGAAGTTGAAGAATTTCTAATTTCTAAATTTTAAAGAATTTGTAAAATCCTTTCTAAAGTCAATTAAACACTGTCCCTATTACTAGGGACAGTATCAGGTAAGTAAGGAAGCTGAAATTCTTACTATCTATCATTTGCTCTAAAGTGTTTAGGACAGCCCAGGGTGGAAACACTTTAAAGAGGCAGTCTGCATTCAGTGACCTTATAATTTCAATAGGTAGGGCAGAGTGGATGGATGGAAATTATCCCAGAGAAAGTGCTTTCTGCTCTGCCCTACACTGCACAATTTTTCCAGTGTCTTTCAGGGTTTTTTTTTTTTTTTTTTTTTTTTTTTTTTTTTTACTTGTAGATTAGCCTTTTCCAGATCTCCTCATTGTTCTCCTCTGGACTCTCCCTAATTTATCCACAGGTTTCTTAAACTGCAGCATCTTAAACTGGACAAAGTACTCCAGCTAAATTCTTCTTATCCTAAGCACGTGAAAAGGATTTTTTCATGGCCTTTGCAGATGATGCCTGTGTTTCTCCATCCCAAAGATTTTGTGTTTTTTATTTTTATTTTTTTCCAGCAACAGAGCATAGTTGATCCCTTCAGTTTAGGAACCTCTAAACTCCCAGATCTTTTTCTCACTTTTTGAAGTACGTGCTTCAGGTGCTTAAGGGATGCTCAGGAAGACCAGAGAGGCTTCAGATGTGCTTTAGGCATCTCTAGACTTTAGAGATGCCAAAGACTGGGCAGTCTGGACCATTCCTTTAGTTACAGATAGATGAACTTTACATAAATCATGTCCTAGCTGGCACATATCTTGTGCCAGAAAACCAAGTGACTCTCTCAAGGTTATGTAGAGAGGCTGCTCTACTGTAGCATGCTATTGTGCTATTCGCCAGATAGTAATTTTACAAAATTAGCTTTTGAAGTTAGATTCAGCTATAATTCTTCACAAAGTAATAGTGCACTGCACATAATCTGGTGTGTGAGATAAGCTCTGTCATGGTCCTTAGGTACCTCAGCCTGTGTGATGCTAAGGGTCTCCTGTTTGCAAGGCCTGCCTTTCCCTGGCAGCTCTGTAACCTCTCACCCAAGATCTTGCGGCAATGTCTTTTGAAAGTTTTTGGGGCAGTATTTTTCCCTTATTGCCCTAACGCAGCTGTTCTTGTGCTGTTGCGCTCAGGGCCTTGCATCCAGAAACCCCAATGCTGCTGCTGCTGTGATGGGTTTTCACTGGAAGCACCTACCACTGGTCTAGGAATTGCCCTGTCTTCCTTACATTTTCCTTCCTTACCTTCTTTACCCTATCCTTACCCCTTATTTTGTAGGTTTTTATTTATATTAGAGAAGATTAAAATTTAGTGTATAACAGAGTAGATAGTAATTTTAAACAGTAATATATATGCATTTAAGCTTTGCAATCAATCACATGCAACACTTCTGCCTAATTAAGCACACTCCCTTCAGCACTAATAGCATCGTAACAGGAACAACCAATAGAGAGTTTAAATGTATAGTACTGAGGGAAAAGTATGGGGAAAATAATCATCATCTTCCTCACAGTCACACCAGCTGCGCTGGATTGCACCCTCAGAAGAGGCTACTTGTCTGGGACCCATCACTGCTCTTTCCAACTGATGCCTGGGAAGAGTTTTCCCTTTCCCTTTTCTCTTTCCCTGTCCTTCTTTGTTTTTATTTTCCCTGAAAGTAACTTTCACCAGTAAAGTCACTATCTGTCAACAGTTGGTGTCCATGAGCTATGGATCCTGCTAATGAAGCTCTGTGTGTGTAAGCCTGTCAACATCCTTTGTGCAGCAGTGCGCATCTGAGTACTTATCCATGGGAACTGTACAAAGCAATTGCTGTAGATCTGCATTTTTTAACAAATGTTATGTAGTTGTCCTAGACCATGCATATTTAAGAGATAAGATTGTTACTAGATAAGATGACTTAGTAACTATTTCAAAACTGTAGTAAGAAATGATCAGCAGGTCAGGGAGACCTTCCAAAGATTAAATTTCTCCAAGATGAAAGGTGAACTTCTGAACAAATGGTTAATGCCTCCATACACACTGAAGATAAATGAGACTATCGCAATAGAAATTGAAGTGCACTTAACTTCCATTGGCACAGTAGTTGTATGATTTTCAATGGCAGGGATGAATTTAACTTAAATGATCACCACTCCTGGGGACTAAAAGGATTCAGAATAGACTTTATAATCAGTTGAGTCCAGATATGGTTTTGATTTGGTGGTAAGCTGTGCTCCAGGGCAGCCTTTAGAGTGAATTACAAAGCAACTCCCAAGAGCTGGTGCAAAGAGGCTATTACCTACAGCAGTCACTGTATGAACATGGTGTTATTGCTCATGCAGCTCCCATATACACAACCGGGATACAGAAAGAGGAAGGCTGTTTGTCTGAGAAAGCCGCTATGGGACACTAAACGCATATTTGATTGCATGAACTTGTCAGCCAACTCTTTTGCTTAGGAGCAAATAGGCAGCAAAAGAGCACCAGTGTAAGCAAAGGCCAAGGCTTTCAGTTTGTCAGCAGCAAGATTCATATGCTACATAGCTCTTGTTGCACAGCTGCTAATGCTGTTTACACTGCTTAGTCCTGTTCATTCTCAACTAGGAGTCATTTGTGATGATGAAGCAAGTAATAATGTATTATCATAGGTCTGCATGGTGCTTTACAGGGAATATAAACTGTTTTCCTGTATCAGAGTTGATCATAGGGAAAAATATGCAGAAGGGAAGGGCCTAGCACAGCTGCGGGAAGTGAAACTCTGGGGACAGTTTCTTGCACAAGAAATGAAGTGCCTGGGTCCTCAGACCAAACCCAAGAAAGGGCCATGCCTGGATCAAAGAAGAAAAGAATCAGACAGGGAAAATAACATGATACAAAAAAGCAGATAGGCAGACTCTCTAGGGGAAAGAAAGAGTGTGTGAAACGGTTACTTGCTAGCCTCCTCATTAATGATTATGACTAATTATAGCAATTAGCAATAAATACACAGTGCCATATCTGATATGTAGTTATTTCATTGCAAACTGCAAGTACTGTCATGCATATTTTCTTTCAATTCTTAGCCAGTATTAGCTAATCAGAGAAAAAAATGTTGATTATGTCTGAGAATGGGAACTCTACTCTCTGTAGTAGCATTAAAGTAATGACATGTTATTTAACTAAATCATTACTTCATTTTAATTTACTCTCGGGTCACTTTTGGGGGGAATGGGGAACACTGAGAACAACACAGTATTAAGTTGATGAATGAGTTAATTATAATCAGCTGAATCATCAGAAATGCAGGAGAATAGCTCATTAATCCAACCGTGAAAGGAGCCTGGCCCGTCCTTTCTGAGAATGATTCTATGAACCCTAGTAGAGAAGTAGAAGAAAACTTTCTAGTTTTTACTTTAGCCTACTTTGGTCAGTTCTTGTTTCCACTGGAAAATCCTTTTAAGTTGTAAAGATTTTTCTTAGAAAAAGATTATGTGGGAGAGATGACTGTGAAGATAGTGGATTTCTGGTTCCATCAGACCTGTATCACATCGATCAGTCTTGTGTTGATGGTCTTAAACACCCTAGAGCAATTCAAATGGCATTGGACACCTACTTTTTTGCAACAAAAGGCTGGCAAATGTGCTAGGTAAGACCTCCTCATTCTTTAGATGTGGTGTTTGAGGGCCAGACAATGCCAGAAATGGCAGTAGACACCAAAACTTAGGCAAATGAAAGGAAATCAAAGAGTGAGATTCAATTTGTGATAAAGACATCTAAACTTAGACAATCTGGGAGCTATTTAAGCAATACATTTTGAGATGCCATAGGCCATCTTTCCTGTCCTCTAGGTGCAGCTTATGGAGGGTATGGGTCCTCTGTGAGCCTTGCATTATGTCTGCCAGTGCCCCAGGGATGTCCTGTGTACTCCCAGCTGCTCGTATTGCACTTGACACCACTGTGGGAGCAACTGAATCAAGCCCTAGATGTGTAAGAGGTATCTGGTACCGACTTCTTGTCCCCTCTATAGCCAGGGGAAAGAAAAAAGCTTCCCATTGATCAGAGAGGGAACCTGAAAGACAGTGAGGTCTGCCTTTTATGACATATAACAAAAAAGAAACAGAATCATCCTTTTGAATATAGAATGTTAATGTTCTTTAACATTATTAAAATTATAAAGCAAAGTCAGTTTAATTAGATTAAGTTTATATAATAAATAATATTTACATTTCCATTTTAGGTTTCAATTGAATGGAAATAGGACAGCAAAACTTCTAATAGTGTTTAATAAATGTAAAACAAAAGTAAGTATAAAAATCAGTTCCAGAGATTAACAATCACAGAACAGACTGAAAAAAGATAATACTAACCGATAATAACTGTAGTACGTCATTGAATTCAGGGAAGCAGTGGTGAGAACAGAAGTGACAAGATGTTGGTCAGTTCTGTATGGGTATGTATCTGCAGCATTTTGAACCAGTCCTGAAATTTAAAATAAAATGATCTGCTTGTATCCCAAAATGCAAACAGCTCAATTTTGCAAGCACCCACTGACTTCAGACTTATAACCAGATAGCATATGAGAAATTTACAGTGAATTAAAGGAGATAATTGTAAGGAAAACAATGGTTAGCTATAAAAAAACCCAACAAAGATAAAAACTGTGATGCAAATAAAGAGGTGATGAACGAAAAAGAGCCATTAGATGTAAATGACAAATACCGGAAGAAGCATATGCAAGCTTTTCAGCAGTATTTAGAAAAATCAGGAGAGTATCTGTGAACATACATCCCAAAAGCAAGTAAATAGAAAACAATCCACAGCTGTGAAGCTTGGAAAGGGAGGAAAGCTGCTGCTTAGCTGATAGAGTTGGAATTTCTGAAGATAAAATAAAGAGGAATTGAGGTAGGAAGCACATTGAAACAGGGAAAAGATGAATTTATTTGTGCAGATTGCATTGTGTTCATGCAGCTATGTGAGTTAAAATTATTATCTAACTGCAGTATCAAAGTATACCACAATGAAACTAAAATGAGCAAAAAGAGAAATGTGAGTTATGATCTGAGGAATGGTTCAGTATCTTCTGTAATCTAAGCTGTCAGTTATGAAAACCTAGAAGATCTAGCCTTTTTGACTGGAAGCCTTGAAAACGTAAACTGTGCTGAACAGTCTGGTTATGCCTGGCGTCAAAAAGACTGGAAAAATGAATCAAGTCTTGATCCTTTGAGCAAAACCCCCAAAAGGAACGTGTTATCCAACAGATACTTCACTTTATTTTCCTGCATGGAGTAATCTGGGTGAGCACACATCATCCACTTCCTCAGGCAATAATCAAAGGCTGATCTTTCAAACTTTTGTCAGCAATCAGAATGCGAAGAAGATGGAGAAGAAAGGAGGACAGTTAACACCTTGCTAATATTGTGTTTTTAAAAATGTGTGCTTTCAGCCCTGCTAAAAACTTGTTAGTAATCTAAAATCCATGAACAGTCAAGAGAGAAAAGGATGGTCCTCAGTTCCAGCTTGTGATGTTGAGACCTCTGCCTTTGCTACAGCTGAAAAGCTCCAAGGCGAGTGAGTTTTGAATTCCTGTTGAAGAAAACAAATGAAGAAATGAAACTGAAATGAAGCATTACTAGGCAATTCTGTAGATTCTCTGGAAGCTGAGAAGTTTATGCTTGCTAATAAGAAGCATTCCTCAACTATGAGAAAGAATGTGGCACTTCAAAGAGGCAATGCAACAGAGATGGTGATGAATAAATAGCATATCCACTTTTCATGCTTTTCTGTTTTCTGTAGATGTACTGTATGTTATCTTCTGTTAGAAAGTGTGGCTGGGCAACATGGAGAGAGACTTTCCTTGTCCTGGTTGCTGTGTGCTAGGTCAGATGAAACTTCTGGGAGGAGGAGGAGATTTCTCTTGGAGTGTTTAAGCATGTGCATCTGGAAGTAGCTTCTGGAGTCAGAGATGGGACAGCCAGTGGGAGAGTGTGAGAGAAAGACCAAGAAGGATCCTGTGGTGCTTAGACACTGGAAGTTTTCTGAGAAGATTAGAGAACAGATATACAGCCGTGTCTTGGGGGTGATGGGAAGAAGTCCTTCCCTGTGGACCTCATGCAGGCTGCCCAGTGTTTGTTGCAACCCAGGAAGCCACCAGAAAGCTGCTGACCTGAGAGAAGACTGGTGAAAAGGACCTGCTTTGCCAAAGGGCAGTTTTGTTTTCTAACCTTTCACTTTAATCTGTTTCATCTGTTGAAACTGAGTAATTCTGATTTCAAAAATCACTGTACTGTAGTCTGTGTCTTCAGAAATCTTAGCTGTAGAGATCCAAATCCTTCTGCTATTTTTGGCATGCTCCTTGTAAGTGCCAGCAGATGCACCTCAAGTAGTGACTGGCTCATGAGCCTTTCAGAGTCAGCAAGGCCTGAATATGTCCCACTGAGCATTAGGCATAAAACTGAGGTAATTAAGGGAAGGAAGAATCTTTCCTAACTCCAGTTAACCAAAAAAATAGATGTTTAGTGCAAACCTTCCCCTCAAAATATCTTGTCATCCACATGAGCAAGAGATCTTGGAAGGCCTGAGTGAGGCATGCCTGTGGCGAATGAAGGCAGGGACTCAAGAAGTGGTGCATCTTGAGACCTTTATTGTTTGTTTCTGAGCATATTTATACTAAAAAGTTAGCTGCTTCAGTGGTTTCACAGATACACTTTGCTAAGTCAGTCATCATGCAGATTATGTCACAGGGAGCCAATCATTGCACCAATCACGCACGCAGTGATCATGCCTTGTACTTTGCTACTTGCTTCCTAGTTGGAGAAAAGCTGTCTTGTTCTTAACCTTGGTTCCCACTGGCTTCTGCTGGTTTATCTGTACTTTCTCAGGATGTATCATTCCCAGCTGCTCCGGTGTCCTTGGGTATGTTTGTCTGAGGCTCCTGTTGAGACTTCTTGTCTGAGCTGGTAACAGTTCCCCCATTCCCCTTTTCCCATGGCTTGCTACTTGCAACTTCCCTCCAACTTAACCCTGTCATGACCCTCCACACATGCCTGTTGTTCCCCACTGACCACCCAGGCACTTTATGTGCCTTTAGTTAAATCTTAATGTTTGAGGGGGTGAATCTGCATCTAAGAGCTCAGAAATTAAAATGCCTTTCTTAAAACAAAGTGCACAAGTTTATGGCAGGCAAGAAAAGCTCAAGAATTTAGTCAGTAATGAAATTATTTCTCACTGTGAGTTATATTATCTTGGTGCAACGAGAGTAATCCCTCTGTTAGGATCAAATCTCATCCAGTATCCTGTACTTCTGCAACTGCTATCTGGAATCTCTCATGCAGGACTCTTACTGTGAATTCTAGCAAACAGTGAAATATTCTTTTTTTTTTTTTTTTTTTTTTAAAGGGTAGACAGAAAAAGACCTCTTACAATGGAAGGGAAAAAATTCAGACGTTCAGGGTCAGGACTGCTTTGTGGCCACTGTGCAATGGTAGGTGGGAGCCTGTTTTGTTTCTTAGAAAAGAAGGACAGTCATTTAGGAAAGAAGGGGAAGGAGAGACTCAGTCTGGATGTGGTTGCTTGTAGACAGGATGATCTATGAGGCAGGCAGTGCCTCTACTTTTTGCCCAATCATTGTCTGGCACTCTGACCCATGACTGTCTGCTCCGTTCACATACTACCTCAATGTAAGTGTCAAGGAGCACAACCAATGCTTAACAATCCAGGAATCATATTTTGTATACCTGCCTCAAGTCAAATCTAAGAGAAGATTAGATTTAATTTCCATCAAATCTTAATTATATATATTTATTAGATACCACTATCTACCTATACTTACTTATATCTCTATATAGTATTTACAAGTATGTCTTTATATAGGCATCTAAATATAACATAGGCAGATGCATATATAATGCATATATTAAATTGCTATTAAGAGGTTTTTTCATCCATCAGCATCGTTTTGCTTTTTGAACTGAAGAATAAAAATGAAATGGATTTGCACCAGGCATTAACTAAAATAATATCAAGCTACACATAAAAAGTGTTACTTTAGTGAAAAAATGTAGATTTTGGAGACTTGTGACTCCAGCAAAGTAAGTAAGGGCAGTGTCTGGTGAGAAGAGCAGAGCTTTGCATCATCCACAGAAATCAAAACCAGCTGTCAGCCTAAGAAAGCACTGTAAGGAATCCCAGCAGGCTCCCATGAACATGATTAACAATAGCACTTTAAAGGAATGCATTTTCAGAGAGAAGTGTGAGGTTTTTAGCCTCCTGACATCCACCAAATGTGATGAAAGTCGTGGCTAAAAGTCATACAATGCTGTGAAAATTCAAAAGATTATGATCATATGAGCAGATGACATGAGAACCATATGATTAAAGTGCCTGTAATTTCCAGTTCCAAGCAAATAGAAATATCTTTATATCAAGAGACTTTAAATAAACAGAAAAGTGCAGAGGACATGATACAAGCTTATATAAACACATTGCAGTGCATGGGTAGATAGATGTACAGGTGTGTGAATGTAAGTGAAGTAGGCTAATGTGAATACCTTTTTTCCTTCTTCCCCACAGAGGATATGTTTTTAATTATATTAAGCTCCTGTATGTTGTAGTACAGTACTTCAACATACAGTGTTTGTCTAGAAGTTTTAATTGTTACTGGCTTGTATCACAATTAAGAGTTTTGATGGGTGTATATCACAATTATTGAGATCCATCATAAATACCCTATTAAATCCCCATGTATAAAAATTAGGAACCTTAGAAGTATATGATACTACCAATATTATTGCTGAACAAAATAATTACTAATGTGTTAAAAAAGAACAAAAAATGATATACCAGTATGTATCTTGGATAACATTCAGGTCAGCTTTAGTCATCTAAACTTAGGTGCCCAATCTAAGGTAGCTGTTTAGGCTTCTTCTAAAGGCATAGCAGAGATGACTATCGACTTGGACGCCCATCTTAGTCATTAGTTACCTTCTACCTCTCCTTAATTTGCCTTCTGAAAGCAGACAAGTCCTTCCTATTGTCAACTTTTTATTTTTTTCTCCAGGACTTTCTTCTGAGTCTGTTCAATAATGTTCTCATTCCATTTTTTATATTTCTGGAATTTTTCCCTTCTTTGTTGTCTTTTCCTCCCTTCATCAGTCTTGCTTTCTTGCCAGAAGGAAGAGGAACATTAGTGAGAGATGGGTGAAACCTAGAAGTGTGGTTCCTTATCAGATATCTCTTAAATTATGGACTTCTGTGTTTCCAAAATTGGCCTACAAAGTTCATGAGAACAGAAGACTCATGAGAACAGACTGCCATGCATGATTTTGAGTGTTTTCACCTTTTCATTTGGCCAAGCACACAAATTGAATAGAGGACTTTGGCATTCTCACTCACAGTCATTGCCAGAAATCGGAAGTGACGAGGCATACAAAATTGAAGCAAAATGAAAATAAATTAGCCAAAGGTTTTGAAGCTAAAAATAATTTGGACTGCGGAGTTCAAGTTTTGAGATAAGGTTCGGGGTCAGGACCTGGGAAATATGTAATTTGATCTGGCCTAAATTTACCCATTCATACAGTTTTTGGAAGTTTTGTGGTTTGGACCTTATATTTGACATGTGTCTGAAAGATAGAACGGTTGTATTTATTCTGTCAAATGCTGGCCTGACTGGGGATCAGCAAGCTCTGTTTTATAAGGCACAGAGAGCTATGAGCAAAGAATTTACGCACCTGAGTGGGGAGACAGCGAGGACAGTTTCTATAGCTGACCCTGCCAGAGTGTTAGGGAAAGAATCACAAAATTTTTTATAAACGCATGTTATGTATTTCTCTACTTAATATTCCTACAGATACCTGGCATTTTTTTTTTTTCATGGTACATGACAAACACTCTACAGAGGAGGTCAATATGATTATTTCTGTTTTACAGATAGTGGGTGGGGATGGAGGAAGGAAATGGATTCTCTGTGACTACTGGCAGGTCAGTGTTAGAGCCAAAGACAGAAAGCCCAATTTCATCTTTAATGGACTCATATGACCACTGGTTCTGTCTTTACATATGCCATATTCATTTCTGAGCCCTGCTTCTGTAGCATATGGTATTCCCTTTTACTTCAGTGGCATTTGAATACTGGGTAAAGTTTTCAGATTAGTCCTCCAATTTCCAGCAAAAAGGATGGATGACATTTCTGGAACAAATCCAAGATGAAATATTATTTCCCTAGAAGAGACAAGCCATGTTTGCTGCTGTACAGACCACATCATAATTGCCCCTACCTTGTGGGAGTGCGAGAGGCCACTGCGTATGGGATGGGTTGCACTGGGTATACTTCTTACACTGTGGGACAGATGGTCTCTGTCACAAAGATTATACAGTGAAAATAGGCAGACAAAAAGCCTTATTATCCAGAAGTTTCAGGTGAGGAATGTGGCTTGTCCAGAGCCATAAGGAGTGCTGGTAGCAGAGGCAGGAGCAGGACTCTCTTTAGAATCAGCCTGCACAAAGACCATTGTTTTTGGCCTTTAAGAACAAAGCTTTCTGATACTATTTATTCTGACAGCAACTTTAACTCTAAAAGCCGGAAGCTAACAGTAAAGCGCATGTGGTCAGGAGTATCAAAGCGTATGAGGGATACAGCTGTGTGATGAGATTCATAGTGGTGGTAAATGTCATTAGAAATTGCTTTCAACTAACTCTTAAAGAGCAGAATGCCTTATGTTTCACGAGAAACTAAAAGGTATTTTTTCATATGAAGAAAACTATTATTTAGCTTTCTGCAAATACTTTTGTGCATAAAATAGAGAATTTGTGTTAATCTAAAAATATTTGTACAGGGCTGAGTGGCACCTAACTTTTGCTATTGAAATGAATGGCTTATAAAAACTGTAACTTTTTTTTTGTTGGTTGAAATCATAATACTGTTTTCCAGAAGTGGAAAGAAATAAAAGGAGAATGGACCTCTTGATACAGCTTTGCTGGCACTACAGTCCTTTTGCACATCAAAGAAGTGTAAGTAGTGTACTCTGCTTACACTTGAGCATTTACCTTTGAGTTGGATTCTAGAGAATTGCTTTGACTGGGAAATTAATATGCATTTCTAGCTCATTTCTCACTGAATTTCTAACTAATTTTGATCTCAGAAAAGAAATTAAAAAAGGCAAAATACAGTGATTCCAAACCCCATCTTATAATAAATTTATTGGCAAACGGATAAGGTGACAAAGCAGAAATGAATAAGAATGATGGAACACAGAACAATCTTTTAAAAATGAAGTCATAAAAACTTAATGTGTCTGGAAGAAAATGAAGTCCAAATGTTTTATATTACATTTAGGAAACCAGTGCATTTTAATATGGCTTAAAAATTTTACTGTAGAACTTGTTTTCTCAACAGTTGTTATGGGTAATATAATCATAAGTAGAAAAGAGATAAATATTTTAAATCAAACTAGAAGCAGCATTCTATTAGTTGCTGCAAATAAAACTAGATACTGTTTGTAAGATACTCGATTCATGGATGCTTCATACAAATACTTAGTATAGCTATGAATAATATTTAATGCAAATGTAAAGAATCTGGCAGCTATTGCACCTAAAACAAACAAAAGAAGTAGATAAGGGTAAATCTTACTCCAACTTAAACTAGCAGAATTTAATAGAACAAGGAACTAGCATCTTGGCATGGCACTTCAATTGTGCTTGTAAGAATCTTAAAACTGTAACACAAAACATGCAAGACCTGAAGTTATTTTATGTATTCAGTGGTACAGAGTGCAAATCTACCATTAAGATTCCAAGCTGAATGCCTCAATGAGCCTCTGCAGCTTAGATCAATATGCAACTATACACAAATATGAGATGTTTTAAGTCACTTTAAAAATCCTGCTTGCTCCTGAGAATAATTATGCATACACTATGCATTAATAATAAGACTACTTTTATGTACCTTCATTAAAACTTGAACAGTTTGTGCAAATCTGTTCTTCCAGTTCTGTTTCCTGTATGGACTGTCTTCTAAGAACTGATTTGCCCAAGGCTATTTTTCATATCCATCTACAGTCCATATTCTCTGATATATAGGGAACACTAGGGAGCCTCAGTTATCTTCAAAGAAAAGTGGTTGTCACTTTTCTTCTGCCTAAAGGTCTTCTGTTTTCTCAAAGAAGAGAACCCGAGACTTAAATGTGGTATCTAAAGTCAGTAAATACAGAAACTGTTTTCAAGGGTAGAATTTTTTGGATTTTCTAGAGGCATAAGCAACTAACTTGCTTATGAAAAGATAAGACATAATTCTACAGTGGGTCTGGTTTATACTGTAGCATTGCTGTAGTTCTTTTGAAAATTATTAACATAGTGGAATTTTGTGGTTCTGTGATGACTTTGACTGTCCAGACAACTGCTGTGAGGGTAACACTGCATTGTGCAAGCAACCCAAGAAGTTCTTAGAGTGTGTGGGTGACACTTTTCCTATACTAATGCTAGAGATGCAAGCCAAGGGTGTCATTTGATGTGACCTGCTGCTCACAGACTGAGAAGCACTGGTGAGAAATGTGGTCACAGATGACAGTTTGGGGTGCGATGAGCACAAGGTTAGGATCTGGAGGAAGGCTGGGAAGAAACAGCAGAGCTAGGGCTCTAGACTTTAGGAGAACAGACTTCTGCTTATTCAAGGAATTGCTAAGCAAAATGTTCTGGGAAGCAGCCATGCAGGGACAGGGTGCCCAAGAGAGCTGAAAGATTTTTTTTTTGAGAGGACTCACTTGAGAGTTCAGGAACAAACCACCACGTTGTGTGGGAAAACTGAAGTTTCAGCAGAAGGCCATCTTGACTAAAAGGGAGCTTCTTGATAAACTAAAATGCAAACAGTGAACATACAAGAAGTGGTAACAGAGGCAACAAAGGAGGAGTATAAAAGCATAGCTGAGGTTCTTAGGGACAAAATCAGGAAAACCAAAACCCAGATAATGCTAAAAATAGCTTAATTAAATGGAAAAGAAAGGATTCCACAGATATTCTGGCTGTAAAGGAAGTTTAGGGAAAATGTGGGACTGCTGCTGAGTGAGTGACAACCTAGTATGGATCAAGTGGAAAGGGCTGAAGTACTTAGGGCATTTTTTGTCTTGTTCTTCACAGGCAAAGCCCTGACCACTGCAGTACCAGCACAATTTGGGAAAGATCCAGCAGCTGGTGAACAGATTAGAAACTGCTTAAGCTGGACATAGCCAAATCCCTGGGATAGACCTAAGGGTGCTGAAAGAACTGGTTGCTGTTGTTGCTTTGCTGGCTGCTGTGTTTGCAAGGCTCTTGTGCATTGTCTATGAAAAATTGTCATGACTGAAAAAAGTAAGCATTACAGTCATCTTTAAGAAACACAAAATGCAGGATCTGGAAAACTGTTGACTGGCTGGTATCACCTCAGTCCCTGCAAAGATCTTGGTGCACATCCTCTTGGAATCCATTTCCAAATACACAGAGGACAAGAAGATAATCAGAAACAGTCAGCCTGAGTGCCTTTGGTGATGAAATCACTGGTTATGTGAACGAGGGGAGGCAGTGGATGTAATGTAGCTTCCTTTCAGTAAGGCTTCTGACACCAAAGCTCTCACTTGGAAGCTGGGAATGTATGGGCCGGATGAATGAACTGTTGGGTGAGCTGAAAGTTGGCTGGACTGCCAGGTTGAAAGTGTAGTAAACCATGGCTCTGTGTTAAGCTGGTGGCTGGTAACAAATGGAGTACTCCAGGGTTGATTCTGGGGCTGATGTAGTTCAATATTTCCTGCAGCGGCCTGTCTGAGGAAACAGAAAGCACTGTCCAGCAAATCTGTAGATGCCACTAAATCAGGGAGGAGTTGCTAGCACAAAAAAGAGCAGAGCTTCTATTCATACAGACTTTGAGAAACTTGAGGTTTGGGCCAGCAGAAACCTCATGAATTTCGACAAAAAGTGTGCATATCTGCACCTGGGAGACTGGGAACTGACTGGCTGGGTAGCATCCTTGCTGCACGGGATCTTGGGAGTACAGTGGAGGCCAACCTGAATTACAGGCTCATGTAGCTTGGAAAGGACCTCTGGAGATCATCTTGTCCAACCTCCTGCCCAAGGAAGGTCCAGTTAGAGAACCTTGCTCAGCGCTGTGTCTAGTTGGGTTTTGAATATCTCCAAGTATGGAGGCTCCTAAATCTCTCTGGGCAAACTGCTGCAGCGTTATTCATTTAAAATGAAAGTAATGTCATATTGGAATAAAAATGATTAGGATTTCCTTTGCAAAGGGAAAGCTTAACTAAAAAATCGGAAGACTCCACCATTTGGAATGATGATAGAAAGTTAATTGCTGATATGTTTAGATTAGAGTAATTTAGGTAATGAGAAATTTCAAAATGTTTTGCTTTAGCCAATGTTGTTGAAGAGGTGATCTGGCAAAGCATAAAAACTTTGTGTCAATTAACAGTTTTCTGATAGCCAGAAAACCATTACTTTGTGTTTCTTCTTGAGTCTAGAAACGGCTTCCACACAATAAATTATAATGATTTCTTTCCCCTGTTGTACTAAAATCTCCAGGTCTTGACTTTAATATTACCCCAATAATAATACCAAACGTTTGGGTATGTGTGATACTGTGTAAACCTCAGTTCTACAAACACATATGCACTGCATATTCTGCTTGTGAAGAGTCCTAAATCAGTGGGAATACTCATGTGTGCAAAAATAAGTATGCATATAAGTGTGAGGTCAAGGTCTGAACAGTGTGATTCCTTTCTTTCATCTGTATTGTGTTAGACTTCCCCCTCTCTCCCCCCCCGGGAAAAGATGTTTTTCAAAGAAATCTGTTTCAGAAAATTTTCCTATTTCAAGGATTAAGGTGGTGTTAAATACAGGGTCTTATAGTACTTCTGGAAAAAACGTCCCTTACCTTGAGGTTAGGAAAAGAAGAAGCTGCTTGGAGACAGCTCCAAATAGGAACTGGGCCATCATGGTCCTTTTATGGTGTAACTACCCAGATAGATTTAATTGGCTGTCTGTCACCACCAAGGTATGCAGGAGCCAATCCAGAAATGTCTGTGCTGGCCTGATTTCTGTAAAACTTCTAATAAAGACAAATTTTACAGAGCCTAGAGTCTGATCTCTGTCTCAGTTAAGGAACTGTGACAAATAGACTGAGGGTCTGGCTACAATTTTTAGCCCAAGAGCTGCACAGACCCTTATTAGTGATGCCCAGAGGGTAAAACTCTCCTTCCCTTTATGGGATAAGTAGTACCAGCACAGTTGTGAAAGTTCTTGTCAGTTTTATTTTGCAAGTTAAAAATGTACCAATGAGTGGTTGCTTTTTGGGTAAACAGAGCATTGGCACTAGATTTTTTTTTAAGAAGTATTTTCTATGAGTTTGAAGAATGTTTTGAAGCAGAAAAGAAAAAGAAACAACTATTTCTGCAACAAAACTTTGCTTTATCTTTCTTATTCCTACACACCTGGATATACCATGCTCCTGCTGTCTTCTAAAGCCCTCTGTCTTCCAGCTTCCTTGTAACTCTCCCTGCTTTAGCCTTTCTTCTTCTCCTACTACATACTCAGCTTTACTATACTTCTTTGGAAATCTTTTTCGTTAGTCTTTGACTGTCTCTTGTGAGATATCGAATAAAGAAACCAGTTCAATTTTGGATTCTGACATGGAAAAGGCCCACATAGGAAGGATTGCATCCTGTCTGTGAAGCCCTATCATCCTAGAGAAAGCAGAAAACACATTAACTGAAGCCACTAGGACAGACTTTTAATTTCTTCCTAGTTAACTGTTTAACCTGATTGTCATGTTGCAGTCCAAGAAGAAAATCAGTGACAGTAAATGTGGTAAGAATTTAATTGTTTTCTTCTCCAGCTGATGACACTACTAAATTATTAATGAAAAATGCCTGCCATTTTTGTGAACCAAGAACTACTTCATGCTTTTTACCTGAGCAAGCAACATTCCTTCCTATTGCTCTATGTAACTGAACATCTAAACTAATTTCTCGTCTTATTGGCTAAGCTACCATGCACAAGTACTTCTGACACAATCTACTATGTCAAAAGACAAAGTTGGTAGAATAGATTGCACCAAAAAACATAGAAAGGTCAAAAACACATATTTGGGAGTCTTTGCTTTCTTGCTTATAATGTACCACCCCATTTTATAGGAATAAAATGCATTATGCAAAAAGATGAAGCTTTGTAAATTCCATGAAGAACTAGTGGGCCGCACCAAGGAAAAAAAAGTATCTTGGCATCAGATTTCAGTTCTAAATATAAGAAGAAAGGCCTTCCTTAATCTCAGTCCAAATGCAAATAAAATTAATATTATACAGAACTTTTGTGTCATCTAGGAGCCAAAGCAAGGGAATAAGAAGCTGAACTTCCTCTACACTAAGCCAGTAGCAAAAGAAAAGTTGTAGTCCCTTGCTGA
The DNA here is from genome assembly GCF_036417845.1 of Apteryx mantelli. Lineage (NCBI taxonomy): Eukaryota > Metazoa > Chordata > Aves > Apterygiformes > Apterygidae > Apteryx > Apteryx mantelli. The sequence continues at coordinate 104,289,091 of NC_089980.1, forward strand.
ACTTTTCTCAAGAAAAATGAGGAATAGAAAGTAGTCCCCTGCCTCAGTTCCTTGCCCCCAGGGTATGTAACACCAGCACGTAGAGGAATTTGGGGCCTGCTGGTGATTAGCTGTGACGAGCCAACAGGCACCTCCAAAGAGGCCATCCTAATAAACCTGGCTGGCAGCAAGATTTCAGGGTTGAGTCTCCTGGTTACAGACCCCTACAGGTCCCTGAAATTCTGCTAGTAAAATGTATTAAAACTGGGCGTTCCAATATCACTGACTTCTTGGCAGACCAGGAATAATCTGCACAATGCAAGTAGTTCATCACTAGTTCTTTGTTAAAGTATTTTATTTCTTGGAATTTTGCTTGCTATAAAATACTCGTGGTTTAGGGGTTCTTATCCAATGTGTTAAGGTCACCTGAGAAGTAAGTGGCTCTGTTCCTTAGAGTTGAAATCATAAAACAGTAATTTTGTGTCCCTTTATTTATACTCCTCTTCTTCTGGTCTTGCTTTCTGATCAGCCTTTATGTCAGCTATTATGACCACACTATGGCTTAAACAAATTTTACAGTAACTTTGTCCTCCAGACCAGAGGCTTTCCAAATTTTGCTGTTTGGGTCCTGCCGTTAGGTAGATATTATCAGTGATGGTGCTAGCAGCAGCAGTTCCTGACTCTGTAGTGGTCCATAAGCACATCTTGAAGGATTTACACCTTCACTCTTTTTCTTCATTCTTCTGGCACATATTCTCTCCTCCCAATACTAACTTGGCTGCATGTTCTGCAACTTGTCTACTCTCCTACCACTGCGTACCATTTTGATACAAATTTGGAAAACTCTGCTGTAGGTGGTCCAGAAAGAAAACAAAGCTGCAGAATATGATTAAGGATGAAAGTAGCATCATGGTGGAAACTCAGAGCAATTTTTATTCTTGTTCTGTTGTTTTATGGGATTTTTAAAGACTATAAATAGAATATTCCAATCGCAGATGCAGAGCAGTATCTGATGGAGATAGAACTTTGAGGATATTGGACAAAACTAAAACCAAGTTCTAATAAATTTCCTATTCCAGAAATTACTTGGCAGTCCCAAAAGGAAGTTGGGAAATACGAATTGCTTAACATACTATTGAAATAGAATGTTTCATATTAGTGCCTATGGCTATGCCAGACTGAAGACACCTCCAGTTTGTCACAGAAACTAATCCAAGACTGGCGGGTAATTGTATGGAGAAACCACTTGCGAGTCTCAGATGCTATAAACACAAGCCAAGAAACTATGGCCGAACACTTGCCAAATGTTTGACTGTGGAAACCCAAGGAAAGGAAAGACTTCATTTGGCCCTATTGTTGTTTCTGAGCTGACAGACAAGGCCAGAAAAAGTTATTGCTTTTAGTTCATTAATTTGAACAATGAGGGAACAGCAAGAAATTGTGAGCTTTCTAGAAGAGATATCTTTAATGGAAGGGTGAGGTAGCTTTAATCTTAATTCTGGAGACACATGTCTTCATAGAGCACTGCTAAGCCCCGCTGCCTTGTGTGAATTAGTTGTAAGAATGAGGGGTAATTATTAAAGTGAATTTCGTACAGAAATATCTGAATTCTTATCTGAAATTGTGAACTTCAGATAAGAAGGGTAGGGCTGCTGTCCAAAGGGACCTTGACAAGCAGGAGTGATGGGCTAACAAATATCTCAAGAAGTTTAACAATGGCAAATGCAAAATCTTGCACCTGGGAGGCAATAAACTCAGGCCTGGACTAACTGGCTAGTGAGGAAATTGGCAGAAAAAGACATGGGGGTCCTGGTGGACAAGAAGTAGAACATGATCTGACAGGGTGCCGTTGCAGTGAGGAAGGCTAGTCGCATCCTGGACTATAGTAGCCAAACATAGTCAGCAAACCCTGAAAAGTGATTACTCCAATCTGTTCAGCTCTTGTGAGCCCACATTTAGCATACTGTGTCTAGTTTTCAGCTCCCCAGTAGAAGAGAGATATTAGCAAGACACTGCATGTAGTGGAGGGCCACCAACATGGTTAAGGGGCTGGAGCATATGAGGAATGATGAGAGGCTGATGAGTCTGGTTTGCTTAGCTTGAAGAAGAGCAGGCAAAGAAGGGGTGTAATTGCTGTCTCTCACTCTCTGATGGGTGGGTTATAGAGAAGAGGGAGTCTAACTTTTCTTGGAAGTGTATAAGGAAAGGACTAAAGGCAATGGTCACAAGTTGCAACAAGGAAAACTCTGACTAGAGAGTGGTTAAGCACTGGAACAGATTCCCCAGATAGATTATGAAATCTATATCCTTGAGGATTTTCAGAGCTCCACTAGACATGGCCCTGAGCCACTTGGTCTAACTTTGAAGCTGGCCCTGCTTTGTGCATGGGTCTGGACTAGATGATCTCCAGAGGTTCCCTCCAATGTAGGCTATTCTGTGAATGTAAGTACTGTAAACCCCAACTTAGCAAATTCTTTATCAGAAGAAGTATATTAACTCCATTTCATTGTGATCATCATTTAGAATTGGCATAGTGCATACTGAGATATTTTAGTTGGTGCCTAACTTGTAGCTTGATAGGTCCCTCCCCTGCTTGCCCCACTGGAATGGCTGTTTCTTTCAGGTCTTGAGGAGAATTATGCTGGGGAATCTGCTTGGCTCCAAAGCAAGTTTTCTGACCAGAGAAAGTCACAATCCAAAATTACCAGCAAACAGCCCAGTGGTTAAAGCATCGTCCTGGAAAATGAATATTCAGTTTCTTCTTCTACTTGATCTGTACAAGGAACTTCAACTTCACATGAAAATGAATACTTTAATCACCACAAAAGCTATTTTTTTTGGTTTCTTCAATCTTTTCTATTACTATTACCCCAAGCTTATAAATAAAAAATGATGAAAACTGTCCTTCATTGGCCTCTCTCTAAAAAGACTCAAGATTTCAGAGTTAGCAGAGCACTTTCTCCTGAAGGAACCTGTTCCAGTGCTTAACCAGTACTGGAATCTATTGTAAGTAGAACTTCAAATTTCACCCATGATCTTTAGATCTGAAAATGCAAGACTTCTTTCCTGATTTTGATTCCTTGTCTAACTTACTTCTTACAAATTCTCAGTATTTTCACTTACTGTAGTATGAGAAAAATAAAATCTCTTTTTTACTCTGATTTCTGCACAAAATGTAGATGGATTTTTTACTGATGGTAACTGGCAGGAACTGAATCTCTCATGAGTAAAATTCCTACTGAAATCAATTCCATTTGTGTGAACAATAAAGGATAAAGCTCATCAAAAGTCTGAGCTAACTGCTTAAATACCCCTGGATATTTGTAATCTTTTCTTTTAGGTAACCTGAGACATGGAACTGTTTTTTCAAAGTGAAATATTTTACAATAAAGCTTTATATGCTATGATATTTTCAAGATGCTGGTCCATGAGAAATCATACTTTTTACTGTGACTGAACAAATATTTTTATGTAATTATAGTGAATAAGATAAGCATTTATGGGGTCAGGAAGGAGAACACATAACTTTCCTTAATTTTTAGACACTGAGCAAATGTTACTTGGTTTATTCAGATAAACCCATTTGCCTCAGTTTTATTAGGTAGGAAGCTTTAGTTTGGAGATGATGATGGAAATAGAAAGCATTATTCCACCACTTTCTCAGCCTTCTTCAGTTTGTGGAGCCCTAAACATTTTCTGTAAGGGCTTCTAGTCTGGTGTATAGGAAACAGGCCTGATAACAGGCTTGCTTCTCTTTGTCATTTTTCATGTGTTCCTTGCGGTTCGATGGATTCTCAGACGCCCACAAACTATTGCGCTATTGAATTCTCATTAATCAAAGATTTATATGATGACTTTTCCTTGATCCACCAGAGGCTAATTGTCCATGCCACAAAGCAACAAACATAATGGGCTGCTTTATTGGTATTCAGATAGGAAAGTTAGTGATAGAAACATTTGCTCTAACGTATACTAGGTCTCATTTCAGTATGGTTTGAATAAGGCCTTGAACTGGTATTGCTAAACTAATTATCTGAACTGTAATAATGAGATAATCAGGATAATAAGAATCCATGCATTGCTAGCTACATCCTTACTTTTCATTGGACAGAAGACTTGAGTTTTCTTCATTTTGCTCCAGGTTGCTGCCATGTATCTGTTAAATTACCACCACTCTGGATAAAACATAGGAATTTAGTCCGTTGTGGAAAACAGCTTGTTTTTTACTACTGCTGTTCTCTGTGGTTGCCTATGTAGTCCTCTTTGCCTTGTATCTGAGCATACCACAGTCACTAACTGGACTTACTGCTGTCTTACCTGTGTGAGGTGAGGAAATATTATTATTGTTATAATATTAATAATAATATAATAATAATAATAATATATTATTCCTATTCTCTGACCAGTGAAGAGAGACGTGCTGGCTGAGGGGGAAAAAGTACAAGCTCTTTAGGGGAAGGTCCTGGCCTACTTTCCCCATTTTCCTGCCATCGACAATATGGCAGTTGGAGAGGGTCAACCCAAACCTTCATCCAGCTCTTTGTCCCACCTCTGGCCATAGCCACTAGCACATGCTGAGAGAAAGCACTCAAGAGTGACATGTCTTTTCTCCATAGTCTTTCCCACTTCTGGAAATCAGAGGCTGGATGGCTTCCTGAGCAGAAGCCTGGGCGCTGGCCTCTGTATTAATATTAATAGCTGCTAACACAACTGTGAATTTACCTCATCTGTTTTTGAGACCCATTTATATTTGCGGCCCTCAAAATATCCTGTCAAATTGAGTTTCACAATTCAACTATACCCTGTGTGGAAATGTATGTCCTTTTGTTTGTTCTACACCTGCTGCTTGGCAATTGGATGCTCATTAGTTGTCCCTTTAACAGATTTTATTTTTCACCTGTTCCAGACCCTAGATGATTTCTTAGGTTGATACTTCTGTTTGGATATGGTTCCTCCTACAAAACAATTATCATAACTTCCATAATTATTACTCAATGTATTTCTTTACTGTCTGGATTAGCTGGACCTAAAGCTTACTCTGGTAAAACTCATATTTATAGTGAGCAACTTTGTAACTCCAGAGCCCTGAATTTGATAGTGCCTCATATTATATTTGCAAATTATATGAGCTTGCTGAGAAAAATGGATCTGATTCAGACCTCATTATACCAATTTAAATGAAAACTGATTGTACAGGAAACAGCAGAATTAACCAAGGTATAAACAGCTGGATCAGTACATGGCTCATTATCTCCAGATGAAGATTGTAATGTATTTTTCAGATACTTTTATTTGGAATCTTCATCAAAACTCAGAAGCTATTATTAAGATTAAATAACTTTAAGGGCTATTTCTAAAGTATGATTCAGTTTCTAACCAATTGATTAAGTATTCTGCAGCAGCAGGAATGAAAGCAAAAGCATCAGAATCTCAAATTGATTCATGCTCCAAAAAAAAAGAAAAAAATCAGGCATTGGTTTCATGTATAAAATTGTATTTCATATATAAAAGTGCATATACTCCTGCACAGCTATCTTCATTTAAGGAGATGAGAAAAGCTCTGTGACCGAAGTGTATGAATGGGCCTTTGTAGTGAGCTAGCAGTCCCTTTTATTGGCGCTCCCTCTAGACCAGGACTCAGGAACACTTTGTGGGCTGACATGAGGTATGACAGAACAGATTTATTTAATCTAGGAGCTGAAAGCTAGGAAGAATTTAAGATCTGAGGATGCATGCTAATGAAAAAATCCACTCACATTCATTAAGGTCAAGTACAATCTCTTTACTATGGGGACACCAAAAGTTGTCTCCAAGAAGTGGGCATTTTATTTTAAACACCTTAAAAAATAAATCAAGCTAACAGACAAACCTCAGCTGCGGCATATTTTGGGCCACTCTAGAAATTAGTGAGAAAATTGCAATAAACATGCTTTTAATGAAAATTTAGCACAGCATGCAAAACTATTTACATTTCAAAATTTACCAGAGACCAATCCCTGGCAGCAATTCTGTCATTTCCCAACAGCCCACTATGAGTGAGTAAGCAGTCTTTGGTGGTTGCTTTGTCATCTGAGCTCTCAGGTTACTTTACAAATGTGAAAATTCCTACTGGTTCCCAGTAGGAATGAGGCATGAAATCCATCACAGCCTAAACTGTGCCATACTAGTGAGTCCTGGGCAACTTGGCTCAGGAGGTCTGAAGCATCCTGGAGAGGTCTATATGGCTTGGTGAACGTGGCCGTGAAATCACTCTTCACGACCAGCTGTGCCAACTGTGCCACTTGTGAGCCTGCAAGTACAGCCAACGTGTGCCCAACGGAGCAGACGGGATCCTGTGTGCCTAACAGCATAGTGGCGTGTCCTTGCATGGACTGTCCTCTGCTATGTGTAAAACATAGCCCTAGGGCAGGCAGGAAGGAAAGCCAAAGCTACCATAGGTCTAGGTACTGCTTGACAATCTGGCACAAAGATGAGCTCTGAACCTGATGAGGGACCTTCCTGCCCTGATCAGGGCCTTCCTGCATGCTAAGCTCTCCAAAGACACCTGGGGGGGTGCACAACTTTCCCAGCATCCTTTCATGGGTGATGAAACTTTATAGTCCCATCATATTCCTTTGTAGCCCAGGTGCACAAAAGCCCACAGAATCCCAGTCTGATGGGAGCCTAGTTTTACTGGTTCCTGGTGCATAATACAGAAGCATACAGAATCTACAGATTAAGTCTGTGAGATAGCAAGGGAGGTCTGGCTGTGCTTTGATAGCTGATCTAAATGATAAACAAATTCATCATGAACTTCTTTGCTCTTGATCATTGCTGTAGTGATGGAGCCCAGACCAGCCTCCTCTGTGCTATACAATAGCCTCCCTCTTCAGTTCAGTTCAACCTTCACTAACTAGGTTTGACTTGACAGGTCTCACAGGTAAACAGCCAAACAGCAGTTCTCTAGGACAAAAATTCCTCTCCAGTACCTTTGTTTGCCTCCTGACATGCTGTGGTCTCTGTTTTTTAAGTGCTAGCACCCAAACTTTTACTTCAAGCAGCATGTGTTTGCTGGGTCAACTTCCTGCCATGCCATCACAAAATCAGAGCGTGAATGCCTGTTGCAAAACTGCTGTCAGGGTCTCAGCAGAGCTTTACTGCTTGCCTATGTTGACAGAGAATAAGGTGGTGAGTTTTTACTGAAAAATCTGTGTATGCAATCTGAGTGACAGATTTACTTCTACTCCTGAAATGAAAGCAAAAGGTCTTGGGAGATCCTCATTGCTGTGCAGCTGTCTTCTATGACTGACACACACATGTAAACAGGGATGAGATGGGGTTGAAAAAGCAGCTATGAAGAGGCAGGGAGGTCCAGGTGTGCCAGTGCCCTCCAGGGAGGGCAGAGCAATGCTCCTCTGGGTGCCTGTAGCCCAATCATTAATAAAAGTAGCACAACCACTCTTGCCGTAGTGCTCCACACAGTAAAACATTTCATTACATTCTCTAGGTAGAAAAGCACACTTTTTTTCACAAAGTTTCACATAATTATGCACACACACACACACACACATACCAGTAATGATAGGTGTTTCTGTTTTACATGTCATTTGCTTTTAAGCTCTTTTGGCATGGATATGCCTGCAAGGAGAAGCTGGCAAGATGCCATTGCCTCAAGGAGGTGCCAAGCTCCAGCCTCTTGGCTCTCTTCCCTTCCTTGGCTGAAAAAAAGAACATGGTGACACCTTCTTGCAAAATTAACTTCATTAAATATCTTTCACTTTCTCAGAGATCCCCAGCTTGTGCCTGCTAAGACAGGACACCAATTACTGCTTTGGAGAGAATTCTCTAGGATCTCACAGCAGGATTTTATGAAAGCTATTCGTATTAACTTCAGTTCAAAATCTCTGTTACAGTATGCTGTATTTCCAGAGAAGATGGAGACAGTTCAATTTACTTCGGTTTCCAACATTTTTGCATGTTCTTTCCTTGCTCTTTCCTTTTCTTCTTCCCCCCCCAGTGTCATGTGAGAAAGGGTTATTTCTGGAAACAGATTTAGATTCTTAAACACAGAGAGGTCTAGAGCCATTTTAGGTCCTCTGCAATATCTGAAGCATTAGCATGGGGCTGGCACAAATGACACAGGACTTACAGAAGATCTGTGGCAGTCTGATGTGGCGCTAAGGCTGGGCCAGACTCTCTAAGGCATCCATGGCACCATTAGGCAGGTACTTGAATTCCATCTTTGGTGTTGGGGTGAGAGCTGAGGGACTTTACCAGGGAGCACACTTGGATTTGATGGCTGTTGTAGCTTCTTTTTTTAAAGGAACAGGGATATTTTAGAGGAGAAAGAAAAAGAATAATAAATAAGGCAAATAATAGAAACATATAAACAAATATGTTCTTGCAAGCTGTTTGTGGCAAAGGCAGATGTTCCCTTGCTGGAGACCAACAGTGTTTCTGGCATACTCTTCTTGTGTTCTGTACTTGGCATCCAGATGAAACATTAAGAGTGCTCAGGCCAGCAAAGACTATCCATTACTGACACCCCACTGGTTGCAATCCTGAATCACTGACAAAAGCATTCAGTACAACCATATAAAAATAGCAATGGCTAAGGCAGGAAAACAAAGAAAGGTTTTTCTTCCTTCCAGAATAAAAATAGCTAGGAAAAAAACCTCTGTCACCCCAGAATGCAACACCATATTCAGAGAAACAAAGATAATCATGATAAGGAGAAAATGTCTTATAACTTGTTTAGATCTAATGCCAGGGTATTGGTAAAGGATGCTGATCAGATACTGAGGGGCTTCATTAATAGTGTAGAAATAATTAAATTCACTATCTCTCTGATAACAGTTTCCAGTCTGAATGGAAAAGTTGTTTTCTTCTTTGTATTTACTCAGCATCAATTGGATGTTATACAAAACACAGAAGTGCTGGAGGGAAGGCTCTGAGGAGCTGAGAGACAAAAATACACTAACATGTGAAGGAGCAGAGTGAAAAACCCAGGGGAAGGAGTCATTCTCTTGGATGTTCTCAGTAAAATCCATGTATCAGCTCATGTTTTACCATTGCTCAGTTAACTTGTAAGTGCATGGTGCTCTTGTTTTTGGCTGTGAGAGAGAGAGAGCTGTGTGGTCTCTGAGCAGGTCAGGCCTTAGAAACTAATGTAGTGTAAGAGCATTCTGCAATATTGAACATCTAAGGGGTAAAAAAGACATAATCAAAATGTCTTCCAGCCTGCAGCTGCCCATTCATTAAGATAATTCCCCATACATCAAGCCTTGTAAAGCTCTTGCTTCTCCCCAAGGTTATGGGCAATTGTCACCATCTGGAATGCACCCTCTTGAGTGCAAAAATCATTAACTGTGCACTAAAGCTTTCTCTTCCCAGGGGTGCACAGTGCAGGCCAGTTATGTTTCAGCTGCATCCCAGAAAGAAGTGGGATCAGCTTTCTGCAGTCATCAGCAGTGTGTTCTCAGAAGTGAAATGTCCTGCCTCCCTGCTGGAGCTAGCTGCTGGCGCTTTGATTCCCAGCCACCTCTTTGCATGCTGCCTCCTGATGCAGCCCGTTTTGCTGCCTGTTTGCTTGCACTAGCTGTAAGTATCACAGCCTCTGAAAGGCTGATACAGCTTGAGGCCTGTCACTGCCCTTTCAGAGGGTAAGGAGGGTCTGTACAACCTGAGGTACGTCGTCTTCAGTAATTACTCCCGTAACGTGATTCTGCTGCTCTTCAGTTTCCCTTTTAGTAAAGGCTTCCATGGAGAGGAGCTTTTAGACTTTTGACCTAATCCTGCTCCATACTTTCCTTTCCTCAGGTCTCGGGGTAAATGTTAGAATCTAACTTTATTCCTTCTTTTCTTCTGAAATCTAAAATCAAACTAGTGAAAAATCTTTCTGTACCACGTCTCTCTTCAGCTTCTTATTGTTTCCTGTCATTGTTTGGTTGAAATATGTACCATTGTCTTTTAATCAGATATAATGTACCATTGTCTTTTAATCAGATATAAACTCTCGTCAGAGCCTCACTAAATGTTTTTTGTCCTCAGGCTGTTCCTCTGAGTTTCTTCCTGTGTTTTGAAGTTTATTACCTTTTTGACATCATTTTCAAGTTGTGCACTAGTGCAATGAGATTCTTGTTTGTGAGGAGATGCTACAGCAGTAACAACAGCAAAAGCTAATTAGTCTCTGTGCAAGCAGTGGATGAGATCTCAAAGGCTGACAAAGAATTTGAAACCACAATCTGCCTCAAAGACAAAATGGACCATAATGATAATGATAATATACATTTTCTGGCAGAATATGATATGTAAACAGATCAGCTCTGTACTTCTCAGTTCAGCTGTAATATCACGACCTTGAACTGAAGAGGAATGAACCTGGTGACCAGATTCTTTAGTTGCTTCATAACCTGTCAGTTTGTCTTAGGTGTTTTTGTTGGTATCACTTTGGTCAGCATTATATATATTATACATTCTCTGTATATATACATACTTAATATTATTTATTTTGCATATAGTAGTATTTAACACATGTTCTCATTGTAGCCTGTGACCCAAGACTGATCAGAAACAGGCAAAACAGGCCACAGCTTTATAACGAGGGTGGTCACACTTTCTCATTTAAGTGCCTGAAGATGCAAAATGAGGCTATCCAACAAAAGTGAGGACAGCACCTAATTTGTCCATTTTGCAATATATGTCAGTAACTCTGGTAGAATGTGCATCGAATTTTGCACTTCAGGGTTCCACTGCAAATGAAAAAGACTCCTTTGGTAAATGGAAACCCTTTTTTTTGTGAGAAATGAATCGGAGACCACATCAGGACTGAAACTGCAATTCATTACAGATTTACTTGGTTCCACGTGTTTAGTATCAACAGCTTCTAAGGAGGATTTGTTACTGATGAAGAAGAACAGCCAGTAGGAAGTAGTGGCATGCTGAATTAAACTCGAGCTCTCTAATCAAGACAAGGCAGGGGTGTAAATTCTGCTCCTTTGATGTATCACTTCTCAGTGTTATTAGCTAACAGCTGTTTGCTCCATTTCTTTGAGGCAGCAGATTGGGTTGGATGACATTTTTTTTTTTGTGCTATTGATTAAAAGGACAAGTAATGATTTTCAGAAATAATTTCAAGTAAAGGAATAACTCAACAAGCAAATTAGCAGTGCCATTGAGGGTGAATGAGAAAGAAATCCTTTTTGATCCTGCTGATTGCAGAGTGTCTTTTATTGTGCTCAAACAACTAAGAGAAATAAATTGCTCTGCTGAGAATAATACTTCATAAGAAAAAAATGTTTATATTGTGGGAAAAGGAACATGACATCTGTCATGCTGACGTCAGTCTGCACTTTACCAAGTGACACAAAATGTCTTGGAGACATTAAAAATATATCCTTTTCCCCTTGTATTCACTGAGTGATGGGGCTATTGAATAGCTATGGGAAAGTGCTACAAACTGCTCCAGCCAAACACAACTTAGTTGTCCCTCCATAATTATGAATTACGAATATACAGTTGCTAATATGCAAAGTTGTATCCCTTTTCTTCCCTGTCTCATGAAAGGACAAGACTACAGTGCAAATTGTTTAGATACAATCTTTTTCTTTTGTGAAAACTCTTTAATTACTAATCAAAACAGTAGAACAACCAAAATTTCCTACCACTTAAAATGAAAACATTTTGGGTACTCTTTAATGCTTGTTTTTATAACCTGTCTCAGTAGCATAAAAAAACTACTTTGGGGGGGAATATGTGAAGAATGTACGAATAACTTAGGAAATGCTGTCTATTTCAGTGTATTGTATGGGGCCTATAGATGTAATTTTTAATCACTGGCACTAAAGCAAAATTTTAAAGGCTAATTTATTCACCAGTGCTATTTGAACAGCAGACCTCCCTGAAGAGCAGAACAGTCCCTGTGGGCCTGTGGCTGTGTGTCTGTCTCTGCACAGACTGGAGGCATGCCTCTCTCCGTGTATATTTGCATGCTCAGAGCCTGTCTTTTCGGGTGCAAAAGCAGAATCAGAAAATCTGTCCCATTCTGTCACATTTCTTTAGGACATGGGAAATACAGGCAGAATCATGAAATACAGATCATCTAAGCACTCTTTCCAGTCAGGCTGTAATGTTATTTTGCCTTATGACTGTTATTCAAAGTTGTAAACACTTACATGTAACTAAGACCCCAAACGTGCAGGACTAAAATCTGACTTATTCTTTTCAGGGCAAGATAGTTTGACTTTTCGCCTTCTTTCCACAGTTGGTTTATCCTTCCCTTCTAGCTTTCCCTGAACATCTCCAGGGTTCACCTCTCCCTCGTTCACTGTTGTTGCTGCCTCCTGCACACTCACCACCATGGGCCCACACTCCTTTTAGATGGCAGCAACCAGTCGGGGAACTTTTCAGTATATACCTATATGTTTGGCACTCCTGTGGGGACTGCCCAAGGAGAGGCCCTTCTTACTCTGCCCCTTTAGTGGTGCTGGTGACTCTGCTTTTTCTCAAAGAAAAAGACTTCATAAAGAAGGAAGATAAACCAGGAAAGTCCAAGCACAGTGTTCAGCTAGAGCTGGGAGTAGAAGTTCCTCAGTTGCATCAGGTCACTATGGCACTTGAAACCACTATGAAGCCACTACTACTTCTGCTCAATCTATTACAATCTATGCCTGTGTATCCTGCAGACTCAGTGCAGTGTTTTCTAGGATTTAGTGTTAAAATGAAATATGACACAAAATGGATCACTGTAGGGTGCTGTATTTGAATTTAGCAGAGACTGAGACATGAGTGATGCTTTGCAGATTTTTACCAATAAAACCAAAATGTTCCTCAGGCAGCAGTAACATTTCAGATTCAGAAGCAAATATTAAAGAAAAGGCAGAAACAATTTTTTACTCTGATATCCACAGCTTACAGAATCATTTAGTCCACTAGACAATATCCTAAAGGCAATGCAGACTTTTAGAGTGAAATGTTTTAGGGAGCTTAACTCTGTAGGAAAAGAAACTGCATGTATAAATAACTACAAATGTTACATGTGTATGACTACCTGCTACATATTTTCTTTCTGGGAGATGAACTGTCACTCCCGTCCATGAGAATACAAAATTTGGGACTACCATTAAAATGGGATCTATCAAATATATAATCTGACAAATACTAATGGGAAGAAACACAGCGAGTTAGAAATAGGACGTGACAATAGCAAATGAACAAATGTCCAAGAACATTCTTTGCAACACAACATAATGCCAAGACTGTTCCAGTAAGATTGCACCAGAATTCAAATAATTCCAATAATAAAGACTATGTTTTCAAAAGCAGCAGATGCTTCCCATGTTAGAATCAAGAAAGCAAAGCCTTTCCTTTCTCAACTGGGAGAGACTGAGGAATAGCCCAGTTGTATGGATGAATTTACCCACTGAAACTTTGGACACTGTAACTGCAGAGGAGCTTGAATTCTGGCCTAGGATGACAGGAAGAGCTTTCAAGTGGTGACATGCTTATCTGAATCTTCAGAGACTATTATTCAGGAAATCAAACTGGCAATCCCGTAAGGATGAGTCTTTTGAAAACTTTCTAATACTCATGCTTCTTGTTGGAATGGAAAGCAATGGGCAGATCCAAAGTTCAGTTCCAATAATTGGGAAGCAGTGTCTGTGAATGACTTCAAAGGACTTTGGGTCAAACTCTTTGCGACAGCAGGCTTTTCCTTGGTATTTTAATACTTCCATACCCAGCTTTATCCAAAGCAGGCAGTGAACTGAAAGGCAAAAGTAAAGCAAATGTTTTTCTGATCATGAAGGGAATCTGAAGAGCAGTGTAATTACCAAAGAGAATCAATTCTGACGTAAATAGGCATGTATGTAAAAAGAGAAACTGTAAAGGGAACCAGTGCATGATCAGTAGAGGGTGAAGAATAATAAGAATGAGGTGCCTATGCTGAAGGTCAAACTGACAAGGAAATGGCCACTCCACATCTGTTCATTTCCATGTCTGGAAGTAATTCTGGAAAGTGGACACATATGGAGCTGTATGTTGTATAAGCCCAAAGGTGTCTGTGGAATGGTTTAGTGTGAGTTTCTCTGAAAAAAAAACAAAACAGAAAACAACCTCAGACAAACATTATTTATTTTAGAGTGATCATTTTTATAACCCCAACTGTCAGAGCTGGAAAATTAATCATTTGCATGCAATGCACACAGTGTTCAGATCAGCTGGGTAGTAGTAAGCTCATTTATAAATGTATTTCATGACAGTGATGCTCCCAGTTATTTATTTATTTATGAAGGTCCTAAGAAAGACATTCATTGTTGAAAATTATTGGAGTGAAATAAAGAACATACAGATAATTGTGATGGCATTTTTTCAGCAGAAACATTACGTATCTTTTCCATAGTACACAAAACTTTCAAAAAACCACATAATGGTTTTCCTTTGCTTTCTAGCTATTCAGCAAAAATGTGGTTGTCTATTCAGTTCTAGTTAGCCATTTCCTTGGAAACCTCCTGTGAAAAGCTAAAAGAAGGTGTAATTGATATCCCCATGTTCTGAATCCCCAGCCCTATGAAGTAGACAAAGAAATACCCCTACTAATACATAGCT